>NC_063334.1:11474528-11509996 GCF_021869965.1 Rhincodon typus
ACAGCAGGCCAAGCAGCATCATAGGAGCAGAGAGGCTGACGTTTCGGTGAAGGGTCTAGGCCCGAAACGTCAGCCTCTCTGCCCCTATGATGCTGCTTGGCCTGCTGTGTTCATCCAGCCCTGCACCTTGTTGTCTCGGATTCTCCAGCATCTGCAGTTCCTACTATCTCTGGCTCCATATTATGGTACAATTACACATGTGCTAGATCTCATCCAACATTTTACTCAAGTAACCATACTTCAATTGTAGGGCAAGATAATGACTCATCAGATTTGCCCCTCAGAGTGTCTTAAATCTTGTCATTGTCCAACGTTCAGAAATCACTGCACAAGGCAGATTCCTGGAATCAATAGATGTGATGCTGGAAAAGCACAGCAGGTCAGACAGCATTCGAGGAGCGGGAAAGTCATGGTTTCGGGCTGAAACCCTTTGTCAGGACTGGAGACGGGAGGAGAGCCCAGAAATAAATAGGGGAGGGGTGTGGCTGGGGGAACAGTAGGTGGGATAGTGGTAGGTGGATGCAGGTAGGGAGTTATCGTGATTGGTCAGTGGGAAGGGTGGAGCGGAGTGAGTAGGAAGTTGGACAGGTTAGGTCAGGTCAGGGAGGTGAGAAGGAGCTGGATGGCTGGACATGGGATAAGGCTGGAGGTGGAAGGATTTTGTAGCTGGTGAAGTCAATATTAAGGCTATTGGGCCATTGTGGATTCCTGGAGGTCTTTTTCTTTCTCTATTACTTGGGAGGGATAAAATCATTCCTGCATCCCCACCACTCTCAGTTTCTAATTCAAAATAGTCAGAAACTAAATCCAGAACCTTCCTACTCTTTGTGGCTCAGTTATTCAATACATTAACCAGCTGAAGCCTCCAATAAAACAGCTTCTGTGGTTTATATTGCATCTCGCATGGTAATGTTAGTGGATTTTCTTCTTTTCAGTTATGTTTTTGTACTACTGTTGATTTTCCATATTCCCATGCTTCCATCCTTTCATGGCACCTTGACATCTCCACCACTACCACTGCAGGCAATAAATCAGTTAAACATGAGAAATGTGCTCTGTTAGTAACAGTAAATCCAAAATTTTGGACTCTGGCAATAAACTGGCCATTAACTTTAACCCTTGCCGTTGCCCCAGTCCCAGACCTATAAAATGAAGGTAGAACAGTAGTCCCAGTTTTCTCTCCTAGGCAATGTGTTAAAGCAGTCTAGCTGAGCATTTGGGAACTGAATACTTGGGAAGTTTTTCCAAACAGTAGTTGAGCTCTATGATATAACAATGCTTCAGGTTTTTACCTTTTGTACAAATGGTTTACTGACATTAGGTAACTATTCGTTAATTGAAGCCCTTGTGTAAGTAGTTCTCAGTTAGCATCCTACACACAACTGGCATTTAACCAGTGGTTCTTGAGACCCACATCTGGTGGCTAGCTTGGCAATTTTCTCTGCTGCATGCTCGGGTGTTGGGCAGGAGAGATTCCTCCATAACAGGATTGTTGGGTCCATCAGAGACTTGGCCAAGATTTTACCATCGTAAGATGCCCTGCTTTCATTGGCATAACCCTAAATCCCATCTCATCGCTGGCATCTGCACGCTTGGTACCTGGTAGGGTCCAAGCAATAAAACATATCCCAATTTGATGTTCCACACCTCTATTCTAAAGAGTTGTAGGACTACTGACCGCATGCCCTGAGGTGTGAAAAACCTGTCTCTGTTTGATTAATTATCCATGGGCCATTAGATGGCTGCAGGACAGTCAGTGTTCCACTTGGTAGCCTCCTGCTTGACTTTTTGTTAAGGAGATCATTCAGAGAAATAAGGCCTGTTACATCACCAGTTCAAATTAGCAGTTTTCAAAACAGTCAGGACTGAAAAAAAGAAGTTCTGAGTGACTTAATGTCAGTTAGAGACTTAAAACTCTAAAAAACTGAAGGCTGTAGAAGAAGAGTTTAACAAAACCATGTTAAGAAATGAGTGAGCTGTGTTAACAGTTTGTTTAAGGATTTCAGGAAGAGACATACACTAAAGAAATAACATCAAATGAGTTCAGAAGTTGTGAGACAGAAACCAGTTACAGTTGAACCCATTGAACAAGGAAGTGGAAAGTGAAACAGGGTCCCTCTTCACTGAGGTTTGAGTATTTGTAAGGTTATTGATGATAAAGGGTTGAATCTTTAATTTCTAATAAGACCATCTCAAATGTCTTTTGTTCAGCCCAATATAGTTTATGTTGTTCTTTTCCTTTTTCGTAATTAGCTTTTCTTTATTGTTAAAAGTACATTGACAGCCTCTTGTGATTATGTTAAGCGACTGAACCCGTGGTAAACAAATTGAAAAGATAAAATCCATGATCAAGTGAGTGAGGTTTCAATCTGAGGTCTGACTCCCCCAACATTACCATCAGCTGGGATCATAACAATGATCAGATAGCAGCAGAAACACAAATACTTGTTATTCTCAATGGCAACATGGATGAAACATCTATGAATTTTGTTCCATTCAGTAATCAGCAACAGAAAGATTCACAAAAAATCCAGTAAAAATCTCATGATATGAGAACTCAAGATGTATAATGATACTAGCCTCATGGAAGTATGTGAGAGATTCCATGTTAGAAGTAATGTTTCATTTAGGTTTCCTGCAGAGAATGCCAGCTGAACTAACTGTTCTTTTTTTGTACAGTACATTATGAGTTAATGCTTAAGGGTAGTTGGATATCTCTTTCCTGTTAGAACTCTGAAAGGTTATTAGGCTCTTGTCATCAGGACTAGAGAAAAGTCCTAGCAGTTGTGGTGGTTCGGAAGAAGCACAGTGTCATTCATAAGTCAGTACCAGCTGAAAGTGGGGATTGAAAAGCCAATAACAGTGTCATCTTGACAAAGCTGAGCAAGATGGATGCTAATGGAAAAACACATAGCAAGGTCTAACTTCGTGAAACTAATTATCAATAAAAACAAGATGAAGTTGCACCTCTGAGTAGGTCCTGGAGTGCAGTTTTTGGAATCCAGAGGAATGTGGACCCAGGACAGGAAAGTGATGGGTCACGGGGAGGCGATGGCCTAGTGGTATTATCTCTGGACTGTTAATCCAGAGACCCAGATAATGTTCTGGGGACCTGGGTTTGAATCCTGCCATGGCAGATGGTGGAATTTGAATTCAATAAAATATCTGGAATTAAGAATCTAATGAGACTATGAACCCATTGTCAATTGTCAGAAAAACCCATCTGGTTTACTAATGTCCTTTAGGAAGGAAACTGCCATCCTTACCTGGTCTGGCCTACATGTAATTCTAGAGCCACAGCAATGTGATTGACTCTGAACCGCCCTCTGGGTAATTAGGGATGGGCAATAAATGCTGCCTATCCAGCGACACCCTCATCCCGTTAATGAATAAAGGGAGAACTGAAAGTCATTAACATGGTCCACGAGAAAAGACCCTTGTACGGAGTTTCAAGATCAATTCAGCAGAAATGAAGAATTATAATCTATTGTGAAGTTTAATTAGATTTGATAAACCACAGTGTCATTAACATTTAGGGACACTTGCTGAGAGATCCAATGGATCACCCTTGATCTCAATTGCTATTTTCATGTATGCTATGGGATGTTCAATCACACTATGATTAACACAGGTTAATTCTGGCTGTTAGACATATGTTGTACATATATTTGTAGGTTATATCTCCGTTGAAATTTGTAATGCAATGTTTGCTTTTTTTTGTCAAAAGCATGGAACCCTGCGTAACAAAAACAGAAGTTGCTGGAAAAGCTCATTAGGTCTGGCAGCATCTGTCAAGAGAAATCAGAATTAACGTTTCTGAGTCTGCTGACTGGACTAAACTGGACCCAAAGTGTTAACGCTAGTTTCTCTCCACAGATCCTGCCAGACCGACTGAGATTTTCCAGCAATTTATGGTTTTGTTTCAGATTTTCAGCATCTGCAGTTCTTTTGGGTTTTTGTTTTGTCCAGCATGGAACCGTGTGGCTTTTTTCACTTCATAGGTCCCCTGGATCTGACACTTTGTCTACGTTAAAAATAAAGGTCTCTGGGTCCTAACCAGATCCAAATGTAATTCAGTGATCTCATCCAGGATCATAATGTAAATTTTGCAGTCAGGGCTCATCTTGTAATTTGAAATAGATTATGTGAATCATAAATAATTCATTCTGGAAGGATATTTTGAGGCTTCTCAGGTGACTGTACACCATGATCAACAGTATTTTAGGAATGTTGTTCTTAAGGTCTTGCAAAGGATCTACAACACCTCAACAAATCACTATAAGAAATAAGATGCAGTTGGTCAGATTACTCTTTCCCGTTTTTGAAATAAAATCACAGAACACTAACTTTATCATCATAGGATCCCTACAGTGTGGAAACAGGCCCTTCAGTCCAATAAGTCCACACTGACCTTCAGAGCATCCCACCCAGACCCATCCACCTAATCTACCCATCCCTGAACACTATGGGCAACTTAGTATGACCAATCCACCTAGCCTGCACATCTTTGGACTGTGGGAGGAAACCGGAGCACCTGGGTGAAACCCATGCAGACACGGGGAGAACGTGCAAATTCCACACAGACAGTCACTCAAGGCTGGAATTAAACCCAGGCCCCTGGTGCTGCGAGGCAGCAGTGCTAACCACTGAGCCACTGTCCCACCCTCTTTAGTCTGTGTATAAGTCATTTCTTGCATTCATCATACATTTGAGGTGTGTACACAGCATTCCTTGCACTTTCTAATTCAGGAGAAAGTCATTGATGTGAAGTTGAGTACATCATTCAGCCTATTTCTCTCCCTACCCGGATAACGAGTCTTGTGACGCATTTGTAGCCATTGTTACTTTATCCTACACTTGTTTTCCCTTTAAAACAAAGTGGTGGCAGTGAACACACCAGCATAAATATCTTTAAAATGATGTAATTTTCATTTTAATTCACGTATAGAAGTGGGTTCTTGGATCACTTTGCTAATTTCTACTATTACTGGGCATGCATTCCGACCTGGATGATAAATGACAAATGGTTTATTTATTTCTGTTGAATGCTTGCTTACTTTATAAACTGTGAATTCACGAAGCTGTTTCACATAGAAAATTATAAGTATTTTGCAACTAAGCACATAGCACGTTATAACTTTGAAATCTGTGGGTGTATGACTTCCAGACAGGAACATGTACATGTAATGATTAAAATTATTGGTCTCAAAATAGTTGCTGCAATTTTATTTTGAAAGAAGAAAAATAAACTATCATAGTGTTGTAGGGAACTTGGCAAACAGAATCTTAAAGATCTACCGAAAGGGCAACTTCTACAAATATCAAGAACTGTTTTAACTTTTCCATAAAGCTCCAATCTTTGTTTTCTGTGAGCAGTGCGGTTATAGAAGATTGATTTACAGCTGTCAGTTTTATTAAACCATAGAAGAACATTGTAAGTCATTCACCATGCTACGCAAGGCTAGCATTCGGAATATGAACGTCACATTCCCTGCACTCAGCCGCATGTGAATTGGCTGACATCAAGGCAGGTACACAACATTCACATCCCTTATAAAGACAGAAATTTCTGGAGAAACTCATCAGGTCTGGCAGCATCTGTAGATAGAAAACAGAGTCAACATTGTGGCATTTCATCAGAACCCTGATGTGCTGTACAATGGTTACTGGACCCAAAACGTTAACACTGTTTCTCTCTCCACAGATGCTGCCGGATCTGCTGAGTTTCACCAGCAATTTCTGCTTTTGTTTCAGATTTCGAGCATGTGCAGTTCTTTGTTTTAATGTCCATTTGCCCTGCTCTACAGGACCAGTAATAATTCTTCCCTGTCCCATTTTCTGGTGAAGAGTTTTATTCACGAATACATGTTACTGCTGGACCAGATGATCACCATCCACAGATGAATCTTGACAGTGGTTTTCTGTTTGTTGCAATACCTCGCTTGCATAGATAATGGATTGGTGGATATGGCACTAAGAGCCTCACTGCTATAATTTAACTTCAAAGTTGAAAATCTCAGACAATGTTAGGAAATGTTGGGTAAACTTTTAAAAAAGAGAAACTTATGGGGCAACAATCCAGTCGCATTAAACAATTACACTGATACATTTTCTTTATTAAATGTTAACACATGCAATGTTTTCCATCAATAAACCATTATTTTTTCTTACACCAGTAAATCCTTACAGTCAGTGAAAACTTCCCAGTCAACAAAATAACTCCAGTCTGCAAAAAGATGCCAGTCAGTGAATATTTCCCAGTCAGTGAAGAGCCCTCTGAAACGGGCTTGTCTGAAATACAACCAACACTATGCAGCAACAGAAGAGAAGCACACTCGACAATTATTAACCATGTAATAGAACTGAAAGGGAAATGGAGGAACTGCACACAAATGGGCTTCAGCCAAGCAGGAATTCTACATCTAGAATTTTGAATCTCAACATCAGATTGCAACCAATTTAAACTGACCAGGTTTTCAAGTTTTGAGTAGGAAATACAGCTGGTCTGTGTTCCCTAGCCAATGTCCAATACTTCCAGTGAGCGAAGATAGTTTGGGAATCTTCAGTCTGGATGAAAATATTCTGCAGGCAGAACTCATTCCACAGATTATACATGCAAGAAATCTATTTAATCATAGTAAAGAACGGTAACTGCTGATTATCATCTCATCCAAAATCCACACATCATTTACCATGAGATAAACCATGAGACGTAGAAGCAGAATTAGGCTATTCGGCCCATTGAGTCTGCTCACCGTTCAATTACCTACAGAATGTTGTCAGACTACATTTCCCCACTGGACAAAGGCGTTGACTTTACTCAACTCCCATCCCTGCTAACATTAGCTAACATGCTGAGATTAAGAAATAATTTCCTGATCTTCCTATCCACATAGATCATGGTTACGCCTGGTAGTAATCTTACCCAGTCCATCATCGTGGATACTGCTATCAAAACTTTTAACTATTTTTAATCCATTTCATCTGTACCAGATTATCATGAGTGCATGGTACATGCAGTATTCTATAATACAATTGGAATGGTTGGATGGGAAACTGGGGAAGGAAAATGTTTGTCAGAATTTCTGATATTTCTCATTGGCATGAAAGCTCCAAGGTGTGTGAAGTACGGATAAATAATTAACCTTGTACTCATTGATGTAACTTGCATTCTGTGCATTCCATGCTGCTATATGGTATTGAAACTTTTTCTTGGATGACAAGAAAACAAAGTAGGGGTGACACAGTGACTTAGTGCGTTAGCATTACTGCCTCACAGCACCAGGGACCCGGGTTCAATAATAACCTTACGCGACTGTCTGTGTGGAGTTTGTACATTCTCCACATGTTTACATGGATTTCCTCCATGTGCTCCGGTTTCCTCTCACAGTCCAAAGATGTGCAGGTTAGGTGGATTGGCCATGCTAAATTGCCCACAGTGTCCAGGGATGTGCAGGCTAGGTGGGTTAGCCATGGGAAATGCAGGGTTACAGGGATAGAGTCGGTGTAGGTTGGATGTTCTGGGAAGAGTTCGGGTAGAATCGATGGACCGAATGGCCTGCTTCCACACTGTAGGAATTCTATTGATTCTAAAGAAAAATGTCTCATGTGAAATGTAAACGAGGGAAATAATGCTAATATTAGAATTCAGAAAATTTTCTGAAGAAGGGTCTCGACCCGAAACGTCAGCTTTCCTGCTCCTCTGATGCTGCTTGGCCTGCTGTGTTCATCCAGCTCTACACCTTGTTATTCTCAGATTCTCCAGCATCGGCAGTTCCTACTATCTCTGTAACAAATAATGCTAATGTTTCTTTTAAAAACTATTTTACAGCATGTTTTGATAAGCTAACACATGCTGAAAGCAAGCATTGTGCATTTGAAAATGAAGACAAAAACCACAATACCACAATGCTCAGGGTGTTCAGAATTATGGAACCAATTCTCACCGTCCCCACCCTTGAGCTTTCTCCTCCTTGGCAAGAATAAAACTTCCCAACATATCAGTTACTGAAAGTGCAGAATAGTCTAAACATTGGGATATCTGTGGGACAAACTGAATATAGATTCCATTGATAAGAAAGCATCCAAAACAGACAGGTTGCTGTTAATTTGCTGTAGGGAGACAACAACTGAAAGTGAGACAACAAGGTGCAGGGCTGGATGAACACAGCAGGCGAAGCAGCATCATAGGAGCAGAGAGGCTGACGTTTCGGGCCTAGACCCTTCATCAGAAAAGGGGCAGGGGAAGGGGGTTTTGAAATAAATAGGGAGAGAGTGGGAGGCGGATAGAGGAGAGGATAGGTGGAGAGGAAACAAACAGGTCGAAGAAGCGTGGAGGCGGAGGCGGCGGAAAAACTGCTCTATGTCCAAGCGTGAGCGGTATTCGTTGATCTGTGGGTGGAGGGGGACAAAGGTGAGTACCTGGTTTGCTTCAGGACGTGGTCGAGCAGTTTCAGGGCCGAAGAGATTACGAGAGAGTTGCAGTGGGAGAGAGATCCCTTGAGGTTTGTCCGGAGGGAGGAGGGTAACTTCTTCAGGTTAGGCATCCTTAGAAGAGGCTTCGCAGTGGGGTTAAAATCGAATCAGAGATAGTAGGAACTGCAGATGCTGGAGAATCCGAGACAACAAGGTGCAGGGCTGGATGAACACAGCAGGCCAAGCAGCATCATAGGAGCAGAGGATTCTTTGGGAAAATAAGCCCATATTGTCATGGATTTCAGCATTTTTTTTTCATCAGACAATTCATGTTTTGAATTGTCTGTTCATTTATTCCTCAATACAAAGCATTCCATTTTTTGAATAAAACAAAAAACTGTGAATGCTAGAAATCTGAAACTAAAACAGAAATTTCTGCAGAAACGCAGCAGGTTTGGCAGCGTCTGATGAGAGAAAACATCCTGAATCCAGTGACAGTTCTGAAAAAGAGTCACTGGACTCGAAACATAACTCTTTTTCTCTCTGTACAGATGCTGCCAGACCTGCTGAGCTTCTACACCTTTTGCTATTTTTGATTCAGGTTTAGATTTTTCTTCCTTTTTTTTATCCAGTATTGCAGCTTTTACAGCAAAGTATCAAACCCAAACGAATTTTACACTATTCCAACAATTAGAAAATCAACATGTCTTGAAATTAAGTTTCCATCAACAATAGCTGGAATCAATGTTTTCATACAATATAGTAAGAAGTCTCTTTCTCTAAGGTAACCTTTGGCTCCTTACTTAGTTTTGTTGACCTTGCTTTGCTGGTAACTGTTTTGCTTTTTTTTCCCCATTTATTTCAGGAATCTACTTTATGTCTATCCACAGAGGCTTAATTTTGGCAACCGGTTAGCCTCTGCTAGAAATATCACAGTCAAAATCCAGTTCTTGGCAGATGAGGATCTGAATAATCCTATGCAGGTAATATAATGAAGATAATCATTTTTTTGTTTTGTTGGTCTTGGAGGTTAGGTTCACCAGTTGAGCACAGTAACTAGGAGGTGTATAAACTTCTCTTACAGTCTTAAACCATCTGAGTCTTTACATAGCTCCTTTACAATTTGAAATTATATTTACCAAGGTCCCTAGTAGCCTACTTTTAAATAGTTTTAATTGTATTGTTCTAGCTGTAGGGGAGAGTAGATATTGTTATTGGCTCTGATTTAACAACAGTTAGCCAACCAGAATATGCACGAACAATAAAGCAACACTGGAAAAAGTGCAGCAGAGTTTTACAAGTGTGTTACTAGAATTGAATGGGTATAATTATCTGGAAAGATTGAGCAGATTTGGACTCTGTGCTAAAGTTGAGACCCTATGTAAAGATAAAGTCACCATAGCCTTACCAGACTGGTCTCTCATTAGCGAGAGATAACTGGTGGTGGTTTAACCTAAAGGTCACCATACCTCAAGTGAGGGGAGAAGTTGAGAAGGTAATACCTTCAAAGTAACCTCAGCTGGTGCAGGAATTAATTCCATGCTGTTGGCATCACCCTGTATCACAAACCAGCCGTAGGCAACCATACAAGCTAACCAACCACACCTGATGCATACATTAGAAGAACATAGTGACGCAGAGGTAGGGGCACTTAGAGTTAGAAGAGGCTCATGTAGAACAGAAGTGACAGTTCACTGAATCGCCTGTTTCCAGAGTGTGATTTCTGTATATTTCTAGCAGTGTGATTTACATCAAGATCTAATTATCTGAAAAGATTGAATAGGTTTTCTCTGATAAAGGAAAGACTAATGGGAGACCTGAAAAAGGGTTTCTAAAATTATGAATGGGGTCAATATGGTGTATGTGGAGAAATTGATTCCACATGAGTAGCATGATGGCTCAGTGGTTAGCACTGCTGTCTCACAGCAGCAGGGACCCAGGTTAGATTCCAGCCTCGGGCCACTGTCTGTGTGGAGTTTGCACATTCTCCCTGCATCTGCGTGGGTTTCTTCCAGATGCTCTGGTTTTTCCCACAGTTCAAAGATGTTCAGGTTAGATGGATTGGCTATGCTAAATTCCATAGTGTACAGGGATGTGCAGGCTAGCTGGGTTAGCCAGGGTTACAGGGTCTGGGTGGGATGCTCTTCAGAGGGTCGCTGTGGCCTCAATGGGCCAAATGGCCTGCTTCCACATTGTTGTGATTCTGTGATGTGGGTATGTCCAAGACAAGGGGCCATGGATGCAAGGCAACATTATTGTAATTCAAATCTTCTGACTATGTAATGCTCACAAGTCCAGTATCTGTGCTATTAAAGCAGCTTTATGTGTATCTTTGATTTTCCTACAAATGGCAAAAAGAGGAAATTCTCCTCATCCTCCAGTGTTTTTATAGTATTAAGTCTAAGTTAGTACAAACCAAATTAAAATGGGCAAGTTATTAGAATATTCTCACCTAAGTAGCATATTTTATGTAGAATCAGTGTCTAGAGTAGCTGCTCCTCTTTGTGGTTAATTTTAAGCTTTACCAATGGGTGGTCCTGGCATAAAGCCTGATTTGCAGGAAAACACATCGGAGAACTGGTTTATATAGCTACAGGAGAACAAGGTGCCATTATTTTGAGTTTTTCTTTAAAAGTCGCTAATTGGATATTTGAAGAGGGTAAACACTTCAGGTACATTCCCTTTCTTCTTCTCTGGAGTGTTCAGCATGTCAAATGGTTATGCAGTTGGCATGAGCAAAGGATCTGACCAGCCCACTCAAATAACACAGCCCATTTATTTTTTTTATTAATTTGTTAACGGAGTGTTGTTGTCATGTTAGGCAAGTAATTATAAGAATGTGTAAGCGACTTCTTGAACCAGCAGTGTCCATGTGGTGTAGCTACACTCACAGTTCTGTTAAAAAGGGAGTTCCAGGAGTTTGATACCACAGTAGTGAAGGAATCAAGCAGGCAGCTTAGTCCTAGATGGTGTCAAGTTTCTTGTGTTGAAACTGTACTCATCCAAGCAAGTAGGGAGTATTCGATCACATTCCTGACTTGTGCCTTGTAACTGATGGACTGGCTTTTGGGAGTGACGCACTGAGTTACTTACCATACAATCCCTAGGCTCTGATTTGCTTCTGTCGGCACAGTATTCATGTGATAGGTCAAATTCAGTTTCTGTTCAATGATAACCCTTTAGGATAGTGGGGGATTTAGTGGTGGAAATACTTTGCATGTCAGGGGTTAGAAGCTCTGTTGTCAGACGTGGTCATTGCCTGGCAGTAAAACAGCATGAATGTTACTTATTACTTATCAAATGAAGCCCAAATGTTGTCCAGATCATAGACGCAAACTGCTACAGTATCTCAGGAGTCGTGAATGGTGCTGAACATTGTGCAATCATCAGCAAACATTCCCACTTCTGACTTTATGGTAGAGGGAAGGTTAGTGATGAAGCAGCTGAAGATGGTTGGGCCTAGGACATTAGCCTCCTGCTATGGTGTATCAGGATTGAGATCATTGGCCTCCAGTATATAACCGTGTTCCTTTGTGCTATGTATGAGTGAAGAGTGTTTCCCTGACTTCAGTTTATTGGGGTTCCTGATGTCACTGTTGATCAAATGCAGCCTTGATGTCAAGGGCAGTCACTGTCTCCTTACCTCTGGAATTTAGCTTTTTTGGACATCTTTGGATAAAGCCTAAATTTAAAGCAGAAGCTGAGTGGCCCTGATGCAGTCCGTGAGTGGTTTATTGCTGAGCAGTTGTCACTTGATAGTGCTGCCAGCAACCACTCCATTCCCTTGGCTGATGATCAAGTGTAGACTTTTAGAGCAGCCATTGGCTGGGTTGGATTTGTCTTCCTTTTTCTGCACAGGACATAACTAAACAATCTTCCATATTGCCACATAAATTCCAGTGTTGTTGCGCCAATGTGACACCACTGTTTAAAAAAGGAAGTAGACAAAAAGCAGGTAACTGTAGGCCAGTTAGCTTAACTTCGGTAGTGGGGAAAATGCTTGAATCTATCATTAAGGAAGAAATAGCAAGACATCTGGATATAAATTGTCCCATTGGGAACACCCAGCATGGGTTCATGAAGGGTAGGTCATGTTTAACTAATTTGGTGGAATTCTTTGAGGACATTACTTGCGTGGTGGACAATGGGGAACCTGTGGATGTGGTGTACCTGGATTTCCAGAAGGCATTTGACAAGGTGCCACACCAAAGGCTGCTACATAAGATAAAGTTGCACGGTATTATAGGTAACGTATTGGCATGGATAGAGGATTGGTTGACCAGTAGAAAGCAAAGAGTAGGGGTAAATGGGTGTTTTTCTGGTTGGCGGTCAGTGGCTAGTGGTGTGCCTCAGGGATCAGTGTTGGGACCGCAATTGTTTACGATTTACATCGATGATTTGGAGTTGGGGACTAAGTGTGGTGTGTCAAAATTTGCAGATGACACTAAGGTGAGTGGTAGAGCAAAGTGTGCAGAAGAAACTGAAAGTCTGCAGAGGGATATAGATAGTCTTAGTGAGTGGGCAAAGGTCTGGCAGATAAGTGTGAGGTCATCCATTTTGGTAGGAATAACAGCAAAATGGACTATGTTTTAAATGGTAAAAAATTGCAGCACACTGCTGTGCAGTGGGACTTGGGTATCCTTGTGCATGAATCGCTAAAAGTAGGATTGCAGGTGCAGCAGGTAATTAAAAAGGCAAATGGAATTTTGTCTGTCATTGCTCGAGGGATGGAGTTTAAAAACAGGGAGGCTATGCTGCAGCTGTATAGAGTCCTGGTGAGGCCACACCTGGAGTACTGTGTGCAGTTTTGGTCTCCTTACTTGAGAAGAGATATACTAGCACTGGAGGGGGTGCAGAGGAGATTCACTCGGTTGATTCCAGAGTTGAGAGGGTTGGATTGTGAGGAGAGACTGAGTAGACTGGGATTATACTCATTGGAATTCAGAAGAATGAGGGGAGATCTTATAGAAACATATAAGATTATGAAGGGAATAGATAAAGTGGAGGCAGGGAGGTTGTTTCCGCTAGCAGGTGAAACTAGGACTAGAGGGCATAGCCTCAAAATAAAGGGAAGCAGATGTAGGACTGAGGTCAGGAGGAACTTCTTCACCCAAAGGATTGTGAATCTGTGGAATTCCCTACCCAGTGAAGCGGTTGAAGCTGCCTCGCTGAATGTTTTTAAGGCAAGGCTGGATAAATTTTTGAACAGTAAGGGAATTAAGGGTTATGGTGAGTGGGCGGGTAAGTGGAGCTGAGTCTCAAAGATCAGCCATGATTTTATTAAATGGCAGGGCAGGCTCGAGGGGCCAGATGCCCTACTCCTGCTCCTAATTCTTATGTTCTTATAGTGGAACAAGCTGGTCCAGGCACAGTTAGTTGTGGAGCACAAGTCTTCAGTACTATCAGCAGAATGTTGTCAGGGGTTGTTGGAGTTGTTACTGTGGACCTCAGGAGGAGTCCAAGATGGATTGTCTACTCAGCAATTGTGGCCAAAGGTGGTTGCAAAAATAGAAATTGCTGGAAAAACTCAGCTGGTCAGACAGCATCTGTGGGAAGAAATGCAGACTTAATGTTTCGGGTGAGCTACACTCACTGCAAGTCTGGCAGCATCTGTGGAGAGAAATCAGAGTTAACGTTTCTAAGAAAGGGTCTCTGGACCCAAAACGTTAACTTTGATTTCTGTCCACAGATGCTGCCAGACCTGCTGAGCTTTTCCAGCAATTTCTGTTTTTGAGAGAGAAAAATCACTTGGGCAGACAAAGGAATGGTTAAAAGCCAGCTGGAGAGAATGAATAGGTGCTAATTGGGACTATTAGTAGCTGACAATGGGTTGTGTGAGGTGGCAGCCCATGTGATAACAAAACCTGGTGTGTGGATGTGGGGGTATGGGAGACGGAGCTCAGACCCTAAAGCTATCGAACCCAGTGGTTGCAAATGCTCCAGGCTTGTCTCTTCCACTGATGTGCTGGTTTTGTCTGTCACCAAGAATGAAGATGTTTGAGAATTGACATAATCGTTTGTCTAGCATTTGGGCAGAAGGAGCTTGGGAATGCGACTCTTGTAATGAGCCCAAAACTGCAATGTCTAACATGTAAATTAAACAAAGCAGTCAGTTCTCATGTCAGGGATTCTGTGTAGTTCAGATGCTTGAAGCACTTAACATGTATTTCAGCCTCAATTCCACCCTCGTGTGACTGTGTGGAGTTTGCACATTCTCCCCGTGTCTGTGTGGGTTTCCTCCAGGCATCCTGGTTTCTTTCCACAGTCTAAAGATGTGCAGGTTAGTCGAATTGGCCATGCTAGATTGTGGCATAAGGTCCAGGGATGTGCAGGTTGGTTAGACATGTGAAATACAGATTTAGGGTGAGAAGTGGGATACTCTTCAGAGGGTAGTGTGGACTCAATGGGTCGAATGGCCAGCTTCCACTCTGTAGGGATTCTAGGATTCTATGTACAGGCATAAGATAGATTTCATCACTTTTACAAATTTCTCATCTTAAGATGTTAACAATGACCAAAATTGTAGCACAAATGGAATAATAGGGAATAATTGATAGAGGGAAAGAGCATAAAGGATTTAATAAGATGATCTTTAACCAGAAACTGTAAATAGTGAAATAAGATTAATTGATTTGGATTCTCGTGTTTTCATTATTGCTAATAAAGTAAACAATGGCAAATCTTCAATTTTTCATGGAATGAGACTAGTAAAAGAAACTAGTAATCTGTGGAAATGAACAGATTGGTCATCCTGGACATTCATTTTGACACTGTCATTCATCAATTGTTCTGATTTTACATAGTTTTTTTTTAAATTTCAGGTTATCTTTGGAAAGTCGAGCAGTGCAGAGTTTGTTTCAGAAATGTACACTTCAGTTACTTACCATAACAAGTAAGTATTTTGTGTAACTGGGGCCATCAATTAATGACAGATCTGAAGAAGGGCCACTGGACTCAAAACGTTAAGTCTGCTTTCTCTCTCCAGATGCTGCCAGACCTGCTGAGTTTCTCCAGCAATTTCTAGTTTTGATTTCCAACACTGCAGTTTTTTTGTTTTATAATCAATGAATTCTACAGTGTATTTGCAAGTAGTAAATACAAATAATTAAAGCAAACCTTGTATGTGTCCTCTGCTTAATGTCGCCCTGTGCATTTTCCTATCATTGGGCAAATAAAGGTAATGTGATCTTTTCCAAATTTAATACTCCATTCAATCCAGCTACAGTATAATAAAACCTACTGTGGCTCATCTGTCCTTGCTAATCTTTCAAATGGGAAGTAGTGTATAGAAGAAAACCTGGCAGGTAGGAAAATAACAACAGTTTGCTTTTTAAGAAGTAGCTAAACTGAAACATTTAGAAATTTTAAAAAAAATACCTCGTACTGGCAGGTACTATGGGCTGAATTTTCTTATAGACCAAGGAGATAGTCCCTACGTCCATTGTCCGCCTGCCCAGCTGGTGATATCAGATTCGTATTACCCCTCTCTTGCTGTGCTATTTAGCAGAGACACAAAGCCAGCAAGCTTGCCGTGGGGGTTCACAAGACTTCATCAACGGGGATGACCATCACTCAGGGGATCGCAGAACAATAAGTCAAGGGCAGCCTCCTCTAGAAGACAAGACCCTGCTCAGGCTGGTCAGAGTCCGATCCTCTTCTGATACAGGGTGAGGAGTAGAATTTTGGGCAGCCCACCAACCACTTTGAATCTTTCTGACACATTGTTGGCTGTTTGCTCCTGGAATGAGCAAAAGGCAGGGATTATGAGAGTTCAGAATGGCACAGCTATTACAGTTGGTACTAGTTAAGAGGTTTCCTGAGGCGGGTGAGTAGCCATGTAGAGACGATAACAGGGTTAGTTATGTCACAGATTGGGGTGGGTGAGGGTAAGTGAGGGAAGATATTACAGGCAATAGTGAGAGTGGCAGAGAATGAGACTTGGTGGGAGATTGGTACGGTAGCAAAAATAGGGTGATTTAATCACGTAGATTAACAGAGTGGAGAAGGACATTGACATTCTAAAGTGTTTGGCATTGCTCCAGACAGCTGAGACTGCACTGACCAGGGTAACAACCTCAGACCAGACTGGGCATGTTCTAGTGGTGAAGCCTCAACTGCTAGTCCTGGGGGATGAAGGAAGTTCCACACCAGCACTATCATGTCCAGCGGGAGCTCCAGGAACATCCCTGTAAAGCCGGGTGTCAAACCTCCCCCAGTCTGCAGCAACTGCACAAGGCAGCTCAGGACTGGTGGGGATTTTCTGGGTGAACAATGAAAGATGGTGCTTGTTGCAGAGATGTGGGTAAGTTCTCAGATCTCCAGAGGGTAGCACTCTGTTCTGGGAATGGTGCATGGTAAGAAGGGGCGGAAAGCGGACATGGTACTTGCAATCAGGGATGAGACATGTATTAATGCAGTGAGTTCGGTAAGAGAAGGTGAGAAAACTCACTCAGCCTTGGAGCAAGAATCACTCAACCAAACTGGCGCTGATCAGAAAACGGTAAAATTCAGCTCAATGTGACTACTCCCTGGCCATGAGCACACCAACACAGACAAATCAGGTGACAGCAATGTCACTGAGATTGGCCCCGAGTAAACTTCCTTAATGGTCAGTGAACTGCAATAGTTTACTCAAGGGAATTAAAATCTCTATTAAAAGCAAAATACTGTAGATTCAGGTGGTTTGAAATGAAGACTAAGTGCTGCAGTAACATCAACAGGTTTGGCAGCATCTGGTGAGCAAAGCAGATTTAACGTTTAGAAAGACAAAAAATGCAGGAGGGGTACATTGCATCAGTTAAATTTAAATTTAACCTTGTCAACCATCTGAAGCCATGTCATTGATGATAATGATGTAGGCAAGTAGCAGAAGCTGCTTTTCTTTAGTTCTAATCTTACAGGTGACCTTTTGCATTTCCTAAATAGACTTGACATTCTGGAGAATAGAAATCTTCTATGCATTAACTCTAATTCAGTCATATTGAATTGCCATTATCCCATACTAAAACAGGAATTCATTATGACTTGTAGTGTTTACATTTCTAATGATATTTGTGTAATTGGCTGTTACAAAGTGCAGTGTTAACATTGTTTTTAGTGGAAAGATTAGATACTAGTTTAGCAATGTTTTCATGGTTGTTTGGGTGTGTATATATGTGTTAAAATTACATATCTTATTAAATTATAAACATTATATACAAAGATATGATGATAGTTAAATATAATTAATGGCCAAAGGTTTCTGATTCAAGCGAAATTAGCCATTCAAGTACCAATGCCACCCAAAATCATATTCTTTCTGTGAAATACTTACCGTTGCTTATGTTTCTGATCAAACATGTTTTTATGTGAAGAGGCAGATTGACTAAATAAATCACTTGTTATCAATGTCCGTTGCCATTGTGAAAGAGTTCACTGTTTTACACCAGTGGGGTGAGAGAGCTTGGTCAATCCAAACACTTCTCCACTGAACATAGGAAAACAGCCAAAAAAAAAAACAGAAAGAACTGCAGATGCCTGGAAATTAGAAACAAAAGCAGAAATCGCTGGAGAAACTCAGCAAGTCTGGCAGATCAGTGGATAGAAAGCAGAGTTAACATCTTTTCAGGAAAACACAGATTTTTAATCTGTTCTCTTTTAGCCTACCCTGACTGTCACAAACCCATTACATACACATCCATTCAAGTTCATCATGTGTGATCAGCACATCCCATGATCTCATCATGTTTACCAGATGCTTCCCGCTTTATCAGTTATACTTGGGCCTACATAATTCAACTTCATACCAAACTTAGCACCAGTTATACAGCATTCCCGAGCACCAGTTATACAGCATTCTCCTTCTGAAAGGAGATGGCCTCTTCTTGCCACCTTCGACTGAATATCCACAAAAATGCAGTGAAATCCCATCATGCCTGTATACTTAATACTCCATTTTGACATATGACATGTGGCTATACTTATTTAATACAATACAATATATTACTACAGGTCACTACTTATGCCATAATTTGCTCCAGCACTTTGAACCCCATTACTAATTAAAAATCTGTCCCAAAAAATCTCAATGTCCCAACATCCACCACACTCTGTGGTAGTGAACCCCACAGATTCATGACCCTTTGAGAGAAGTAATTTCCCCTCTTCTCTGTTTTAAATCTGCTAAACTTTATCCTAAAACTAATAAGCTCTCATCCTAAGTAGAGCAACATCAAGAAACATTCTCTCTATGTCTATTTTGATAACCTCCATTGGTTTCTTATCTACCTCAGTTAGATCCCCTGTCATTCCTGTATGCTCCAGACAGTAGAGACCTAAACTGCTCAGTCTTCTTCAAAGTAATAAAATATGCTGATCACACATGATGAACTTGAATGGATGTGTATGTAATTGGTTTGTGACAGTCAGGGTAGGCTAAAAGAGAACAGATTAAAAATCTGTGTTTTCCTGAAAAGATGTTAACTCTGCTTTCTATCCACTGATCTGCCAGACTTGCTGAGTTTCTCCAGCGATTTCTGCTTTTGTTTCTAATTTCCAGGAATATTAAAAGACAAATTAGACACTGAGACAGATATGGCAATATTAGCACAGATAGCCAAAAGGTTGGTCAAATAAATAGGTTTTAGAGAGCATTTTAAGAACAATTGAGGAGCCAGTGAAATTTAGTAAAGGAATTCCAGAGCTGAAAGTCAGTGAAGCTAAAAGCATGGCCAAGAATGGTAGAGCAATTAAAATCAGGAATTACCAGGAACCAGTAAATCAAGGACTCCCTCAGCCAGGAGCTCTCACCATCTGGGTAAAGAAAAGCCTGACACGTGTTAGGTAAAGTAGACTGAGAGCTAAACCACATTAGCCTTTCTACTTCTGTATTTACAACACAGTAAAATTCAAACCTTCAAAGACCCTCAAAATTGATCGCAATAGCTCCAAGCCAGACTTTTGACTAACAATCCCAGATTCTGCAAATAATCAATGGTTGATACCAGCTTGTATCTTAAGCAAAAGACTGAGCAATTTATTAACAATACAGTAACTTTAACAGAGCAAAATTAAACAACAAAAGTAATCTAATTGGGATAACAAGGTGTAGAGCTGGATGAACACAGCAGGCCAAGCAGCATCAGAGGAGCAGGAAAGCTGACGTTTCAGGTCCTGACCCTTCTTCAGAAATGTTTCTGTGATATAAACACAAAAACCTTTGTCTGCATCTCCATTCGCACAAAGGACAGACAGACAGACAAACACAGTTAAAGGATAAATAAAAGAAATATCAAAGGTAGCCAGATTATCTGTGAGGTTTTCATGTAGTGTTGTCCCACAGGCATAGATAATGGTTTGTTGGTTGATTTTTCTGAAGGTATTAATCAGGGCCACCTTCGCAGTTCACTCAGATAAAGGCAGTAATATTGGTAACTTAGTTTTTTATTCCCTGAGTTTCCATGAGTTGCTCATGGAAGATTAGGAAGGGAACTTTCAAATCCTCATGCTGTGATACCAACAGCCAGCTTCCTTCTGACAGAAATCTCAATCCAAAATCCAGTTCAAACTGTAACTACTCCCTGACAGACTGACCATCTGGCCACAAAGTCCCAGTTACCCAGTTACAAGACCCAGTGACTAGGTCACTCCCAGACTTGCTGGAACCAATTCCCAGATACTGACCACATTAATAGCCAACTTCTGAAGTCTGTTTAAACATAATTCTCTTTCCTGGTGATGAAGAATCTGCAAAAAGTTTTGATCGAGAACAAACCTGCAATTAACACCCAGGGCCTGGCCTCATGAATAAACCAAAACCTGTTGGTCTGTTTTCCTTTTAACACAAGATGTTACCCACAGTCCAAAAGTTATCTTTATCTCACAGTTCCCAGTTCACAGCCCCAAACCAACATTGATAAAAGAATAAAGTAAAAATAAAGAAACATCAGCGAGAGCTTGAATACAGAGTTACGGTAATTTTATGGCGATCGTGAAGACAACATAAGTTAGTATCCAAAACGTCATGGTGAAGAACATGGAACAGGTGAATCAGGAATCTGAGAGCAGCAATTAAGCAAAGCTGTTTGAGATTGGGTAAGTTCGTTGGAGCTGTTTCCATTATCACTGTCATAACTTCACAGCAAAATCCTTGTTTATTCAAGTTCAGATGAGATTTATCAGGATGTTGCCTGGTATAGAAGGTTTAAGTTATAAAGAAAGTCTGAATAGGCTAGGACCTTTTCCACTGGAGCACGGGAGGTTGACCTTATAGAAGTTTATATAATCATGAGTGGTATAGGTAGAGTTAATGGTAGATGTCTTCTCCCTAGGATGAGGGATTTCAAGACAGCAGAGCGTATTTTTAAGGTGAGAAGAGAGAGATTTTAAAAAGACATAAGGGGCAAATTTTTTAAACAGAGCGTGGTTCACATGTGGGATGAGCTGTCTGAGGAAGTGCTGGATGCTGGCACAGTTATAACATTTAAAAGACAGTTCACTAAGTATATGAATAGAAAAGGTTTGGAGGGATATGGGCCAGGAGCAAGTAAGTGGAGCTAGTTTAGTTTGGGATTATGATCAGCATGAACTGGTTGGATCGAAGGGTCTGTTTCAATGCTCTATGACTCTATATGCAATAAAGTTATAGAGCAGACATAGCTCTGGGCAAATAATTTGCCCTAATTTACTGGGGGACCCTTGAATGTGGATATAATTTGCCACGTACTATATGATAGACACACACTGCCTGCAGCAGGTAGGTTTCATATCTGTTTGAAAATTATGATACACAGAAGGTATAGAAGTCAATTCATGTCAATATTGCTGTAATAAGTAGGACTGAAGGCTTTGTATTGTGAAACTATTAAATTGTGTTATCAGGATGCTATCTAAAGTTCGTCATACAAGGGTAACTGATTGGTATTTTCTTATACTGCAGATCTCCTGATTTTTATGAGGAAGTAAAACTTAAACTTCCAGCCAAGATTACAGGAAAACACCATTTGCTGTTTACATTCTATCACATCAGCTGCCAACAGAAACAAAACCAAGGAGGCTCATCAGAGACTCTGATTGGCTACTCTGTAAGTTATGTCACTTCGCAGAGTGTTTTCTGTTAACACAGTGGATTAATATGGCTACGAGATCCCAATGGTGTTGTACAATTGTCATCAACACAGAATCTCACAGCGAGTTCAATGGGCCATGACTGTAGCATGACTGACCAATCGGCTTAGGCTAATGAGGGACTGTATTTGACCTCAAACACAAAAACAGAAATTGCTAGAAAAAAACTTAGCAGTTCTAGCAGTATTGGTGGTGAGAAATCAGAGTTTATATATCAGGTCCAGTGACCCTTTTTCAGAAATGTTAACTCTGATTTCTCTCCACAGATGCTGCCAGACCTGCTGAATTTTTCCGTTAATTTCTGCTTTTGTTTCTGATTGCCACCATCCACTGTTCTTTTGGTTTTGTTTTTGTTCCAATATTTGACCTCGATATCCCTGGTCTAGAAGTTTGGGAGCAGAAGATCAGCAAAAGCTTTGATTGCCAATTACTAGGATTGACCTTTGCTGAACAGTTTGTATTTGTGGGCATTAGTTAGAAGCTAACTCAGCGGTACACTGTCCTGGGGTTAAAGGGTATCTGGTGTTTGCCCTCCTGGTTGTCAACATGATTAATGGCCAATAGATTAAGACATCAGTGATTTGTTGCTATTTTAGGAACGGTTGCCCGGGGTAATTTATCACTTCCACAAGAAAAGACAAAAGAAAGAAAATGGGAGGAGAAAAATAATTTAAACAGTGCTTACTTATTTTTGAAACCAATTTTTTATTGCCTTTGGGCAATTCATTTAATACACATCAGGTTTAGGCTGTGGGATCAATATTAAATAATAAATGGAACACAGAATTTTGACCCTGATCCCATACAATGACTGGAGGCAGTAAAGTAATCCAAAAAAAATTGACTGTAAAACAATTTGGTTTATTGTTGTTTTGCTTTGTTATATTTTAAGAATCATGCTTAGAAAAGTGCTTATTGGCATGCAACACTTACACCTGATCAAGTTTCAAACAGTAAATCTCACAATTGAATAGGTCAAGAAATGACCAATCAGCAGGTAGGATAAACATCACCAGCCATCAGGTTAAAAACCTGCAAATGAAAAATGGACAGGCATTAAAGGGCAGCAAGAAAACAAGAATTTGATCCATTGAAATATTTTTCAACATCGATGTCACCTTTTCTTTGATACACTCACAAAGGCAATGAGGATTGTGACATAGTAAGGGCATATATAAAAACTGTAATATTTACAAGAAAATTAAGACAATAAGTATAATAGAAGGCTGCCAGTTAAGGCAGAAGAACCTTCTTATACCAGATTAGAGACAAAAAAAACTGCAGTTGCTAGAACCCAAAATAGACAAACAGGAACAAAAACAGAAGTTGCTGGAAAAGCTCAGCAGGCCTGGCAGAATCTGTGAAGGAAAAAACAGGGTTATCGTTTCGGGTCCGGTGACCCTTCCTCAGAACAAACAGGAGGCTTTTTAAAACTAGGTGAGAGACAAAAGAACTCCTGAAGAAGGGTAATATCTGCAATATTGACTGCTTCTTTCCTCCAGATGCTGCCTGGCCTGCTGTGTTCTTCCAGCCTCTTGTTTGTCTACCTTCATATACTAGATAACAGCCCTTCCCAGTAATTTATACAGGATTTTGTTTGAAGTAGAACACTCCAAACTAGTCTCTTGCAATATCAGAGTGTAGTTAGTTGAGGGGACTCTAAAGTGGGGAATTCAGCCATCTTCAGCCATTTTTCCTTGGTGCCGCCTATAATTCTGACATTCAGCTTGTAGAGCCACAGTGTGAGTGATAATCGATAAGTTAGATTTTGACTGATACACCAAAATTGGTTATACTCATTGATATATTGAGTCACAAGATTGTGAATGTAACAATAATACGCCCAGCAACGTCCAACAAAGTGATGAATTTTTTGCCATCTTCATTTTCTAGTGGTTACCAATTCTTATGAATGAGCGTCTCCAGACGGGCCATTACTGTCTGCCAATGGCCCTGGAAAGGCTTCCCAACAAATACTCCATGCACTCTCCAGAGGTAGGTTTTTCTTTTGTGCAACATTCTTGTCATGATTTTATTGTGACACACCCAGATGTAGTAGTGAACAATAATGCAATTTGGATGGTATAAAATTGAGTCTAACTGCACAATCAACCTCCTGTTCATCTGGATATTTGAAACAAAGTCCACACAGAGTACAAATATAATGAATAGGTGAATGTGAACTATGGTCCTTATCCTTCAGTACGACCATCACTGCCATAAGGAATAGGCTCCTCAAGGCATAGCTACAGTGAACGGAGCAAGGCCACAATATCCGAAATGTTTCACTCAATTTAAGGTAACAAATGCTCACACGTTTGAAAGATTTGAAGGTAGAATTTAACAGAAAGTAGACGTTGGAAGAATGTTAAGACTCTAAGGAGATTGGGATGGATAGTTTAAACAGCAATTTTAGTGGGAAGCTTCTGTAGCCACAGAAGTTTATTTACAATGTTACACAAAGAGATATGCATTGTGGTTTGCACTGTGAAAGGCAAGAAAGCACACATTTCGCCTATAAAAATGCAGAAGGTAAGAAACTCTCCACAAGGCAGGAAACCTCTATTTTAATTATTAAAACATTGGGAAACGTCCCGTGAACAGCATAGAGTTAACACTACTGCTATTTAGCGACAGTCAAAGTTTAAAGAAATAACACTACATGTTTTTGCAAGTGAACTGAATTTAAAGGATTTGTAGAAGAATTTCACAAAGTACTGTCTTAACACAAAATTTAAAAGCTTGCAAAAAAAGCCACACATTGTTCAATTACAGAAGTATTCAGATCTAAAGCCAACTAAACAACAGCACTTGAGAAACATTGATCAATGCAAGAACACAAGCTTGAAGACAGATTACAAGTAGATGCTGTAGACTTAAACACGCTTTGAAAGGAATGATAATAAATGAACACAATAAAAAGTGGAAGGAGAAATAATACTTCTAAAAAGATTCACTGTCAATGATGGGCAGAACAGAACATAGGATTGGACATCTTGGAGAAGCCATTTCTTGAGATACAGTGTTGTTTCGTATTTGAATGCTAAATCTGAAGCTGAACAAATTAATACACTAGTATGAATAGAAGATTACACAAATGTCCAAACTATCAAAGAAAACACAGATACGTTTAAAGAGATTCTACCAAATAAGTGGCGCTGTAAGTCAAAAATCTTAAAATTCAATCCAATAAGCATGAACAAAATATTGAGTGATTTAATAAAAAGTTTCCTAATGCAATCTGCAATAGCTGTCCAACTTAGGAAGTTAAATCAATCAGCGGAGTGAAACATGCCTGGTTAAAGTAATGGACCAACTACCAGGTTTAGCAGGAATTTCAACTTCCGTGAAGGGCATTCAAGAGATAAAGATTCTGCAATGGCGAAATGATTTATGGAAGATCAGAATTAAAGTTAACCATTCTCAAACCAGAGACCTCCCAATCCTTCAAGACAAATCTCTAGACTGCCTGTATTTGTGAGATGTAAAAACGTAGTTACTATGCAGATATATAATTGTTAATTACCAGGAAAAATAGTCTGGGGAAGAAGTATATGCTAACAGTTGTGAAAAAGTTGATGTGAAGTTCCATTAAACCCAACCCAATATGATGCCACATGGCTTTTTCGTAAATTTAGGGAGTTTGAGATATAAGACCCTTTTACATTAAAACGTAAGACCAAAAACCCTTCCTTCTCTGACAAAATACAAATAGCCACTTTTTTTTATGAATCAAGTAGAATTTATTAAACACAACCTTATAAGTAGCCAACAAACAATGAATGAAGACAACATGGAAGTTTTTTATCCTTCATGGTCTAAACTCCCTTGAAGACTGCCAGCACAAATTATGCCTTTCTTCTCCTGTCTCTGACCTGATGTTATAGTGAACTGTGACTGAGATGAATTATACCATAGAAGCAAATGTAAAGGTGACACAGCTACAAAATATTGAGTTTCAAATTTTTATCCCTAAATCCAAGGGATGTCCATTCCTTCGGATGGTTCATATTAATTTTTTCCATTGTTTTAAAATGAAGATCATCAGGTATCACCCGGTCTTTGTAACCGGAGAGACGCAGAGAGCAAATCAAATGTTCACCACTGTTTCTTCAGCCCCAGGAACAAACATTACATTGTGTGAAGAAATGACACATTCTCTAGGATACGGAGAAGTTGTACAAACAATGTTGTATCCTCTTGCCAATAATGCCACCTAAAACCATTCACCTAACATGCCGAGTAGTGTAAACAACCAAGAACAAATGTTTATAGCAAAGTATCAGGATGTTCTTCTTAAAAATGTTGATGCTTAATTGATATAGATACAGTTGATTGACAAAGTCAGTTAAATTTTTTTTTTAACATACATAGTAGTTTAACCCAGATCCTTCTTCAGACCACCTGGTCTAGAGTTTTGCTAGCTAAAAAGATCTTGCACCTTTAGATCATTGAGCCAAGTTTTGCAAGCAGCTGTCCTGTTAATTGTCCTCATAGTGGAACTTAAAACAAAATTGTTTTAAAAGTAAACTTTGGCAAAGCCATAAAATGTTACTTCAAACTAACATGACATCCTAAAAATGAGCACTATTATGTAAACCTTATATTTGATGGAAAATCAGGCAGTCTTGCAAAAGATCCTGATGGGATCAAGAGTTCCATCTCTGATTTCCAAAACTCTTAACTAATTCTGTCTAACTAGCCAGTGTGATGGTACCAGTTGCTATCATGCAATAAACTGCTTCTAATCAGGAAAGACAAGTTGGTTCTCATGTTAATGCTTCTTGGTGGTCTATTCTCTATCACTGATAATTAGACAGGCGTAAACTCAGCATTGAAAGGAGCAGTACTATCCCCAGCTATATAAAGGGCAATGTAACAACTGCCACCTTCTCTAGGGCAATAAATGATGCCTAAGTTAGTGACACAGCATGGGCTGTGTGTGAGATGTATGGTTCAGAGGTGTCTTGTTAGCAGTGAGATTGCACTGCAAGTGTATTAGCAGAGAAAGCAGAATTTTTTTATGCAGCATTAGACCATTTGGTCTAGAGTTTTGCTCAAATGATATTGCACCCCTCGCTGAGCCTGCACTAACTCAGCCCCACACTTGGGTATAGAAATATTTTGGACCACTTCCTGTGTCTGCGTACACCCACACTAGTGACAGAATATGGAGAGAAAGCAGGAATGGGATACTGAAATTGCATGGTCAACCATGAACATATTGAATGGTGGCGCAGGCTCGAAGGGCTGAATGGCCTACACCTGCACCTATTTTCTATGTTTCTATGAGCAGGTGGACATATTGGGCCAGAGTTATGCTACTCAGTCAGATTGGAGGAGTCTTGCCAATTCAAAAGTCCGATCCATTGTCTAGTGGTATGCCAAATTACATTATCCAGTCGCTTGTGCTATAGTGACAATGAATACTGGAGGCACCTGTTCACCCAGCTGTGGGGAAAGGGGGAGTTTGAACATTTCAGATAAACCTCAAAAGACTATGGAGGGGAGAGGGGAGGAGGGCTAAGTCCTTTTGCAGCTGCCGACCCATATGACAGCTTATTGGTAATATCAAGCCCATTCCATAGTTTGTGAAATGTATCTGTTTTTTCAGAGTTTTGTCTGGGAGCTGTTGAAATATCTGTTATGTGATGTTCGATTCAATTTTTACAGGAAGCAGACCAGGTGATGAGATGCAAAAATTGAACTCCCCTTGGCATCACCTGTTTCTTACAATAGCCCCTTGATTAAATTACAACAAAGGATTGGTTTTAACATGAAGCCATGGTGGTACTAAATTCAGCCAAAGCATAAATGACAAAAATAAATATTCAGAAAACATTAACATTATACCACCCTCAAGGGCAAAGGACATTTATATTCAGAACAGATGGGAAACTTTCCTGGCCACCAATTGGGCATTCGCAGATGTTGCTCCTTCCATCTATGCATTTCACTGGCAGCAAACACATGCGGGATTGAAAATACTGAAAAGAAATTGGGAACAATGCGCTGTTTTAGGCTACATGCCAGCTGTAAACAGCCAGACACTACTAATGGCAGGAAATCTAGAAAGAGTAAAGATCTTGAAACCAACAAGGTAAGTAGTTTCCAGATTTTAAAAAAAAATGCATTCCCATTTTATAATCATTTTATTTGTTCAAAGCAGAAGATTCCAAACCAGAATCCACCGGTCAAGTGGGTAGATGGTCATAAAGGTGTGTTCAGTGTGGAGATACAAGCTGTTTCCTCAGTGCATACACAGGTAAATCTCTGGATTACTTTTATGTTTCTGCAGAGATGCACTGCACCGTTTTGTTCAGGGCCTAAAAATCTATGGATTGGGCAGGGTGAACTCTCTAATGCATTCCCTTGTTTTGCTTTAACCGTATCAATGACAGGGATGTCCCACATGAACAGGTAGACCTAAGGAAGCAATTAAAATATTGTCAGTCTGAGGAACAGCTTCAATTTAGGTTTAAAGTCTAATGGCCTATTTCAAGAATTTTGTTTTTGCTGGTCGGTCAGTAAGATTGAGGGAGTTATGATTCTCTACATATAAAGGGAGTGAATCCTGAAGTAAACTGCACTAGACACTCTGTAAACAAGTGCAGCCGAGAGCTTTCTTAGGATTAGCACCCTTGGGGATTATCATTGTTCAGAAATTGAATTCAACAAAGTCTACGAGAGCAGGTCAGAAGCTGGGTATTCTGCAGTGAGTAACTCACTTCATGATTCTCCAGAGCATACCCACTATCTACAATGCAAAAGTCAGTAGTGCGATGGAATATCTTCCACTTGCCTGAAGGAGTGAGCCACAATAAACATTCAATCAGCTCAACAACATGAAGGCAAAACTTATTTAGCACTCCATCTAATAGGTTCAACGTGCACTCGCTCCACCATAAATGCTCAGCGGCAGCAGTGTGTGCCATCTAGATGCATAGCAGCAACTCACCAAGGCTCCTCCCAACATTACCTTCCTAACCTATGATCTCTGCCACCTGAAATGTCAAAGGAGGCAGATGCATGGGAAGTGTACTTCAGTAAATTAATTCCAGAGCAGAGAAAAGTAATGGAAAGAAAGTCAAAATTATAGGTTGTTAACCTAAATGAATCCAGCCCTTGTAACAAGATGGATGAATTGAGAAAGCAGATGAAAATAAATATGAATCAGAGATAGTAGGAACTGCAGATGCTGGAGAATCCGAGACAACAAGGTGCAGGGCTGGATGAACACAGCAGGCCAAGCAGCATCATAGGAGCAGAGAGGCTGACGTTTCGGGCCTAGACCCTGAAAATAAATATGTCTGGTATGATAGCCGTTTCAGAGGCACAGTGAGGGACTTTCCAGGCTCACCAGGAGCTTTATGAAGGGTTGCAGGGAAACCTAATTGGGTAGGAGGGAAAGATTCTTTTTCCAACAGTGGGTTAAAGTCTTGCTGTTTGAGTTCTTGACTTTTCAGGCAGGTCAGCTTTCTGATCTAAGCATTCACCAGCTGAGAAACCACCTTCATGCATTTTCCCCAGGACCTGCTCATATCCAGCAATGGTATGTAGGGCAGAAAGTTAACACCAAGGTTCATGTTTGCAAACAGCTAGTGAGTGTTGACAATCCACACCCACATTATTTTCCAGATTGAAGAAATATATGGGCACCATTGTGATTGAAATTAAACCAAAGGAGTAAATCACCTCCAGCCAACGCATTGTCTATTTTTTCTGCAGAACTGAACATTACAATCAAAAACAGACAATCAGTTAGGAACGCTTGCATTTGAACAAAAACAGAAATTGCTGGAAAAGCTCAGTAGGGGATGACCAGATGCAAAACGTCAATTCTGACTTCTTTTCACAGATGCTGCCAGACCTGCTGAGCTTTTCCAGCAACTTCTGTTTTTGTTGTTGTTGTAAGCACTGCCCAATTCTGAATTAGTGATTTTAGTACATGTACGCAGACAGCACTGCAGCATACCAGCCCGTTCTCTCAATAGGATATCAAGATGCTCTTAGTTAGTGAATATTATTAAAATGCATTCTGTTTTCCTGTTATATTTTGGTATAAGGAGCCATCAATACTGTAGCAGTTTGAGAACTGAGAGAGGACCGTAAGGGTGAATTAATAAAGTTTCACCAGATTAGTGAAGGGATTGACTGGGACAGTATTTGAAGAAAAACAGAAGTTGCTGAAAAAGCTCAGCAGGTCTGGCAGCATCTGTGAAGAAAAATCAGAGTTAATGTTTCGGGTCCAGTGACTCTTCTTCAGAGGAAAGGTAACTGGACCCAAAACATTAACCCTGATGTACAGCATCTGCAGTTCTTTCGGGTTGTATTTGAACAGTCCATTTCATGAAGATGGGCAGTAATGCCAAGCAACCGATAGAGTAGATCACTTAAAAGTATTTCTTTGGCACAGGACAATCATCTGGACAAATTCTTCGCACTGTGTCACACTCTAGAAGGCCAGGTGACATTTCCTTGTTGGATCCTAGATCAAAAGATAACAGAAAATGATCTGGAGCATGAGTTGAAGTTGAGTATAATCTCACTGCCGTCGGCTCGGCTGGAACCATTGGTCCTGTTCCTGCACCAGATCATGGACAAGCTTTTTCAGTTGACGATCCAGCCCATTGTCATTGCAGGCCAGACAGGTAAGTCTTAAAAGGGAGCACCACTGATATCGTCACTGTTTCAAATCTGATTGGTTGACATTTACCTCAAGTTCTATTGGTTGCACATGTAAATTTGTAGTTAGCACACTGAAAGCAATTGTTCTTATTGTTTTTGAATTCTCATCCTTGTTTTCAACTTATTTCCTCACATTCCCTATCTCTGAAATCTTCTCCATCCTTAAAACTCTCTGTCATTGGCTGCACACCTTCAATTCTATTCTGGCCTCTTGCTTAGCCCCAATAAAAATTACTTCACCAGTGGTACCTGTGCTTTCAGCTACTTAGCCCTAAAGATTGGAATCCCTCCCTAACCCTCTCCAACCATCTCTCTTTCTTTGCAACATTCCTTAAAGTTTACCTTTCTAATTGTAAAGGAAAAATCACCACAGTCCTACCAGACTATGGGGCTGTTTTCTTCTTAGGGAGAGGCAACTGGTGTTGGTTTAACCTGAGGGTCACCCACAGCTCAGGCAAGGGGAGAAATTGAGAAGGAGTGTCCTTCATGGTAACCTCAGCCGCTGATGGGAGTTGAACCCACGTTGGCGTCAATCTGCTTGTGGTCGCCCGTCCGAAGTTCTCGTTCTGTGACTCGGTGTCCGATTTTGTTTGAGAATGATCCTATGAGGCACTTAAGGACTGCATTAACTGCACTATTTAAATGCAAATTGTTGTTGTTTCCAATAATGAATAGATATATGAGCTACCACCCTGCGTTTATATATAGGAGAGAGAATTTTTTAAAAATCCTTTATAAAGAAGTGTTGTATTTTTGGACGATAGCACAGAATTTTATTGGACAAAATTCAATAATATTAACCCATTAACAATAGTGATCATAAAGTGAAGGATTATGGAGATTCTGATGAAGGTCACAGTGTCTCTTTGTTTGTTTCTTTCAAAGACATTTTTTCATCTTTTTTGAACCTCCTTTACACCATGGAGACTGTCTCTGAGAGCAGGGGGCCTTTGCACTGCTAGCTGTGAGCCACCTCCAGCTGAACCTGTACACATCAGCTCCATGACATCCTTGTCCATGGTACAGATTGGACATGCACCTTCCCACCCTGCACCTGTAGTCAGCCTCCTTCCTTCAGGATTGGCCATCTGATCCTTGATTAAATGAGCAGAGACAGTGGGAGCAATCAGAGCACCAAGTTTCCTTTCCGCCTCCCTTACCTTATGGAAAGATGCAAAATCCAACCTTATGTTTGTTGTCACAACCTTATCTCGAAATACAAAGACACAGGATTTCCTATCAAAATAAGTTGGGGCTAATGGTATCCATCATTATTTATGAGCGAATGGCATTACCAATTTAAATGAAGAGCAGATGCAAAGTTGAACAACAAAATCCAGACATTACTGTCTGAGATCCACCACTGCAACATTAGCTTTGTAAATTTCACTGCCTGGTTCATCACTGAAGTACATTATTGCAGAACTTGTGAAGTGAGTACAAACTAAATTCAGCATAGAAAATTATATTTTGTTCACCCAAGCATGATCTTAATGACATGGTAAATGTGAATTACACTTAAATTAACTGGCATTGACAAATAACTATTTCAAGTATTAAATAGAAACAGAAATTGCTGGTGAAACTGCAACCATCTGGCAGCATCTGTAAGGAGAAAGTAGAGTTAATGTTTCAAGTTCAGTGACTCTTCATAAGAACAGAAGCCAGACCTGCTGAATTTCTCCAGCAATTTCTATTTTTGTTTATACAAATATTGAGTTTCCTTCATATTTTAAATTGATGGATCTTATCAATAATATAATATTGTGTAATATAAACTACCACTTTCTTCTGTTTAGAACATAGAACATAGAACAGTACAGCACAGTACAGGCCTTTCAGCCCACGATGTTGTGCCGAACTTTTACCCTAATCCTAAGGTCTGTTTGACCTCCACCCCTACCTTATACTATCATCCATATGCCTATCTAATAGCCGCTTAAATGCCCCCAATGAGGCGGACTCCACTACCCTCTCCAGCAATGCATTCCACGCCCCAACCACTCTCTGAGTAAAGAACCTACCTCTGACATCTCCCCTATATCTACCTCCACTCACTTTAAAACTATGCCCCCTCGTAATAGATACCTCCACCCTAGGAAAAAGTCTCTGGCTGTCTACTCTATCTATACCTCTGATCATTTTGTACACCTCTATCAATTCAATCCTTCTTTCCGTCTTTATTTCTCTTTCTGAAACTGATTTGAGATTGAATTCATCCGCTCTAATTGACACTTCTTTCCCTGTCCTTGCACTGTTAATTTCATAATTTAATATTCCAGTTGGTTAAGGGAATATGGAATTGCTTGTCCTTTTCATTCATGCTCCAGATGCTGTGTGACTCTCACTGTAACACTTCAACTTTGAGCAGTCTGCCACACAAAACCTATAAAAACATAACCTTGCAAGGGCATCTTAAACTAATGCAGATGCCATTAGATAATCTGTGACATCAAATTACTGCCCACTATTAAAGCCATTTGATTTCACTCATAAATTTCTTTTTGTGTTACAATCTTAGAATGTTTAAATCAGATTTTTTTAATGTTTTATTTTTATTGACTAAAAGTTGAATAGTTTAAAATCTTTTGAATAAATAATTGCACAACAGCTTACTGCTTGTTTTCAAGAGGCTTAGGTACAATTTCACACTGGTGCCTCAGTTCAAGAAAGTTACTCCTTGGATTTTACTGTTGTATGAACATATCACAATTCTCCAGACCTGTCTCTTGTTCAATCGGGAATGGCAGATTATCACAGTTCTAATTGTCATGTCTCATTGATTCAAACACTCTGCGTTGTTCATTTGCAGCCAATCTTGCCCAACTCACATTTGAGTCAGTTGTGTCAATAGTGAACAGCCTTCACAACAGTCCTGACCTCAGCAAAGATCAGCATGGACGCAATTGTCTCCTGATGTCTTATGTCCACTACGTATTTCGCCTGCCAGATATTCAGAAAGAGTTGGCAAAAGGAGGTAAGTGTCTGTTTATTCTCCCAGTATTAAAAACTATTCGAGTGGATGTTCATGGAGTGTGGAAGGTAGATGGCAGAATTATATGGGAGATCATGCATCTGACTTCCTGAAACAGGAAAACTGTCCCATAATAAAGATCCTGCATGAAGGCACCACAGGATACCTGCTTGTTAGTGGCAGGTGGGCTTGTTCATGAATGTTTTAAATCTGATTGTCACTGTGTTTACCAGGACTTCGTTGTGGCTCAGGGATTAAACAAGATGCACTGGAGTTTCCTGTGCTTTCAGAAAGCCTCCCACTAGATCCTGTTAGGATGTCAAACCTGGCATCAGCCCCTTGAGCCTGTTCCACCATTCACTGAAATCATGGCTGATCTTTGGCCTAACCTCATGTACCTGTGTTTGGCCCATTTCCCTTAATACCTTTGCTTAATAAATATTTCTCAATCTCAGATTTAAACTTAACCAATCCAGCATCCACTGCTGTGTGTGGAAGAGAGTTCCAAACATCTACCACCCATTGTGTGTAGAAGTGCTTCCTAACATCTCTCCTGAAGGGTCTGGTCCTCATTCTGAGAAACACCCCCTAGTTCTAGAATCCCCAACCAGTGGAATCAGTTTATCTTTATTTACCCTGTCTTTTTCTGTTAATATCTAGAAGACTTTGATCAGATCACCCCTTAACCTTCTGAATTCTATAGAGAATAGATCTAATGTGTGTAATCTCCCCTCATAACTTAACCCCTAAAGACCAGGTATCATTCTTGAAATGTCTGGACCACATTTGAATAACATTGTTGAAATAGGTTTCCCAATGCAATTTGCCAGTCAGGGAGAACACAGGATCAGTAGCTCCAATACTACTATCACCAGATGAAACATTTCTAGTGAAAACATAAATTATACATAAATTGCATTCAGAGTATGACCATCTTTATAGCTTCCTAATGTATATATTTAAGCAATTTAACATCTGTTTTAGGTAAGTATTCTGGTTGAATTGAAGCTGCTCATGCCAATATGGCAGATTTCAGCACAGTTTGAGCAAGGCATGCTATGTTACTAAATTCAGAGATCCAATACTGATCTTGCAGTATAGATACTGAGAATTAAAGCTTTCCTGCTGCTGTTTACAATGAAAGGGTTTCTCTCCATCAAATAAGGATGGAGTGGGACTCCTCTGAAATCAGTGAAATGGACAAATATCCAGCCATCATTCAGGAACAATTTGGGTTCGGTCAGAACAGGCAGTAACAGGCCTTGTAACAGTCAATATCTTCAGAGTAATGATATGGGGAAAATTACAGCACAGTAAAATGTTTGGTCAGCAAATAGTGATTGTTTGATGTTCAAATATTACATTTGAAAAAGCATATAAATATCACAAATGTGACCAGCTAGTTACTAACTTCACATGGTATTATTACAGCCATATCAGTAAAGTGTACAATTTCTCTGCCTTATTGAAAGTGAGGGCAGGATTAACATTGTTTGTCAACAGTACATTTAGTGGTGCTGCATCAAATATGGTGAACTCTAATACAGTGAAGTTTTGTTGAGTCAGCTACATTGCATGGAAGTGACCGGCAGTTTCATTCTGCTAAAGTTATTATCACAAAATTCCAGAAAGTGGCAGGTCTGAACTGGATAGTCTGAATAGTTGTGTTTCACCATTAGAGGATGCTTAAATTCAGTTCAACAATCTAGACTGGCCTACAGCTGAACTGTGAAGCTGGCTGAAAATTCTGTGTAGCCACTTTGGAGGGAAACAAACTAATTCTGCTGGAGGCTGCCAATTTCTGTTTTGTGAAATGCTTTTTTTCTTGCCTTTTGTTGTTTGAAACAATGAGACTTGTATGAAGTCATCGCCAATTTATTTCATTCTCTACCTCTACTGCAAGGTAGGGTTGACAGATAGATCTAAAACAAAGAACTTTAATTTGTAATCCTTGTTTCACTTCTTAAAAAAGATAGCAGTTGTTGGGAGAAGCAGGCATTCAGTTCTTTTCCAGTGTTTAGCTTTTAATTGTTTGCAGCTCAGAGTTAACAGAGCAATGTGTAAAAGCTGTGTTTCTGACTGGCAGTATGCGTGTGTGGCAGTGCGAACTGGTACATGAGAGAAATGCAGTGTAAAGCCAACTTGGCACTGCAACAGTACTATATAAAATTCTGTCCATTCTGTATAACAAAAGTGTTCTTGTTAGACATTTCAATCTCCACAGGTTCAGACGTGATTACTGTGTGTGTGTGTGTGTGTGTGTGTGTGTGTGTGTGTGTGTGTGTGT
>NC_063334.1:11510006-11513387 GCF_021869965.1 Rhincodon typus
TGTGTGTGTCTGTGTGTGTGTGTGTGTGTCTATGTGTGTCTGTGTGTGTGTGTGTCTGGGCCCAAGCGTGGTTTTGTTCTTTGTGATTCACCCAGGTATGACTGAACTCTACTTGATACTTGTGCTGACACAAACTCTTTTCTTTAGTTTCAGCACCACCTCCAGTCTTCCCAGAAAGCCGTTATTATACAGTGGGGCGTTCCAGTGCAGCTCATGTGGGATCCAGATTATTGCAATCCCGCATCATGAGTAGCAGCAATCCTGATATTGCTGGTACTCAGGCATTAACTGATGAAGAAGTTAAAAATGCCATGTCCTCAAAGGTATGGTACCAAGATTCAGAAAATGTATTTCACTTTTATTTTTAGGAATCAGCTTTTTTTTTGAAAGAAATAAGCGCAAAGGAATGAAGATCAAACTGATCCCAATGCTGTTTAATCCAGACCAGTGAATCATCTCAGCATTCAGTTCAGTTCCAATCTGACCACTGACTTCTGGTATCTCCACACAATTGCAAAGTATTTCCACTTCAGTGCCCCGGTCTTGAAAAACCAACAGTGCTGTGTTTAAAGTTGGAAAATATAACAGTGACGAGAAATCAAGTTATGTGGAATTTTTTTGTAACCTACATGCTGTAAACCGAGTTTACGTATCCATGTTTTCACACACCACTTTTCCCTGGTTCAACTGTGGATTTCTATTTGCAGAAAATTGGGAAGGAGCCTTGAAAGAAGAAACCAGCAGTCAGTGTTTCCTTTTTTAAGCACAAATTTTAGCAATTTAGCACCATGCACTCAATTTACACAAATGTTGGTGCCAGCTCAATTGAATCAGACATAATTAAATCATATTTTTATATTTAAATCTCTGTCTGGGCCTGGAACAAAGCAGGGACAGCCAGGGGTCCAGCGCAAAGGTGGCTACTTGTTAGGAACCAGTGGAGGCCAGTCAGACCACGAGGAAGCCCCTAGAGAAAGACTGTAATACCTATCTTTTTAGCTTTATTTCTTATTTGATTTAGATTTTATTGTCACGTGTACTCAAGTACAGAAGTACAGTGAAAAGTTTTCAATGTTGCCACACGTGGTGCCATCTTAGGTACCAAGGTACCTAGATACAAAAAAACTGAGGTACAAAGTAGTAAGAGAAACAGAGTTAAAAGTTAAGCATTATTTCATAGAATAAGTGGAAATTTTTTTTAAAATGTAGTAGTTAACATTAAAGGCTTTCATGGTTTACACTAGGAAAATAAAGGAATGAGTTAAAAATTCAACAGTCTATGATTTCCTAACTAATGCTGTGTATATCTGTAATGTAGTGTAACTTATTCTCTTTATTTTCTCTATTTTTGTACCTACAATTTGTACCTACGATGGCACCATGTGTTGGCAACATGGTGTACACTATACTCCTGTTCTTTTGTAACTTGAGTACACGTGACAATAAACCTAATTCTAATTCTAATTCCAAAATGTTGGTGCTCCTGCCAAATCTCTGACAATTGTTTATGAGACATTTGGTGTCAATATTATCATGAAGGGCATGAAGGCCCTCTGAGGACCACCTCCATGAAATTTGTTCCTGACATGCAGGACATACATTGGACCTATCCCATTAAGGATTCTTCAGTAATACTCATGGCTAGTAAGTGCAGGGAGGTTTATTTTTATGGAAACAGTTCTGTGGAGACTGGGTGATCTCCCATTAACTCTACAGCTCTTTTTATCATGATTTTCTGAAGAAGGGTCACGACCCGAAACGTCAACTTTCCTGCTTCTCTGATGCTGTCTGGCCTGCTGTGTTCCTCCAGCTCCACACTGTGTTAGCCCTGGTGATATGTTCTCCTATTGCCTGCTTGTGTTTTGCATAGCAACATAAAAACAGAAGAGAGGTTGCTTTTCCCTTTGAGCCTGCTCTGCTGTTCAGGAAGATCAAGGCTTGTCTGCAAACCAAACTTTGCTCCATATTCTGTACTACTTCTGGCAGGTGTTTAAGTACCTCCAGTTCAATTAAGACTAGCATCAATTGCTTTTTGCAGCAGAAATTTCTAAACTTCTACAAGGCATTGGGCTGAACCTTGTAGGGATGATGGACAGCCCAGAGGAAGTCAGTGTCACCTGTTTACACAGGGCCCACTTTAACCTGTTCCCCTGATGAAGTTGACAGGCCAGCAGTGGGCCTTCCCAAAAGGCGGACTCATGTTAGCTGTGAGCTGGTGGTCAGTCAGTGGCTAATGGCATCACCATTTCAAAACTGTTTCTCTTTCTATGGATGCAGCCAGACCTGCTGAATTTCTCCAGAACTTGCAATTTCTTTTTCTACTTTCCAGTTTGCTTACTTACACAACATTACTTTTCTGGTTTTTCCCCTCAATTCTGTTATTTCCACATACCCTTTACTTCCCTCTTTTTCTTCTAAATTCTTGCTAACAATGAGCATCTCAGACAAGTGAGTACCATCTCCCCTTGGTGGTCAGTGATGTGACCTTTGCTAACTCCCCCCCGAATAGCATCATCCTGGGGGTTATCATTGATCACAAACTGAACAAAAGCCTTAGACTACAGCATGATCAGATTGGCAGAGCAGAGGCAAATGGAATTTAATCCTGAAAATTGTGAGGTGATACGTTTTTGGAGGTCTAAAAAGGTAAGAAAGTACACGATGAATGGTAGGACCCTAGGAAGCACAGAGTATCAAGGGGACCTTAGTGTGTATGTCCATAGAACCTTGAAGGGCAATTGGATAAGATGACATTTGGAATAGTTGCCTTTATTAGGCAAGGTATTGAATACAAGACCAGGGAGGTTGTGATGGAACTGTATAAGATGTCAGTTAGGCCACATCTGGAGCACTGTCCATAGTTCTGGTCACCACACAATAAGAAGGTTATGGTTGGATTAGAGAGGGAGCAGAGGAGATTCACGAGGATGTTGCCTGGGCTGGAGCATTTCAGTGATGAAGAGAGGCTCGAGAGGCTGAAGTTGTTTTCCTTAGAGCAGAGTTGGCCAAGAGGGACCTGACTAAGGTGTACAAAATTATGACAGACAGATCCCTTAGAGGGATCAATAACCAGAAGACATAGATTTAGGGTAAAGGACAGAGGTTTAGAGGGATTTAAGAAAGATATGTTTCACCCAGTGAGTGGTGGGTATCTGGAATTCACTGCCTGAAAGGGTGGTAGAGGTGGAAACTATAACAAGATTTAAGAAGTAATAGTTTAAGCATCATACCTTACAGGGCTTTGGGCCAACTGCTGGATAATGGGTTGAGAGATAGCAGGAACTGCAGATGCTGGAGAATCTGAGATAACAATTTGTAGAGCTGGATGAACACAGCAGGCCAAGCAGCATCAGAAGAGCAGGAAGGCTGACGTTTCGGGCC
>NC_063334.1:11513787-11539467 GCF_021869965.1 Rhincodon typus
CTGACGTTTCGGTCTGAAGAAGGGTCTAGGCCCGAAACGTCAGCCTTCCTGCTCCTCTGATGCTGCTTGGCCTGCTGTGTTCATCCAGCTCTACACCTTGTTATCTTTGAATTATTGACTTATTTTAAAAAATTCTTATACTGCAGAGGTAGTTTTTAACGGTGTGTTTGGACAAATGCGCAGAGCTACAGGGAGAGTGACACGAGGTGAATTGCACCTTGAGAGACCAGCACAGACATGGCAAAATGAATTGCCTTCCTGTACTATAACCGTTCTAGGATTCTATGTAACCATTACTGCAATTGCTCAATTATTTTACTGTAGGGAATGGATCGAAGTGGCGTTCGGATGTCTTCCTACGTCGAAGTCAGCAGCTACTTCCACAACGCTAGCTCAGTTGGACGATCTTCAACCCGAAAGGTAGACTGCCACAAAGCACCAGGAGATGTTTGTTGCACCTGCCAGCACAGCACTTTAAAACCAAATGCAAACTATTGTTCCATTTATATCAGGTTGAGCTTTAGCTACTGAACAATCAATGTAAAATGTCAACTCATTTTATGCTTTGAGTCTTCAATGAACATTGCACCTTTTTTGATGAGACCTTTCATAGTCTTTTGTGTTAAGATTCTTGACACAAAATGTATGTCAGCAAAGGTTAGTGACGCACAGGTAGGTTACATTTTACACCAAAATGACACAACTCATTTTTATTTATAAATCATGCAGATTTAAACAAGATCAGTTTCAGTCCCTAAAAAAAATAAGCAGGAGGAATGTTTACAGGAATCGTCGTGACAGTTCCAAATAACAAAACGCGTAACACACACATACATACATACATGTTGCAGTTACATTTATTACTCCCCCAATTAATAGCTAAAGTACTTTTAAACACAACTTTCACTTGAGAATTTGATTTCTACCAAATAACCCATTTCAATTATTGGACAAGACTGACCATGTTTTGATTAGTAATCATTGTAATTTAAGTATATGTGAGCATACAAATTTTATTGACTGTCCTTATTTCATCTCAGAACCATGCTCCATCTACTAAAATAATGAGGACGCTAATGTGAGGCAGCCACTTGAACTGGAAAAGCAACCAGGTGACAGCTTATCTGCTGGGCCTTGCTTCCCCTTCATGTGGAAGTGCCTGGCTTCAGCCTGAATATTCCACATAGTCAAGTGGCTGAGATTGATAATGGAGCCATAGGGGTAACAATGGCATTACCTCAAGTGCCACTGCATATACCATTCAACATGCAGAGCCAACATGTTGTCCTTCTGAAACACTTAGTGCAGCAGATTCTTTCCGTCTTAATAAAGTTTCAGGAAATGTACATTTCAGTTGGTTCTTATTATAGAATCATACAGTACGGAAACAGACCCTTTGGTCCAACTCATTCATGTTGATCAAGTTTCCCAAACTAAACTATTCACATTTGCCTGCATTTGGCCCATATCCGTCTAAACCTTTTCAATTCATGTACTTGTCCAATATCTCTTAAATGTTGTAATTGTACCTCTATCTACCACTTCCTCTGGCATTTGATTCCACGCACGAACCACCCTCTGGATCAAAAAGTGCCACTCGGGTCCCTTTTAAATACTCCTCCTCTCACCTTTAAATTATGCCATCTAGTTTTGAACTCTGCCACGCTAGAGAAAAGACCTTTGCTATTTACTTATCTATGCCCCTATTGATTTTATAAAACTCTATAAGGTCACCCCTGAACCTCACCTTTCATCTCCAACGTGAATTGAACAATCTCTCACAAAATAGTCCATGTGTAAGAGATCTCAAATTAATTTGCTTTTTTTGATTTATTTATGTTTAACAAGACTCTTCTCTGTTGTATTACATTGTTTCTTTTTTATCTAAAGTGAATTTTGTCTGCACTAATTAAATATTCTTTGCTATTGGGTGCAATTCTGTTCCTCTTACTTCAGGAGGGATGTAGTTGCATTTTAAGGCACTCCAGAGGAGGTTCACTGGATTGGTTCCAGAGATGAGGGCGTGTCTTATGAAGAGAGATTGAGCAGTTTAGAAGAATGAGAGCAGATCCAGTTGAGGTATATGAGATGCTAAGGGAGACTGACATTGTAAATATAGAAAAGATGTTTCCTCATGTGGGGCAATCTAGAACAAGTTTTAGGATAAGGGGTAACAAATTTAAAATAGAGATGAGGATAAATTAAGTCTCTCAAAGGCTTGTGAATCTGCGGAATTCACTATCCCAGAGTGTGGATGCTGGGACATTGAGTAAATTTAAGGAGTGGAGAGAGAGATTTTTAATTCGTAAAGGCCTGAAGGATTATGAAAAGTGGGCAAGAAAGTGGAGTTGAGAGCGAGATGAGATCAGCCATGATCATATTGAATGGCGGAGCAGACTTGAGGGCCTGAATGGCCTACTTCTAGTTCTGATGTTCTTTTGAGTTTGTTCCATTATATGGCAAATACTGTCCCCTAATCATCTATAACCTAATGTCAAATTATAATAACCAAGTTTTCTGTAGATTTGTCACTCTTTCTCATCTTGATTGACACCTTTCAATGCTTTCTGTTCCAAACTCAACTGACAGCATGTCCAGCAAACTTTATGAGATAGAGACAAATATAAAAGATGGTTGTATGAAAATAAAAATGCTGGAATAGTCAGCAAGTCAGACAGTTCCCGTGGAGAGTGTAACAGAATTGACATTTCAGATTGATAAACATTCGTCAGAACCAGAAGTAGTTAAAGATGTAACTGATTCTAACCCAAGTGCAAAGGCAAGGAAGTTGGAAGAGAGAAAAAAGGTCAGTAGCAATGTAAGAGAGTGGGAGGCATTGAATGAAGGAAGAGATAAATGGGGAAAAGCAAACGTGGAAAGTGGTAGATAGATGTTTGATGAAAGTATCAAAGGTCTGGGATGAATGTCAAATATTTCCCCTTTGTATTAGGGTTGTTTGACATGTGAGCATGTTCTATTCTGAGAAACAGTTCAAGAAAATTTCTGTGATACAGTCCCAGTCAATACCTTCACTAATCTGGTGATACTTTATTAATTCACCTTTACGCTCCTCTCTCAGTTCTCAAACTGCTACAGGCATTGATGGCTCCTTATACTCACAGTATAACAGGAAAACAGAATGCGTTTTAATAATATTCACTAAGAGCATCTTGATATCCTATTGAGAGAATGAGCTGGTATGCTGCAGTGCTGTCTGTGTACATGTACTAAAATCACTAATTCAGAATTGGGCAGTGCTTATCCTCCTTTGTTGTTTGTGTGGCAGTCTTCCTTTCAAATATACTCCAAATATTTTTAGTTTGCTTTAATCTTGTTCTCTTTTCCCACAGATTAACGTTCGTCCCTTCCCTTTCTTTATGTGCACCCCTTGTTGAAGTCTCATGTTGAAATTTAATAGCTGGTGAATGTTACTTCAGGACAGGATTTATAGTTCTAACCATGCTGCTGAGCTCATTTTCTTTTGTTTATACTTTAGGAAAGGGCTAGTTGTTCGACATACTGCATTTATTGTCATGCTATGTCTTTGTCATCACAACAACAGTCAAACCAAATAACCTGAGCATTTCAGTTTGAACATTTTCGCTCGTACCTTGTATAGAAGGCTAATGCCACTTTGTTTTGGTAGCTAATCAAAAGTCTAATTAATGCATTGCTCCTGTTCAAAGCTGGGCTTATGCATGATTATTGTAATAGTAACAGATGTGGCTGTGTGGTACTCAAATGGGATGAGCAAACCTCAGAGTTATTACAAGTGTTCTTCAAGAAGCATTGGAATCAGAACTTGGGGACAATATTGATTATTGGATGAGCCTTTACTGAGTTCAAGGTCATCTTTCTAGCCAGTCCATCAAACTAAAATATTGGATTTTTTCTGAATTTATCCATTGGTATAACGTTGATAAGGTTTGATTATATTTTTTTGTAAAATACAATGTCTGAAGTAAACTGATAGACAAGATTTCACATTTTGAGATTTTTCCTGTAATAAATAAACTAAAATTAACATAGTTGGAACAGTGATTAACAGGTAACTGATGCAACCAAAAAGGAAAAAAAAAGTTTAGCATTGAGTCATGCAACCAAAATATATCTTATGTAATGATTTTACTTTACACCATGGTTCTAAAAAATATGAAGCATTAAAGGAACAGTTACTCCCAGCTGTCCAACAGATGTTCACTTGTCCGTTCACAGCAGGTCATAACTTCCACTGTCATTTGATGTTCATTTCCCTCAAAGACTGCCCACTACTTAAATACTGAAGAATCCCAAATATTCTGTCCCATTCCTTTTGAACAGAAGCTAAACCCTTAAAAACAGCTATCATTCACCCTGCCCCTGCCAGTGGGTTTCTATTTGAGTTTGTCTTGCATGGCAATGTGAAGCCACTGAGCTCTCCTCAAACTGAGGTGTTCATCAGGAATTCTAATTGTACCTGCTTTTCCAGAATTTTGAGGGTTTTTTTAATGTTAAAGGTATATTTTGAAACTTAATTGTCTTGTAAAGTTCAGCATTCATAACACTGCTGTGGAAACCTGACCCCTCACCCCTGTTACAGCTGCTCACTAGAACAGCCTGGCAACAGTTATGCCAGTTCTGAGGAAGGGTCGTCGGACCAGAAACATTAACTCTGATTTTTTCTTCACAGATGCTGCCAGATCTGCTGAGCTTTTCCAGCAACTTCTGTTTTTGTTCCTGATTTACAACATCTGTAGTTCTTTCGGTTTTTAACAGTACGCCTGAGATGTACAAATGGAGGGAGAAACGTAGGCCCAGAAACAATTTCCCTTTTCTCTCCTTGTGGTTATTTAACCCTTTTTTTAAATCAACCTTTGCCTCATCAGATGACGCAGCAGCAGTTCCCAGCAAGTCCATCAGAATTTCTTGGCTTTGCCATGGAGGGCTGTCACTAACTGTTGGGAAATATGCTTTGCATTCATATTGCTGTACCAGCCAGATACCCAGGCTGGGGTTTACAGAAAGGTTGAAGGGATGATGAAGCCTTGCAAATAAGTCTCAATATTGCTGTAGATCTACATATTATTCACATATAAACAAAGGCTGATTTGTGGGAATAACACGGATATCCTTCACTGTGAGCCTGAAGGAAAATAATATGAACAATGTTTTAGGCCTGTACAAAACAGTTTGTAAATTACTGTTTTACATAATTAAAAATATAGGGGAATGACTGGTGGAAATTTTTTTTATGGAAATCTTTCTGAACATATTTTATGATGTCTGATGTAATTGTTGTAGTATTTCATAAGGAAAAAGAGAAATCCTACACTGATGTAACAAAAATTCAAGAATGTTCTGTGTCAGTGTGTCAAGGAGTGGGAAACAACAAATCTAAAAAAAAACACTTCTAAGAGCAGACCAACTTCCCTGGTGCCTTTTTGTAAAATCTTGCTTTCAATTATTATCCAGCAATTTCATGAAGAGCTGGCACTGCAGATGGTTGTCAGTACAGGAATGGTGAGAGAAAACGTCTTCAAGTACGCCTGGTTCTTCTTTGAGCTTCTGGTAGGTCCGCTGACAGTCACTGTGAACTATTTCACACTGATGTAGTTTGACAAAACTATGTCATTTAGCTGCTCTTTTTGTTTCTTCTCTCAGATACTCAGTCATTCTGGTTCCCTGTCTCTTTAATCATTTCTTTATTCTTTCTATTTTGTCAGTTTCTAATTCCCGAATACTAATACTATTTACGTCCATCCCCATACTTTATGTGGTGTAAACCCAGTCTGGCCAACCCTTTCTTATGGGACAGCCAAATATCGATCTAGTAAACCTCCTCTGAACCATCTGAGAAATCTTCTGTGTTCTCCAAAAGCTGTTTACTGGCCTGATGTGCTGATGTGTAAACGATTGCAATTAAAAATTGATTTTGATTTCAGAAATGTTCCAATAATGATTCTGAAAAAATGTTTTTGTTATGAAAATAGGTTAAAAGCATGGCTCAGTACTTTTGTATGATGGAGAAACAGGAATCTTCCCGAAAACTACGTTTTTCCGATCGCTTCAAAGATGACATTACCACAATTGTCAATGTGGTTACAGCAGAGATTGGCACAATTCTTGTGAAACAACAAAAGGTAGGTTTTTGTTTTGAAACGAAAATTATAGAAATGTTTAAAGAAGTATCATCACTGAAATAAAATGTCTCTCAATTCTATCTACTAAAGCCCCAGTTTTCCCCAGTTCTTGAATATATTTTCTTACACCTGGCTTCCGATAAGGACTCCATTCCATTGTCCCAGTTTCTTGTCTCCACCTTATCTGTTCCAATGATACCACTTTCGACGGGGACGCATCTAACATGTCCTCCTATTTTCCTCAATCAAGAACTCCAACTGTCCCCACACTGTGGTTGGACAGGGCCATTAGCCGTGCCTGACCCATTCACCACACTTCAGCCCTAATGCTTTCCCCTTCCACCCAGAACAATGTTTAAGTTTCCCCTTGTCCTCACTTTCCACCCACCAATCTCCACATTCAACAGGTGATCCTGCTCCTCCAGTTACCTCCTGCTACCACCACTGAACACATTGTCTCCTCCACTCCCTTGTCAATATTTCATCAGAACCATACCTTGTGTGATAATCTGGTTCATTTCTCCATTACTGCTAATACTTACTCATTCAACTCATTGCCCCATGCAATCGCAGAAAACTTAAAACTTGCCTTTTTACCTCTCAAACTCATCCTCCAGGCGAAGCAGTGGTTTACTTGTATTACTTTCAACCTAGTCCAGTATATTCACTGCTCACAATGTGGCTTCCTCTAGATTGGTGACATCAGGCTTGGACTTGCTTTGTGGGACACCTCTGCTCTGTCTGTAAGAATGACCCTGACCTTCCAATTATTTGACATTTCAAAAAGCCACTTTGCTTTTGGCTAATGTTTCCATCCTAGGCCTGTTAAAGTGTTCCACTGAAGCCCAACAAAAGCTGAAGAGTAGCACCTCATTTTCTGCCTTGGCACTTTGCAGCCTTCAACATTGAGTTCAACAGCTTCAAAGCATGAACACTAGCTTCCATTTGATAGTACATTGTGTCTTGTTTGCATGGATTTGCTCTTCGCAAAGTTGACCTAATTTTTATTGCACACACCTACTATTAACACCTACTCTGCATCTATAACCCTCCTTTACTACCGCTAGCACTCTACTGCTAGCTGGGGGGCAGCATGGTGGCTCAGTGGTTAGCACTGCTACTTCACATCACCAGGGGCCCAGGTTCAATTCCACCCTTGGGCAACTGTCTGTGTGGAGTTTGCACATTCTCCCTGTGTCTGCCTGGGTTTCCTCCAGGTGCTCCAGTTTCCTCCCACAGTCCAAAGATGTGCAGGCTAAATGGATTGGCCATGTTAAATTACCCTGTAGTGTATAGGAGGGTGGGTCCGGGTGGGATGCTCTGAGGGTCAGTGTGGACATGTTGGGCCAAAGGGCCTGTTTGCACACTGTAGGGATTCTATGGTTATGATTCACTCTGGTTTGCTCTGGGCACCCACCCCATCTGTTCCATTGGCTACTTCTCACTTTTTGTCGACTGTACAAAAACATAACTTCCCAACTGCCTTCAGTTCTGAAGACATGTCATTAATGAGGAACATTAACTCTATTTCTCTCCCCACACACACAGCCAGACCTGCTGAGATTCTTCAGGAATTTCTTTTTTTCGTATTTCAGATCTCCAGTATTTTTCTTTTTTAATGCTTATTTCTTCACCTGCTGATGTGTTCCCCCTCACCCTCCCCATTTCTTCCAGCATAGTGAGATGTCAGCATTTTGTCGGGTAATGAAATATTGACTTTAATTTTCTCGATCATAGGAAACAGAGCAAGCTGAAAAAATCAACGTAAGCTTGGCATTTTTCCTGTTTGACCTTCTATCCCTCATGGACCGTGGCTTTGTGTTTAATCTCATTAGAAATTATTGCTGCCAGGTAAGAAAATTAAATTCTTTTGCTGCATTTCTAATGTACAACTCTGAGACCACAAGGAATACAAATATGTCGTTCACTTAGCAACAGCTTTGCAATAACTCAGGCTCTGCGTTACATTCTGTACAATATATATTTAGAAATGTTCACTATTGAAAATGATCAAACGTCTAAATCATGGGTATTCATGAAATGACACTAAGGAGTAACAAATGCCTAATAGATTGATCTGAAATTACTCTCTGCTGTTTTCCTGGTGGCAATGGCAAGTTATTTGGATGATTCTGTTGAAAGAATAGAGAGTGGAATTCAGGTGATCATTACAGTCTCGTGGTGAAGTTTCAGAATCTGACCATTCCTACTTTGACTTTTTGCCTTTATTGTGTCATATTTTCACAACATTATTCAATTTTCCTTTTTTTTTTCCAAGTTCTGTTTCCATTTAGATTTTAACTAGGACAACTACTCCAGACCAAGGAATATTTAGATAACCTACTCCCATTGCCCCTGTCAGAAACATGTTCTGCATTTGACTTCTGGCGCAGAGACACGAGGATAGCATGATTTCTCTCAATTCCTACACAGACTCTTCCTTTGACATGGAGAAGATTGAAAGCTTAGTTATTTACAGATTACGATTATGTCGCCACATCCCATTACTTTACGATATAGTTACAATCTGGCTGTATTCCATTTGAAGAAAGAACGCAAGGTCACAATCACTGCTTTTTAAAACTCAAAATAAACACTTTCTTGTACATCATGAAGATTTTCCATCAGGGGAAGAGCAGCCCAGAAAACCTGCTCACTGCATTTCCCTCAGTATAATCTTGCAGATTTGGGGCTCATTAAGCAGGTAGGGTGGAAACTTGGTGGGAGTTTGCTGCTGGTGTCTGGGAAAATGAGGCAGCACGGCAGTTGGAAAACAATGCGTTTCCAGGCTATACCTTCCACTCATTCCGTACATCTGTGACAGATGATCATTAGGTGGGCGGGTAACTTGTGTGCTGAAACTGGGGTGTGTGTATTCCCTTCCAGTCTTCCAAACCACAATCCGTCTCCCAACCCTATTTCTCTTCATTTTCTGCAGTTGTGCTGCACAGTTTTGGGTGGAAAGATTGAGAAGAATTCATCCATTAACCGTTGGTTCTTTACCATAAGGACCAGGTGGCTGCCTAGCTTCAATTCGAATCACCATTGAGCTAGTGAATCTCTGTGCAGTAATTAGCTGCATTATCCTTGGAAAAGAGAGACAAACAATCATCCAGGATACCAGCTCTTGTTCACTGTCCAATAGTCCGTAATGTTTGTGTCATGACTGTGATCCACAATTGTCGAATAACATGACAATGTAACTGTCTAGTTTCACGTTGAATGCTCACTTAAGTGAAGTACTGAACAGCCACTATAGGAAGGAAAGCAGACAAAATTTAAAAAAAGGAAACAAATCAACCATCTAGATTGTAGAATAAGTTGGTTCCATTAACATTCTTTTGAATCTGCTCCATTGTAGCTTTCTGTCAAACTGCAATCAATGCCCACCCTCATTTCTATGCGACTGGAGTTCCTGAGGATCCTCTGCAGCCATGAACACTATCTCAGCCTCAACCTTTTCTTCATCACTAATCTATCTGCACCAGCTTCTCCATGCCTCTCAATATCATCACAGGTAAAGACAACCATGCTTCATGTTCAGGTGACTTTGCTTTGTGAACCTCATTGTGAATTTGCTTTGATGACGTAAGTGAACAGTATGTGTCTCGTGCACTTCTTGATAACATGCTTCCATTTATACAGATAAACAAACTCTTGTCTCATGCATTTACTCATTAACCGCGACTTGAGACGGAAAGCTAAATATTGTATTCTCTCATTGAAACCCAAAGTGTGGTTTTGGTGAATGGCCAATATTAAAGGTGTATTTTGCTGCAGGTTTTCTTCTGCCAGTCCAAGGCAAGCACTGATCATCATGCTCATTTACAATTCTCGAGAAGCTAAATAGCTTCTTGATGAAGGAACAAATAATGTTTCATCAGCAAGACCAGTGCTGGCGGTGGGGTTTATGATGAAGTGTGTTTCCTTGTGTCCAAATTGTACTGAGCAAGCCAGCATTCCCTATGAAATGTAACCATCACTCACTTCAAGCATTGTCAAGTTGGGACATTCACTTCAGCCCTGTGATAGTGCCAGGGCTTATTGCAAGGATTTTAGTATTTCAGCCTGGACTGTTTGGGATCGGTTAGGTATTCACACAAGTTAGAGCGAGACTAAAGCTGAGTAAGTATGAGAAGAAGACAGATGTAGACTCAAATTTTGGGAGTGTGGCAGTGAACTGTACTGCTGAGAAGCTAGCTAAATGATATGGATTGTGAGAATTGAAGAAGAGTTGGATGTGCTGTTGGAATTCTTCCTGAGCCCATTTGTATGTCAATTTCTTTTAATTATTTCTTTTCTATTCAATAGAATTCTAGTTCGTCTTCGAGCGTCCAAGACCAAAGAATTGCCAACATGTTTGAGCTTTCAGGTGACTACCGTCAACAGCACTTCCTAACTGGACTTCTCTTCACTGAACTTGCAGCAGCTCTGGATGCTGAAGTGGAAGGGTATGGGATTTAAGCTCTGTTCACATTTCAGTGAAAAAACAAATTAGTTATTTGTAATGGACTCACATGATCCAGAATGAAGAGTCTCGTGATGGTTGACCATGAAACGAGTAGCAAGTGACGCCATCATCCCGTGAATGAATAAAAAACATGACGCCTTAAGGGTAATGGGTTGAATATACCTACACTCCAACACTGTGTGCCATGGGAATCATGTAACTGCAGTTTATTCCAACAATGAGCCTTCAACAGGGATTTACAAGAAAGAGTTTTGGCGTTTCCCTGCAGCAGCCAGCTTGAATGTTTGGCATCCTTCCAAGTGATCAGCCAGAACCAACATTGACTAGGTTCTGCGCACAGGTGATCAACTGGGAGTAGCAAGGGGAGACTTAAAGCAGAACATAATTCACATTCAAGTATGTTGTTGGAAAGGAGACAAACTATTTGTGACCAAGGAATTACTGTGGATTTTGGAAACCAGTTTCATCAGGGGAGGGAATAAACTAGTGGTATTATTGCTGGGCTGTTAATCCAGAGACCCAGGTATAATGTTCAGGGGACGTGGATTTGAATCCCACTATGGCAGACGGTGGAATTTGAATTCAATAAAAATCTGGAATTAAGAGTCTAAATGATGACCATGAATCCATTGTCGATTGTTAGAAAAACCCATCCAGTTCATTAATGCCCTTTAGGGAAGGAAACTACCATACTTACCTGGTCTGGCCTACATGTGACTCCAGACCCACAGCAATATGGTTGACTCATAACTGCCCCCTGGGCAGTTAGGGATGGGCAGTAAATGCTGCCTAGCTGGCAATGCCCTCATCCCTTGAATGAATAAAAAATGTTCCCAAATCTGCTGATTCGTAGAGCAAATGAGTTGAATGTAGTTAGCCAGTGGCCAGCAATCTGGATAAACAGGCTGTGGGACCTCAAGAACTGCAGATGTTGGAGTCAGAGTCAACACAGTGTGGAGCTGGAGGCACACAGAAGGCCAGGCAGCATCATAGGAGCAGGAGAGTTGATGTTTCGGGTCAAGACCCTTCATCAGTTCTGACAAAGGGTCCCAACCCGAAATGTCGACTTGCCTGCTCCTCTGATGCTGCCTGACCTGCTGTGTTCCCCCAGCTCCACACTATGTTAAACAGGCTGTGGGGTTATCATAGCTCCAATTGTAACTATTAACCTTAGTTATTTTTATTTGCTTATGTTTTGGTGAATCAACTGAAGTAGATTTCAATGAACATTTACATTCATTGCTGTACTGAACCTGACACTAAATAATGTCAAATACACAGTTAAGTTTCGACTCAAACCACTCTTAAATACGCAGCCATTAAAATTTCCCTCACCAATAATGTAACTAATTCTAAATCCAGTCTACCAATGCATCCCTAAAGTGCTCAGTTTACTGATTAATTGTTTAATGATAAATTGTTTACCTGTTGGCTCTATTAATGAGTTTATTCCAATAATGACTTCCCTGAATCATGAAGTGAAAAATGTTTTGATCACAGAATTACTACTTGATAAGTAAAATATCAGCTGAATAATGCTAGAATGTATTTGGAGTCAGTGAAGGGTCTTTGGTACAGCAGCTATAAGAATTAATGCTGAGGCCAGGGTTCTTCGTTGGGGGAAATGTACACGAACGTACGTTTTACATGTTTTTGTTTTACATTTGAGTGTTTATGAAAATTGCAACGTTAACAAATAAATCCAACGTAAGCCTGAAAAGAAACGTTGTTCCCAACCAAATCAGGCTCAAACTTCTTAAGACACCAACAGTTGTTAATGACTTCATTAATGACTGATCCATGTGTGGCTGTGGTCTAGATAGCTTGTGCCCAACATGTTGAGAGGAATATGTATTATCTATAAATCATAAAATTGTCAGTAGCTTTTCATAGTTTTATGGGATTGAGATGACTGAGTGTTTATTTGGTTCCAGAGGAATACAGTTTTACAGAATATCTTTTGTCACCATTATTCATCTTCCTATGTACCACTGTCAAAAGATTAGAATGCACTTAATAATACATTACTATAAGAACCATAGGAAACAGGAACAGAAGCAGAATGTGGCTGAGCTAACATTCCTCATGTCCACTTTCCTGTGTTTTCCCCATAAACCTTGATTGCCCTATTGATCAAGAATCTATCTATCAGAGTCTTCAGTATATCTGACCCCACAGCTCTCTGTGGAAAAGAATTTCAAAGACTCTCAACCTTTATTAACTATTACATTAAATATTTGTCCAATCCAGCAGTGTTTTCTGTTAACGTTTAAACAAAAATAGTGAAACTCAAAGAAGAAGGAGTTTCATCTTTCTGTGAAGGTGAATTAACTGCAGAAACAACTTAGAACAGAAGTGAGTGACCATCTGATATTTGCTTCCTCCCACAGGATAGCAAAGGTCCAAAAGAAAGCTGTCAATGCCATAGTCAGTCTGTTGTGTTCCCATGATCTGGACTCTCGCTATTCAAAACCAGAGATTAAAGCAAAAGTAGCTGCCTTGTACCTCCCTCTGATCGGGATTATTCTGGATGCATTGCCACAGCTCTATGACTTCACTGGTGAGTTTCAGCTGCTTTACATTTGTTAGATTGAAAGTCTTGTGCTATTGCAAATGAATGTAATAATATATAGGAATTGGTACTTGACAGTTGATGATCACAGAGGATGTTTGTGGAATCTTTACCAGCAGAGAGAAAAACAGGAATGTTGACTCAGCAGGGCATAAATTGGGAGGTGGGGCTGTTTTATTATCAGCCGATCTATGACCTGTAATACTTCATAGAATCCCTACGGGGTAGAAGCAGGCCATTCGCCCATCAAGTCCACACTGACCCTCTGAAGAACATCCACCGAGATCCTCCCCTCTATCCTATTCCTGTAATCCTATGGCTAACCCATCGAGTCTGCACATCCCTGGACACTATGGGCAATTTAGTATGGCCAATCCATCCTAACTTGCACATCTTTGGACTGTGGGAGGAAAGCGGAGCACCCGGAGGAAATGCACACAGACACGGGGAGAATGTGCAAACTCCCCACAGGGTGGAATTGAACCTGGTTCCCTGGTGCTGTGAGGCAGCAGCGGTAAACACTGAGCCACCATGCCACATAACGGTCGATAGAATTACTGAATTACAAAGAACTGGGGATGCTGGAAATCAGAAACTAAAACAGAAATTGCTGGAAAAACTCAGCAGGCCTGGCAACATATATCAAAAGAAAACAGAGTTAGTGCTTAGGGTCCAGGGACCCTTCTTCAGATGGTTCTGAGAAATCTGCGGAGTTTTTCTAGCAATTTCTGTTTTTGTATAGAATTAGTGAATTTAATCTTACATTATGACAAAACTTTACTAAATGTAAAATGCTCTCAATGAGCTGAAGGAAGTAAAGCTGTGGAATTGAGAATGTTCCCTGACTGTTTCCTCCGACTTTATTCCCCTTCATATTTCTCTCCAAAAGGTAATAATTGATTCTCGGCTAAGATTTTGTGGATATTGGCCTGAGTATGTAAAGCTTTCGGATGAGACATTAGAGTCTGCCCAATCAGGTGGACATTAATATCCTATGGCACTGATTTGAAGAAGAGCAGGTTTTCTGGTCAATGTTTATCAGATAATCAACATTAAAAAAAACAGACTATCTGGTCATTATGACATTGCTGTTATAAGAATTTGCTGCAACAAATTGGCATCCATGTTTCTCTCCTACATTGTAAAAGTGTGTCAAAAGTGTTTTATTGGCTGTAAAATGCTTTGGGATTTGTGTCATCCTTATGTCATGAATGGCATGACATAATGCAAAAATGCAGGTTGCTTTTTATGCTAAACATGTGTAACCCCAGGCACTGAGCCCAGTAGTTTCTGGACGGGAAGAGCCCTCTTGTGGCACAATGGTAGTGTACCTAACCCTGGACCGGGAGGTCTGGGTTCAAGTTCCAGCTGCTCCAGAGGTGTGTAATAACATCCCTAAACAGGTTGATTAGAAAAATTGGTTAACTAAAAAATAATAAATCAGAGCCAAATCTAAGCATTTCAGCAATTGTTATCCATATACCCAACCTAGAGAGCTTGCTGTAAAATTTGAAAACTGCAGCTAGACAGTTGAGTGAATCCTATAAGTGCAGTTAAAACTTGTTGCTTAATCTGCTGTGTGTAACTAGGACTGCATCTATCACCCTTCAAATGTGGTTATGTTGCAAAACCATTTCCAATGGAACAAGTACGTAATATAACTTGCCTTAGAATGTCAATTATAATTTCTGCTGAACTTTGTCCATGAGTGAGACTGGTTTCAGGACAGAATAAGTCTGGGCCATGAAATTGTTAACTTGCCAATAAAGATTGTTTCTGTGAGTTTATACCGATCTTGTAATGCCATCAATCAGAAGGTTATATTCAGGAACAGGATGTCATCAGCAGTATCTGAGATTTTATTCCTGCTTCACAGTAGTTCTCTCAATCTGTATTTGTTGATCCAGATGCTCGGACCAGGAAAATTCGCCCAAGTAGTTCAGATGGTGAGACAGAAACCAACCCCATCAATCAGTCCGTTGCCTCGCTAATAGCTGGAAATCCGGGAAACACAATGCTGAAGAGTTCAGCAACAACCTTTTCATCTCTGGTATGCTCACAGTCCCTCAAAAGGATTTTGTTTTGGTTAAATTCTAGTACCAATATATTGGGCAGGACCTTTGTTCCTGCCCTATCGGGTGGGATGTCAGTGGTCATGACGTTACCTCCAATAAGTGCCATCTCTGAGACCATTCCATTTCATTCATGTCATTTTTGAGCTTGCTGTCCATTTGTTTGCAACAAAAACAAAGTTGCTAGAAAAGCTCAGCAGGTCTGGCAGCATCTGTGAAGGTAAAAACAGAGTTAGCATTTCGGGTCCAGTGACCCTTCCTCAGAACTGCCCCTTCCAATACTGAAGTGTTACCACTGGCGGGAGTTGCTTCCTTAAAGCTCTCATCCCACTGCCAGCAAGATTTAACTGAGTGGGCTGATAGTGGCTAGAGGCCCTGCGAACATTCGAGGGGGCCCTCCATGTTCCCCTTGCGCTGGTCCTTTCCACCTCAACCCCACTGCCAACTGCTTCAGTCCCCTCGCAGTGAGCCCAGACATTTACCAAGTCTCACTCCAGCATTCAACATGCCCACAAGCCTCGAGTACCAGTACCCCCCCCCACTTCTGCTGGTGGCACTGGCAGTATTGGAAACTTGCCAACCTTAGGCAGAATGCCCAGCCATTCTCAGAAACAGGAATTTATGCTCCTGAGGGGCAGATGCCTGGCCTCAACTCAGTTAATGGCCAAATAACAGTTTAATTGATGTAGACCATAGTTCCGACCTCTGATGGGCTTACCACAAACTGACCTTTCAGTGAAGCAATGACATATTTTGGTGCCCTAGGGAATGAAATGATACATCGTGTGTGTGCCAAAATGCATTTCATATTAATATTTTAAATGTTTGTGTGCAGAATTCCCATAATTTGATTTCACCTGTTTGGATCTTAAAGGCTTGTCCAACACTTGATAAACGTAATAACTGTAAAAGTGCACTGATCTGTCCATTTGTGTTCATATGTTAAAGTATTTAGAATGTTCCCTTCTGTTGGGCTGTAACTATCTGACCTGCTATGCACTGCTTATAACATCTGACAAAAAGTCAGAAATGAAGGTATTGAAGTGTTGTGAGCCAAAACATTGAATCATTTTCTTGACTATTTTTGTCTGATTTTTTTTTTATCCTCTTTTCTTTCCCTCCATTCGACTCCCTCTAGAGCAATGCAGCATTTGTAGTCCTCCTCCTCAGTCTTTCCCAGTTTCTTAAAATATGCTCGTGAGTTGCTCAGCTGTGTGACTGAGTGACTTCATCAGTTCACGTAGAGTTATTCTCTAATAATCGCATAATGTTTACTTCCATACATAATTCCTCAGGTGACGAAGCAACTCATACCACAGGCAAGAAGACATTGACAAATCCAGGCATGGGCTGATAGGTGACAAGTCACACTTGCTCACACAAGTGGTAGGCAATGACGATCTCCAGCGAGAGAAAATCTAACTATCTTTCTCTTAGGTTGCACGGAATTATCATTGCCACATGTCAATATCATTATCATTGCCAGCTACTTAAAGGACAACTTGGCAGGATTTCACATATTGGAGATTTTTATTGCGCCAAAGTAATTACCAAATCAACTAATTGCCAAACTAATCAACCAAATCTTACTTAGTGACATAAACTGCAGATGCTGGAGATGTGAAATAAAAGCAGTAAATGCTGGAGAAACTCACCAGATCTGGCAGCATCTGTGGAGAAAGAAACAGAGTTAGTGTTTCGAGCCCAATATGACTTCTTCAGAACTCTGAAATTTAAGTGTAATCCTTCATTAGCAAATGATTCTGCTGAGGTGACACAGTCAAAACATTGTTCTATCTCAATGAAATTGTTGTGCACTTTCTCTTTTAGTTCACATTTCTGTGCTTGGAATTTCTGCTGGGGTTCTATGGCAGGAGTTTATCATATCCCTTCCCACCTCATTCCCCCATTAAAGGAGATGTCTAAATGGGCACAAACGGTCATTTCTGCTATTACTCTCGGATTTCTTCCAGTCCTCCACTACAACTAATTGCAGAGGAACAGGTGGACATAGCAGAATTTCTCCCCCACAGTATTTGTGCTTTTGCACATTGTATAGCAAATTTTGTATAGTAGGTTTAATCGATGTAAAATAAGCTGTTTAACTTAGATTCATCTTCAGTACTTAGAAGTTGGGATTTTGTATGATTGTTGATTCCTTTGTTTCATTTCTTTGCAGCCAAGCAAACAATTAACTCCACTGGTGGCTGATGCTAGCCAGGATTTACTGATTTCCTTTTTATGGATCTTGAAGAACGCTGATCAAAATCTCATCAGAAAATGGATTATAGATCTTCCTGTGACCCAACTCAACAAGATCCTAGACCTGTTGCACCTCTGTGTTTCCTGCTTTGAGTACAGGGTAAGGATGCTAGCTTTGTTGCTGTATTTATTGTGGAAAGTACCATCACACATTTAGCATTATCCCTGCATTTACATGACAGAGGGGGGAGGGGGGGGACAGTTAGCTCAGTTGGCTGGACAGCTGGTTTGCAATGCAGAGTTATGTTGACAATATGGATTCAATTCCTGCACTGGGCTGAGGTTACCACGAAGAACTCTCAAACTGAACATCTCCCCTCGCCTGAGTCATGGTGAACCCTCAGGTTAAACCATCACCAGTCATCTCTCTCTAATGAGGAGCAGCCCTACTGTCTGGTAAGACTATGGCAACTTTACCTGTCCTTGTTTTTATGTATGAGGGATCAAAATTGGAAGCAATATAGTTTTAAAAAATCTAAAAACACCAAGCAGTTCTCTCCGTATCTAAATCAAGCAAAAGACAAGTTAGCATTTTCAGTTGAGATCCTTTTTTGATTCCATACTCTAACACTTTCTAATGTTAATTCAGATTTCTGCCTTTTTTCTGTGTAATGCTTTAGCTGTTGGAATGTCGTATTAATACTTTTACAAATAAACTGCAGTCATCATTGCCAACTATAACTGGTAGAAAACCCATGAACTTGGTATTTGTACATTGCCTACACACAGTGGCCAGTTACTTCCTTAGTTTTTTCAGTGATCTACATCCACGCTCAGAGCTGCACTTGGGATTACTTCCTAAACAAGGCACACTCACATTGACATAGCACTGCGTATGTTGAGAACTATAGGCAAGGGATCTCCTGACACACAAAGTACCTACCTAAACCCCCACTCCCAAAACAAAAATCAGTTGCCATGTTTGGTGTATGTGCTTGTTATGCTTATGAAGCTCTCGCAGAGATTCATCGATTTTAGGCCAGAGCTGGGCCTACGCAGAACCTAACTTTGTATCTAACCCATCAGGAATAGTTACTCGATTGGAAATGTGGTAGAGGATCCATGGATTTTCAACCACACAGCAATTTTTCCACCCAGAAATGTTTGGAAATATAAACTATAATGAAGTTACAGAGTCATAGAATCATACAGCACAGAAACAGACCTTTCAGTCTGAACTAACTATATCAAGGCCAGTATACCATCACCAAGTCACCCTTCATTTAATAATGCATAGTATTCTGGCTATGGCCAGCCAGCTCAGAGTCAGCTCACTGAACTGAGGAGGTGCTGAATCTCCTGGTTATATCGGTCAGCCAGGGTTTTCCTGATTGGCCCAGGTTAACAACTCCAATCAATGACCTGGTAGTCAATGCGGTCTACCTGGTTCCAAATACAACGTGGCCCAAACAATCCATGTCGACCATAATCCCAGCTAGTCCCACCTGCCTGCATGTGGCACGTATCCCTCCAAACATTTCTTGTTCATTATCTAAATGCCCTTTAAACGTTGTAACTGTACCTGTACCCACCACTTCGTCTGCAAGTTCATTCCACACACAAACCACCCTCTGTGTAAAAAATTGCCCCTCACAAAGTTACTATAGAGATTCCTCAGGTTACTACAACAGCTGGACTAGCAGTTACCCCCTCTCAATGCTTTACAGCCTGTCCCATTATTTGCATTGTCAGTTGATTTCGAACATCAGAAAACTTAGAGAATGTTACTAACACTCGGTACCAAGAGAAACAACAGCATTGGATTGTTTTAGAAACCTGTCATTTGCTTTTCAGAGCAAAGTAACTTCTGATAAAGTCAGCACGCAGGCTCTCCAGAAAAGCAAGCACACCAAGGCACGGCTGGAGGAAGTGCTTCTGGGAAATGCAGGAGCCCGAGGAGAAATGATGAAGCGATGTCGTGGCCCAGGTAAGATACTCGCCTTCGTTTCAGGCCAAACATTTCCCTTGTTTACACAATGAGAAGAAAAATAAAATAAAATCTCTCTAAATGAGAGATACAGCAAGTGCTGATGGGTCGGAGTCATTGGATAAGGTAATGGAGTGTTACTTGATAGAAAAGTATCTGTCAGTTGGAAAGAAAGAATCTATAAGACAGTTGTGAGACCAGCCTTGTTATATGGTGCAGAAACCTGGGCTATTTCTAGGAATGAGGACTAGTGCCTGGATAGCAGTGAGAAGCAGGTACTGAGATGGATGTGTTGAGTGATGCGAAAGGATAGGAACCAGTACATCAGGGGATCAGCAAGCAGTATGGGAGCATTGAAGAACACAGCTGAAAAGAGATTGAAATAATATAGTTTGCTGTTGTGGATGTGGAGGTGCTGGTGTTGGACTGGGGTGGACAAAGTCAGAAGGCACACGACACCAGGTTATTGTCCAACAGGTTTATTTGAAATCACAAGCTTTCGGAGTGCAGCCCCTTTGTCAGGCGCAGTGAGAGAGGAGAGCACACAGACACAGAGTTTATAGGCAGAGAGATCAAAAGATCATACAACTGGTGTGAGTGGTGTGTCAGATAATAATAATTAATTGTAGGCCTTGTTAACCTGATTCCAGGTTAAAACTGAGAGACAGATTCTGAACAAGGCCCCACACCTACAATCTGACCTAAGATGTTACCTTTTCTATATTCCTATGGCTCTGCCTGATGGTCATGACAGTACAGCACTGACGTTGACTTTATAAACACTTTACTCACTGTCTAACACTCTTGGTCACCTGCAGATACTTATTATCTGACACTCCACTCACATCAGTTGTATGATCTTTTGATCTCTTTGCCCTTGATCTCTCTGTCTATAAACTGTGTGTCTGTGTGCTGTCCTCTCTCACTGTACCTGATGAAGGGGCTGTGCTCCAAAAGTTTGAGAGATTTCAAATAAACTTGTTGGACTATACACTGGTGTCATGTGACATCTGACTTACTCCCTGTTGTGGAGAGAGAGGAAATGTGGTGAAGCCTGTAATGGACATGGGACTATCAGGAAGGAGGAGAAATGGAAAGCTAATGACCAGATTGAAAGATGTTGTGGTGAAAGACTTAAATGCAGTCAATGAGGAAGGTGTCACTCACAGAGGAAATAGAGAAAGGTGATGACCCAGCTTTGTGGTGACTCCAAGGGAAATGAGAGAAGCCCAAAGGAAAAAAAGGAGAAGAGTAGGTGGCAGAGGTTAGTTATTTCCGAGTTCTATCACTTATACCTGCACTTAATTCATCCATTAAAACTACACTCTATTCATAGAAACATAGAAAATAGGAACAGGGGTAGGCCATTCAGCCCTTTAAGCCTGTTCTGCCATTTACTATGATTGTAGTTGATCATCCTATTGAGTCCCCTGCTCCCGCTTTCACCATACCTTTAATCCTAAGAATGAGGTGTAACTCTTTCTTGAAAACATTCAGTGTTTTGGCCTCAACCACTGCTTGTGATAGTGAATTCCACAGGCTCCCCACTCTCTGGATGAAGATATTTCCTCTCCCGTCAGTTCCATATCCTTAGTCCGTGACCCATGGTTCTGGACTCTCCACTCATCAGGAACATCCTTCCTGTGTTTACCCTGTCTCATCCTGTTAGAATATTGTAGGTTCTTTCAGATTTTCCACTTACTCTTCTGAACTCCAGTTAATAAAGTCCTAACTGATCCAATCCTCCCATCCCAAGATACAGCCCACTGTGTGGAGAAAACGACAACCCAATCTACATAATCATGGGAGAGGCTGCACGTCAGTCTCCTTGGGAAAAGAAACACCTGTATTGCAGCACAGTGGCTCAGTCGTTAGCACTGCTGCCTCACAGCACTGGGGACCCGGGTTCGATTCCACCCTCGGGCAACTGTCTCTGTAGAGTTTGCACATTCTCCCAATGTCTGCATGGGTTTCCACTGGGTACTCCGGTTTCCTCCCACAGTCCAAAGATGTGCAGGTTAGGTGGATTGGCCATGCTAAATTGCCCATAGTGTTCAGGGATGTGTAGATTACGTGGGTTATAGGGGGATGGGTCTGGGTGGGATACTCTGAGGGTCAGTGTGGACTTGTTGGGCCCAAAGGCCTGTTCCCACACTGTAGGGATTCTATGGATTAGGGTTGAGGTGGGAATGGGTCCATGGGGAAAATGTTACCGTTTGTGGTGAGTTGTGAATTATGCTCACTATTTTGGCCAATTATCCCCATGTCTAATGAAATTTTGTGGTGGCTGAGGGCTTATATACAAGTGGAACAGCTTTCCAATGCATTCAACAAGCTACAAGCTAAACCTTGTTGTGTTTGTCTGTGCCCCTACCTGGGAAATACCTTGTTCACATTGAGCACTTAGTGCTCGATCAAGGGACCCACAATCATGCTGGAGTTGCTTCTGACAGCTACCTGTCTTGTCCTAGCCTCCGACAACAAGGCCCCTGCTACTACCATTCTCCTGTGGACTAGGTCCTTTAGCTATCCTAGGCCTTGTCTTGGTTATAAACCAATTACAGCCACTGCTCCTGGACCCTTCTGTTTGTAATGAGAGCTGCTGGGCTCTGATTGATCGGTGGGGGACAGGGGTGGGATTTATTTCCTTGATTCCTGCTTCCCAGGGAAGGCTCTCAGTAGGTAACTCCCTGCCAAGTGCTTTAATTGGTTTTAATTGCTCACCCTCCGTAACAAAGTGGGTTTTCCTGTGATTCTCCAGCCAATGAGCTAAGCCCATGTCAGTTACATTCAATTCCACCTGAAGACTTTGCTTATTTATTAAATAATTACATTTGTTTCAGGAAATGAAAGAAACTTTGGAATAAATGAAAACCTGCGATGGAGAAAAGATCAAACACAGTGGCGACAAGGCAATGAGAGACAGGAAAAGTATGTGACTAATGAAAAGATTTATCAATTTAAAATGATAGTGGATAAATGATAAATGATATTGGTGGCACAGTGGCTCATGTTGGCGGCACAGTGACTCAGTGGTTAGCACTGCTGGCTCACAGCACCAGGGACCCTGGTTCAATTCCACCCTCAGGAAACTGTAATGTGTGGAATTTGCACATTCTCCCCGTGTCTGCATGGGTTTCCTCTCTCAGTCCAAAGATGTGCTGGTTAGGTGGATTGGCCATGCTAAATTGCCCGTAGTGTCCAAGGATGTGCAAGCTATGTGGATTAGCCATGGGAAATGTAGGGTTACAGGCATAGGGTAGGGAGGCTGAGTCTGGGTTGGATGCTCTTTGGGGGGGGGTCAGTGTGGACTTGATGGGCCGAATGGCCTGATTCTACTCTATGGGTTCTATGATAGAATGGTATACACAGAAGGAAGGGATACAAGGAAATAACACAGAACTACTAGAGCAGTTCAGCCTATTGTGCCTATTGCTGGTAATTTGGACAAAGTATCCAGTCAATGCTATTCCCTTTGTCTTTCTCCTGGGCCTGTAATTTTTCTGTCAACTCTCTTTCAAATATCACCATTCAATTTGCTTCTGATACCCTTGGAGGCAGTCGATTGTGGATCTCAACAACTGGCTGTTTAAAAGCACTGTTTCTTCATGTGGCTACTGGATTTAATTGTCAAACATCTTAAATTGCCCTGGTACAATTAAAATATTTAAAAGGCACCTGGATGGGCATATGAATAGGAAGGGTTTAGAGGGTTATAGGCTAGATTCTAGCAAATGGGACTGGATTAATTTAGTATGTAAATGGTCAGCATGGATGAGTTGGACCGAAGGGTCTGTTTCCATGCTGCACAGCTCTATGACTCTGTCTGTGTCTTCCGATTGCTGACCTTCTGGCAAGGGGAAAAGTGTTTCGCCTGATGAAGTCTATTGAAATCTTTCGTCATTTTAAAGATCTGCATCAAATTTCCTTTTAGACTTTTCTGTTCTAAGGGGACCATCCCAAAGAAGTGCAGGTTAGATGGATTGGCCATGGGTAATTGTCCATGGTGTCCAGGAATGAGCAGGCTAGGTGGCTAGCCATGGGAAATGAAGGGTTGGGGGATAGGGTAGGGGGTTAGGTCTGGGTGGGATGCTCTTCAGCAGGTCAGTGTGGACACGATGGGCCAAATGGCCAGCTTCCACACTGTAAGGATTCTATGATACTATCCCCGGTTTCTCCAGTTAAGTGAAGGCCACATCTCTGTTGCCATTCTAATAAATCTCTTTCGTACCCTTACAAAGGCCAACACATCCTTCCTAAGCTGTTATGTACAGAATTAAGCATGGTTCTCCAGCTGAGGTCTAAATTATGTTTAACAGAAGTTTGGCACACATTCCTTTCTCCACTGCTCTGTGAATAAAGCCGAGGATCCCATTATGTTCGCTTTTTGTATGTACTTTCTGAACTTGTCTAGCAGCTGTCAAATATTTGCAAACATAGGAACCCAGTTATTTCTGTTTCAGAATCCGTTCCAAAACACTACCATTTATTTTAATTGCCTCACTTCCATCTTCTTTCCAGTTGGTGATAGGAGAGAGTGACAGCACCATCAAACTCCAAATTGGTCCACAATAAGTTACATATTATCCAGATGGTATCACTGAAGACCTGAAGTGATAGATCTATGGTTTTAATCAGATAAAATTCATTCAGGATTGGGAAGAAATAAACCAGTAGTAGCAGCAACAATAGCAGCAATAAAAACCAGCAACAATAAGCCACAACAGTTCAGTTACACAGAGCATTTTGGAGTAGAGATGCATTTGTTTATTGATGTGGGCATCACTGGCTAAGCCAGATTTTATTGCCCATCCCAAATGGTGATATAGTTTTCAGTCAGGATGGTGAGTTACACATTGTGATCGTGTTCACATGCATTTGCTACACTTCTGCTTGATGTGGAGGTGTCGGTGTTGGACCGGGGTGGGCAAAGTCAGAAGTCACATGACACCAAGTTATAGTCCAACAGATTTATTTGAAATCACAAGCTTTTAGAGTGAAGCCCCTTCATCCGGTGCAGTCCTGACTTCATCTGACGAAGGGGCAGCGCTCCGAAAGCTTGTGATTTCAAATAAAACTGTTGGACTATAACTTGGTGTCATGTGACTTCTGGCCTTCTCCTTCTTGGTGGTGGAGCACACAGCTAGGAAGGTGCAGACAAAAGGAGGACTCGTGAGTTTCCTGCTGATGTCACTTGCAAGTTGATGAGTAAAGAATCCCAGCTCACTGGTGAGTGTAATTATCTGGCCCAGGTTGGCATATTTGGAACTTGTTTCATTGATCACAATACTTCGGAACTAACATTTCTTTTTTTCAAATATTGTATTTGGTTCCAACTTGCACCTCCTCTCCAATCCGGTAACTTTGCTCCCCACTGGTGCATAGTAGATATTTTCTCTACCAACCTTTTCACAGATGTTATTACACAGCCCCGGAGCCTGGGCCTCCTGGCTCAGAGATATGGACATGACCACCATAAGGGTTCTACTGGTGCATTGTACACTTTCTTGTATCTGAGCTCAGACTGCGTGACTACCAGCCATTTGACTATTGAGCATCCTGACACCATCCAACATCCATACTGAGATAGTTCCTGACAGGAATATCTGGAAAGTGATCAGTGCAAATCTTACCTGATCTTGAATGCTGCACCCCTCTTTTCTTAGCTTAGGGATAATATGGTCAATTGTAGTTCCTCAATTCCTGTCTTAGTTGGGATCAACAACACAAAACAGTGCAGGAATTCCAACACTTAAAGTTTGGCTTACGCTATTGTGTGCTGAGGTTACCATGAAGCTCTCTACTGCTGAACCCCTCCCCTCACTTTAGGCACAGTGACCGTCAGGTTAAACCATCACCTATCTCTCTAATGAGAGAACAGCCCTATGTCTGGTAAGACTATGGCTGCTTTACTTTTACTGTGTCTCCAATCACTACACTACAGAACAAGTTAATGGCCCATTTTATTTTAAATTAGTTGAAAGCACAATCTTCCAATCAGTAATGCAATGTTTGTCTTCCTTCATATTTCAGACCTACCAAAGAAGTTCAGGTTTTATCCACTTCAGAAATATGACTTCAATATCGATACACACCAATATCATTAAACTTAACTCCTTAACTTCCTACTTGCCCCTATGATGTCAGACTGCTTTTTGAACCTGAATGAGCAAAACTTCAGAGATGACAAGGTGTAGAGCTGGATGAACACAGCAGGCCAAGCAGCATCAGAGGAGCAGGAAAGCTGACGTTTCGGG
>NC_063334.1:11539867-11627421 GCF_021869965.1 Rhincodon typus
GGCCTGCTGTGTTCATCCAGCTCTACACTTTGTTATCTCAGATTCTCCAGGATCGGCAGTTCCTACTATCTCTCAGCAAAACTTCAACCAACTCAACAGCTGGAAGCTTCTGAATTCACCCCCCACAAACTCTACACCATACAGCCCCTGCCAACATGACCCCTACCCACCTGTCCTGATGAGTGCAAGAAGAAAATCTTTCACAAAATGTGCCTTTAAAAACACATAACATGCTGTAGTCATTGATTGTTGTTTTGTTTTCCTTTTTCAGAACTAAAGCAGACCTGGATCAGGAAGCACTGGTCTCTGGAAACCTAGTTACAGAGGCTAATCTCGTTATTTTAGACACACTGGAGATAATTGTAAAGGTAACATTGGTGCAAAGATATTGACTTCTTACAATATAATTGTTTGTAGTGAGCCACATTGCAGACAGTTGAGTCATTAGCAAGTCAATTTGTACAGTTGGAACGCAATGCAGGACAATACACAGTAGACATTCATAAAGCACAGGAAATGATCATATGTTGGAGATTTGAATTTACGCCCCTAATCCTAACCCTAACCCTGTATGGAATCACATTCAAATGTATGAGCAGTAGCGAATCAAACATATGTAAATCGGAGACCCCTGTATTTGTTTTCTTTCTAAATAGTAAGCATTTTTATATTTATTTCTGATTCATCATTGAATTGAAGAATTATTCTGCTGCGATTATTACTTAGCGTTGGTGCAGCACCAACAAACTGAGTATGCTGGTTCCAAATTGAGTTTTCTTTCCTTTTCATTCATATGTGGGATATGGGTTTTGCTGGCCGGGCCTGCAGAGAATAGTTGCCCTTGAGAAAGTGGTGGTGAGCTGCCTCTTTACCTGCTGCAATCTGTGCGCTGCAGGTGGAAATCCATTTACAGATGTTGTACAATAAATGCTGGACCAGCCAACAATGCCCACATCCCTCATGAATGGAAAAAGAAATTCAGTTTGGCACCAGTATACTATACGTATGTATGAGTGGACTGACCCATAGTAGGCTGTTTTGGTACCAGTCCTTCATACAAAAAGCCTCTGTCACCAGTTAAAATATACATATTTAGTATGCGAAAGTCTTTTTATAACTAAATGGTTTCATGGAGTCAGGAAGAGAAAGCTAGTTGGTGAGAGAGTCCCTTTCCCTCTTGTTGGCTACAAGTCAACATTGCTGAAGGATTGGTAACAAGTTTCCGACCGGTCCTGCCATCAGAGTGATAGGGTTTGTTAAGAAGGACTGAAAAAAGTAGCAATAATTTTTATACAAACAAGGGACGGTAATAAACAAGTATTCCTAAGCTGACATGTGAGCATGTTTATTATCCACATTGTTCATATTTTGCAGGTTACTGGCTCTATCATTGAAGAACTATGAGTAGGAAATTACTGTTGGACCAGATACTTTTTTTCTGACTTTGAAAGATTTCAGCATTCATTTAGGATTGAAATATCCAATGATTGTTTATATTGTAACATAAAACGTTATGTACGGCGGCTCGTGATTAATCTTAACATGCCTTCATTTTTCCACATTGTAGGCAATTTCGGTATCCGACTGTAAGGACAGTGTCTTAGGAAACATTCTCAGGGTGATTCTTCACAGCTTGGGCTGTAATCAGAGTTCCTACTACCTGACACATTGCTTCAACTCATTGAGAGCACTCATAGCTAAGGTAAAAAAGGAGTTGGATACAAAGTTAATGAAAATGACCTATAATGTGCTGCCTTTTTTTAATGACTGGCCTGCGTTGGTTGACCATTAGATGCAATCTTGGCCTGTGTCACTTTGTGATGATTTCATCTATGAATGAACCAGGTAATTTGAAATTGACTGAAAATAGCTGTGCAGAAGCAGGTATCCTGTCACCAAGTAACCCTTTATTTATGTGTGCATAGTACATGGGCAGTGACCAGCCAGCTCAAAGGCGTTCCCAGACTCAGGAGACCTTCTGAATCTCCTGTTTATATCTGTCAGCCAGGCTTCCCTGATTAGCCCGAGGTTAACAACCCCAATCATGAATGTCATAGTCAATGGGACCCACCTAACCATGGATTCAATCACTACATTGACATTAACAAGTTATGCACTGGCTGATGGGTGTGTCTGTAGGACTCCAAGCAAAGCCAACTAATTTCAATGTTCAGGTGATTTCTCAAGGACAGTATGGTGGAATGATGAGATCACACAGATGGGACATCAGGACTCAGTAACTATTAAATCAGTGTGAACTGGCCTTAAAGAAACAATATTTTTGTTTTGAAATCTGCACTCATAAGAGGCCCATTTTGCCAATTAAACATTGCAGGTAATGCAGAATTGTTTGCAAATTAGCGAGCAAAGCATTGACCAGGGCAGACATTACAATTTTTAACTGGTCTCCCATGATGCACTGTTATCTAGAATCAAACAACTAGTGAGATCAGTACCAGTGCTGAGGTACTAAGCTGTCAGCGACAAAGTCACCTTGGATTGTGATGGCAGCGAGACTGGACTTGGAGCAAAAGTTATGCCACAAGGACAGCCAGTTGTATTTACATCCAAGGTGTAAATGCAAACTAAATGGCAGTATGCTCAAATAGAGAAAGTGTACCTGACTATTGTCTTTGCTTGTGAACATTTCAATCAATACCTGTTTGGGTGAAACTGGATTATGCCCACAAGCCACTTCAAAGCATTTTTGTCCAAGCACTTCCATCTATTCCAAACCATCTACAAAGACTATTGTTTGCAGTGATGTAGTGAATGTGATGTCTAAATGGGGGAGACACGTGTGCATAGCTGACATGTTGTTGAGAGCAGCACTGCCTCTGAAACAAGTTGAGGCTGCCTTGTGAAACCCTACAGATTCAACAAGAAGCACCCATTCAACATGTTGTGGAAGTCATTAATCCAACAGAGACATTGAATCTGAAAGACAAGCATCTTGCAATGGCCTGGTGGTATTATCACTGGACTATTAATCCAGAGACCCAGAAAATGTTCTGGGCACCCAGGTTCGAATCCCACCACGGCAGACAGTGGAATTTGAATTCAATAACATATCTGGAACTAAGAATCTAATGATAACCGTGAACCCATCATTGATTGTCGGAAAAGCCCATCTGGTTCACTAATGTCCTTTAGGGAAGGAAACTGCCATCCTTACCTGGGTCTGGCCTACATGTGACCCTAGAGCCACAGCAATGTGGTTGACTCTTAGCTGCCCGCTGGGCAATTAGGGATGGGCAATAAATGCTGCCTGGCCAGCAACGACCTCATCCTGAGAACGAATAAAGGAAAAAAAAATCTTGCACAAATCAAACAAATAATACAACTTGAGGCATCTGTTAGACTGCTGCAGGAAGTAGAGATGAAAGGAAGATTTGAAAACATCAAGAAGACACTGTAAGAGAGTATCTCATTTAGAGAGAAATGAGAACCAAGATGGCATCTTGTACAAAGGAAAGTCAGTGAGAATACTTCAGGAGCTGAAATAAAAAGATGCTGAAGCACATTCATGCAAGCCAACAGGGAATTGAGTCTATATTCTGAGGAAGATAAGAGAAGTGATATACTGGTCAAATATGAGCAATCAAATTAGGACCCTATCAGCTAATGCAGTGTTTGCGATGAAAACCAGGCTAGGTGAGATAAAGAGCCCGTTATGAAGTATGACACCCAAACGAACCATGGATGAAGCTTGCAATAGACCTCCTCACACTCACAATAACTGAATATTTTGTCACACTGACGACTGGGAGTTAGTACAGTTGACGTCATCATTGATCAATGAGATTGTAGAAGGCCTGAAAGCACATATCTGTTGTTAGGACATTCGAGAAACGGTGATGAGAAGATTAGAAATATGAGCAGGAGTGTGCCATTCAGCCCTTCAAGCCTGCCTCACTATTCTATAATACCATGGCTGATCTGCCTCACGTCTGAACTCTTCTTTTATGCCAACTTCTCATAGTCATCAATTCCTCAACATTTCAAAAATCTGTCCACTGCCTCCTTAAATACTTTCGGTGATCTAGCCTTCATGTACTCTGGAGAGGTCATTTCAGGCATTCACTATTGAGGGAACAAATTCCTTCGCATCTCAGTTTTAAGTGAGTGCCCCCTTATTCTGAAACTTATGACCTCTAGTTTGGGATTCCCTCAAAATAGGCACATCTTCTCAATTGAGGTGATGTGAGAGTGACAGTCCTTGATATGAAGTCTGCATTCGACCAAGTGAGGCATCCATGAACCCTAGCAAAACTGGAAGTAGCAGGAATCAGTTGTCAAAATCTCGGCTGATTGGAGTCATACCTGGCACATAGAAAGATGGTCGTGGTTTTTGGAGGTCAGTCATCTCAGCTTCAGGATATCTCTGCAGGAATTCCTCTGTGTAGTGTCGTAGACCCAACCATCTTCAGCTGCTTCATCAATGACCTTCTGTCCATCATAACGTCAGACGTGAAGATGTTCGCTGATGATTGCACAATGTTCAGCACCATTCGTGACTCCTTGGATATCTGAAGCAGTCCATGTTCAAATGTAACAAAATATGGACAGTATCCATGTTTGGGCTGAAAAGTGGTAAGTAACATTCATGCCACATAAATGCCAGGCAATGACCATCTCCAACAAAAGATGATCTAAAAACTGCCGCTTGACATTCAATGGTGTTACCATCACTGAATCCCCCACTATCAGTATCCTGGGTAATACCATTGTCCAAAAACTCAACTGGACTAGCCACATAAATACAGTAGCTACAGGTTAGAAGCTAGGAGTATTGCAACAAGTAACTCACCTCCTGACTCCCCAAAGCCTGTCCATGATCTGCAGAGCACAAGTCAGGATTGTGATGGGAAACTCCCCTATTGCCTGGATGAGTGCAGCTGCAATAACACTCAAGAAGCTTGATACCTTCCAGGATAAAGCAGCCCGCTTGATTGGCACCACTTCCACAAACATCCAGCGACATTCAGTAGCAGCAGTGTGTACAATCTCCATGATGAACTGCTGGAATCACATCAACTCTCCCAGTCTGCTTCAGAGATGTTCTGAGGAAGGGTCACCGGACCCGAAACGTTAACTCTGTTTTCTCCTTCACAGATGCTGCCAGACCTGCTGAGCTTTTTCAGCAACTTTGTTTTTGTTCCTGCTTCAGTGATGTTGACTTGCTGCACACTCCATCCAGTCTGACAATGAGTGACAATGACCCTCAGTCCTTGAGTGAAGAATTCAAACACTTCATACAAGATTGGGAAACTTAACACCGAACAAGATTTCCTGACTGTCACCAGTTAAATGGAAAGACTGAGGTAGCAGTGAAAATCCCTGAATGATTTATGAAGAAATTGAGCAAATCTAGCATAGACATATACAAGACAATCCTTGAGTGTAAAAATACATCTATTAAAGGCATGCAAATAGACTTATCCAAAGACTAACCCTATACTGCACCTAAAATGCTCTTCTAGTAGCAAAACAAAAACTACTGAAGCCACAATGACAAAGTCAAGGTGAACTGACAAGAAAACCAAATTTCACTTCGAGAACATTGCCAGGTCATTGGAGAAACAGCCAGAGTTCAAATGTTCAACTGTCTCAACAGAACTCAGCCCAGATAGTGACTTAGAACCTATGTGGTACAATTGTTTTCAGAAATACAGTTGTAGTTTTAGTGTACTAGCTGGCTTTCAGTAGTCATGAGGCCTTTACCTGTGCTGTAAATGCCTTTTGTATGCAGTCTGTGTAGTAACCATGAAACACACATTACCTGTTGCAGACAGTAATCACTTTATGGCATGTCTTTCCAGCAATAGTAAAACTGATCAATCTTAGGAGATACAGCACTTTATATTCTAAAGACATACAAACTGTCTCATTGTGTATGAATACAATAATTGTTTGGGACACTGTCCGTCATAGCCCCCAGACTTTTGCATTTTATAAACCTAAACAAGTTCATCTCATGTGCAAAAACTTGTAAGGTGTTACGGGCTGCTAAATCGGCTCGATGTGCATTTCTTGGATAATAAGTGTTGTTAAACCCTTCAATGAGGGTCCAAACTGAAAGAAGAGAATTGGATGACACCCTGCTTCATGCTTTGGATATTGTTGGCCTTCACTTGTTCAGTGTATGTGAAGTGGCTTGGGACCCTTTTTTAGTCCATTCAATGCAATGCACAAGTTGTTGTTATTGATTGACATTAAGTATTCTTTCCCTGGAATTCTGACATGTCCATGTTGTTATTTTCCTTGTTTTCTCAGTATGCGGACGTACTGTTTGAAGAGGAAGCAGAGCAGTGTTCTGACATGTGTCAGAGAGTGTTACACCACTGCTGCAGCAGCATGGACAGTACCCGGACACAAGCCTGTGCCGTACTGTACCTCATCATGAGGCACAGCTTTAGTACAATCAGTGTAAGGCTTCATTATCTTTATCGGAATGTGCGGTAACTGCCGGTTGTCAGCGACAACCAATCACATCCAGTCTTGGAAAGCCATATTGTTATTCTGTGTCACAATCATTACAAATAAATAATAATGGCTAGTGCCATTGGGGGATTATTATTCTATTTCCCTTTAGAATTGAATAGGACTGTCATATTTATCTACAGTGCTGACAGCAACAGGAGATTGTTGGCAGCAGGTAATGCAACATTTATGGCTTATTCTTTCCTTCTTACAACTTACTAACATACATGGATAATTGTGGTGAGTTGGCCCTGATTTTTATCTCCACTGCTGACCTCAAAGGCATCAGAAACAGTGATGTACACTCAATCATCCCAAAGAGAGCCCACTGCCACATGCACAGCTCTTCCTGCCTCCCCTCTAGCCAGCAGCAGGGGTTTGCACAATCCCACTGGAGCATATGGAAAACAAATTGCCTGACAGCAACATTGCCAATCAAATTTCACATGAATTGCCTCCATAAGGGAGTTCCAGTGTGTAATGGCTTTGTGCAGTAAGTTCCTGCGCAGCTCAGGTAGTTTATTTGCTGGGCCGTGGGACTCTGAATCACAGGATCATTGTTTTGCGTCCCCCACTGGATGCTGAATTTTTCAAACTTTCAATCTACACAAATCCCATTTACCAAATATACTGCAGTAAAACTTCAATTCCTAACATGGCTTCATATATTACCATTTTTTTGTTTGAAAAACATATTTCTGTCAAAACGTTTTTTCATTGACTGCTTATTTACTAAACTGACATTACAATCAATTCTTTATATTGAAAAATTGTCAGAAACATGTTTGGTAAGGGTAAGAATGGATAACTAATGTGGACTAGATATGATAACTTACGACTGGTTAAAAACTGAACAGACCTAAAACTAGGTCACTTGAACTTTATTGTTAGTCTGTGTCAAACTAACTTGGTTGTCTTAATGAATGCAACTGACACTTTGACACTGAACCTGCAACTATACAGGTACAGCAAGTGTTTGCCTTTGTGTTCCAGCACCATTAAACACAGCTCTTTACAATTGGAACTCTGAAAGAGATTTCCATCCTGAACAATTTGTTATGTGTGTACTTATCTTTGAGGATATTTATTTACTCCCTCAAGACAATCTTTCCTGGGCATTCTACAAGAGATTCATCAATAGAATTTAACATCACAAGGCTGTAATGTAACTGTAACATTTCCCAATCGTCAAATTAGCAGCCTCTGCAACAGAAGCTGCATTTATATTATTAGCTGCCAATTGTCATTCTTTCTCAGTGACATACCCTCTCAGTGTAATAGCAAAATCAAACTAAAAAGCAGATCAATACAGATTTCAATCAATATTGGCAACTCTCTGATGTCACAACTTATGCTACTAATTGTACATTTTCTATGACTCCATCACCAGATTTATAGAGGGGAAAATGAATTAATGCTTGCGTTGCTTACACTGATTTTAGTGGTTTCCATTTCCAGAATTTTGCCAGAGTTAAAATGCAGGTCACCATGTCTTTAGCATCTCTGGTGGGTAAATCATCAGATTTTAATGAAGAATATTTGAGGCGAGCTTTACGAACAGTTCTGGCTTATGCAGAGGAAGACGAAGATATGCAGCCGACAATGTTTCCAATTCAGGTAAGGAGACCTCACACTAAGTGTAACACAAAAATAAAAACATCCTACTTGCACATTAGTATACTTTCCACTAGAATAAACATGACTACCATGTTGTGCTGAGTCTGTTTACCATATAATGATGAAGTATAACTGCTATAAAGTTAGTACACGTCTCCAAATTAGAGCCCACAGTCTAAAAGTATCGTCGAAAATCCCTTTTCCTTCCAAAGGTTATTATCAGAGATTTATTGTAGTAAGGTGATCTCCAGGAGAATTCATTGGAAATCGGGCCCTTCTTATTTGATTATATTCTGGTTTCAGGGTTGTTGGATGCTGAGCTCAAATCATGCTTGACCTTACAAACGCAGAATATTTATTTGAAACTGTAACCTGTTGTACTATAACCACATGTCAAGAGCAAGCACCACACTCAACCCAATAAAAAAACAGTTCAGGTCTACCCTTGCCAATATAATACTGGCTATGGTACAATACTTGTGTCTATATGGCAATGTGGAAAATTGCACAAGTATGTGAGATAGTGGAGGCATTGTTTGAAACATTCCAATCCTCACTAGATTCTGGGGGAGCTCCAGCAATTTGGAAAAATGCTAACATGATACCACCATTCAAGACAGGAGTGAGACAGATAGCAGGAAGCTATTGGCCAGGTAGCCTAACATCTGATTTTGGCAAAATGCTAGAGTCCATTATAAGGGAGAAATAAAAAAGCTTAATGCAATCAAGCAGAGTCAGCATAGATTTGTGAAAGGGAAAACATGTTTAACAATTTTGCTAGAGTTCTTTGAGGATATAATAAGCAGAGTTGATAAAGGGGAACCATTAGATGTAGCATATTTGGATTTTCAGAAGATATTCGGTAAGGTACCACATAAAAGGTTATTGCACAATATAGGAGTTCATGGTATTATGGATAATGTAACAGTGTGGATTGAGGATTGGTTAACACACAGAAGAGAGAGTCAGGATTAATAGAGATAATACAGTGTGGAGCTGGAGGAGCACAGCAGGCCAGATAGCATCAGAGGAGCAGGAAAGTTGACATTTCGGGTCGGGACCCATCTTCAGAAAAGGGTCTCTTTTTCTGAAGGGTCCCAACCGAAACGTCACCTTCCCTGCTCCTCTGAAGCTGCCTGGCCTGCTGTGCTCCTCCAGCTCCACACTGTGTTATCTCTGACTCCAGCATCTGCAGTTCTTATTCTTTGAGTGAGTCAGGATTAATAGGCCTTTTTTCAGGTTGGAAAGATGTAACTAGTAGAGTGACACACTGATCAGTGCTAGGTCCTCAATTATTTACTATCTTTATTAATGACTTGAAGGAGGGTGCGAAGTGAATGCATCCAAATTTGCTAATAATACAAAAATAGGCGGGAGGGCTGGTTGAGATGAGGACATAAGGAATCCGTAAGAGGATATAGGTAGGTTGCATGAGTGGCAAAAATGGAGCGTAATGTAGGAAAGTATGAGATCATGCACTTTTGATCAGGAGAATTAAAAAGTTAGACTACAACTTAAATGGACAGAAACACCAAAAAACTATAGTACAAATGGATTTGGGAATTCTTTCAATTAAACACAAAGTGTTAACATGCAGGTATGACAAGTAATTAAGAAGACAAATGGAAGTTTGGCTTTTATCGCTAGAGGGATGGTGTTTAAAAATAAGAAGGTCATGCTACAACTATTGACAGTGATGGTGAAGCAGCACCTGGAATACTGTGCATAGTTTTCTCCTAGTATTTAAGAAAAAAGATATACTGCTATTTTAGATGGTTCAAAAGAGATTCACTCTGCTAATGCCTGTGCTGAAAGAGTTGACTTATGAAGAAGAGTTAAACAAGTTAGGTTTTTATTCACTAGAATTTAAATAAATAAGAGGATGATCTCATTGAAACATGTAAGATTCTGAGGCGTCTTGACAGGGTAGATGCTGAGACAATGTTTTCATTAGTGGGGGAATCTCAAACAGAAGGACATAGTTACAGAATAAAGGAGCACTCATTTAAAACCGAGATGCAAAGGACCTTCATTTCCCAAAGGTTAGTGAATACCTGGAATTGAGTTGGGAAGGTTAGATCACTGAAAGTGTTTAAAGAGGAGGTAGAGAGATTATTGAAATATTAGGGATTTGACAATATCCTGAGCAGGCTCAAAAGAGGAGTTGAGGGCAGATCAGCCATGATTTTGTTGAATGATAGGGCAGGCTTGAGGGGCCAAAAGGCCAACCCTTGCTCTACTTCTTATGTTCCTGACTTAGAACTATATTGTTGTGCCTTTACTGGGTCAAGAACCCTTCTTTCTGTCAGTACATTAATGTGCCTGCATGACTTGGATCGTAGCTGTTCACGAAGGTGGCTCAGTGTCACCTTCCCGAGGGTAATTGATAAATGCTGGTCCAGCCAGTGATAGCCACATCCTATGAAAGAATAGGTCATTATTAAAATTCTAAAGTTACACAAAAAATGATCAATAAATCTGTGTTAATACTGTAATATAAAATTGACTTGATGGCCCGTACATGACAGTACACACCAATCATTGTAGTTAAAGTACTCTCTGTTCTTTTAATTGTTTCCAGGTGGAGGAACTACTGTTTAATCTCAACAGCATCTTATCTGACACGGTCAAAATGAGGGAGTTCCAGAAAGATCCTGAGATGCTCATGGACTTAATGTACAGGTATATAAACACCTTCCAAAAATGCAATCACAGTGCCATCATTCCTCGGCATCCTATCATTACCACACTTTGTTCTTTTTGGCAGGTTATTGAAGGCCAATAACTGATCTCTAGTTATCATCCCTGAGGAATATGTGCCAGTGTAGAGATGCTTCAGTGAGATGCATGCGACATTCAGTGTATTACCTCCTTTGGCTAACTTTTTGATAGTTACACTGTTAACATTGACAGAGAAGAGACATCCTAAATTTATTTGAGCTATGTTCATTATCTCCAAAATGTTCCCCCACTTGCCTGAGCTTATTTCCAGATACACGGTCCAGGACTGCCCACGCCTTTGTTGTTACTATGCACTGGAAAAACAGAATTCTTCTAGATATAATTTAAGAATTTTGCTCTCACCCTACCTTGCACACTAAAACTATCCCAGTTAGTATTTATTATTGTCTGCTAATTACTGCCTTAATATACTTACACTTCTCTGAAATTTGATTACATATTTGATCCTCAGCATGTTTGCTGCTTTTGTAGTTTTTACTTCTATTCATGTAGCCTCATTTGATGATCCTTCCAAGGTATCAGCTCTCCTCACTCCGAAAATTAATTATTTGATCAATATTGCGCCCCCCTCCCCCTTTCTGTTCAGTTCCCCTCTCTCTGATTAGTATTCGACAATTTCAGCAGACAGTTAGTCACATTGCTGTGAGTCTGGAGCCACATGGAGGCCAAAAGGACAAAAGACTGTTTTAAACAAAAGTTTGTCAGGATAAGGCCAGCAAATACAGACCAGTCAGTTTGAAATGAGTGTTGGAAAAGTTTCTGGAATCAATGATTCAGGATAGAACCAGTAATCACATGGAAAAAGAAGAGCTGATTGGTGTGGATTTCTAAAGGAGAAAAGATATTTAACTAACTTGCTGGAGATATTTTGAACAGATAACAGGAAGGGTCAATGAGGGTGAAACTGTTGACCTACTGTACATGGACTTCTAGATGGTGTTAAACACAGTAAAACACAAGCTGTGGGAAAAGTTGTAACTCATGGAATACAAGGGACAGTAGCCACGTGGATACAAAATTACTGAGTGATAGGAAACAAAGTGTAGGGGTCAGTTGATATTTTTCAGGCTGGAGGAAAGTTTGTATTGGAATTTCCCACATTCCCAAAGCAATGTGGTTGACTCTTAAATGCCCTTTGGGCAATTAGGGATGGGCAATAAATGCTCACCCAGCCAGCAGCGCCCACATCCTGTGAATAAATAAATAAATAATTCCAGTTATGTTTTGATTTTCCTGTCATATATTAATACTGTAGATATTCATTGCAGGATACAATTTCAAAGTTTGTGGATGATGCAAAACTTGGAAACATTATGAACTTTGAGAAGGTCAGTGCAGAATTTCAAAAGTACCTTGATAAGCAGATGGAGTGGGCAAATAGGTGGCAGGATAAGTTAAATGAAGAGCAGTGTGAAGTAATGCATTTTAGGAGGAAAGGGATGGGAAGACAGTACAAAATAGGGGGTACAATATTTAATGGGGTGCAGAGGGATCTGGTAATATCAGCTCACAGATCATTGAAGTGGCTCGATAGCGGTTAATAAAGTATGCACTATCCTGGGATTTATTAATAGTGGCATAGAGTAAAAGAGTAAGGAGATAACGTTGAACTTGTATAAGACACTTGTTAGGCCTTAGCTGGCGTGTTATCTACAGTTGCAGGCACTGTATAATAGGAAATATGTGAACGTACTGGAGAGAGGGCAGAAGAGATTTACAATATGTTTCCAGGGATGAGACACGTCAATTATGAGGATAATTTGGAGAGGTCGGGACTGTTTTCCTTGGAGAGATGAAGGCTAAGAGGAGATCTGATGGAAGTTTTCAAAATCATAGGTGTTAGGTAGAGTACCTGTTCTCACTTGTAAAAAGATCAAGGATGAGAGGGTACAGGTAAGTTGCAAGATAAGCAAAAGTTATGTGAGGAAAGTTGTTTTCACATGAGTGTTAGAGATCTGGTGTGCAATTCCTGGAAGTATGGTGAAGGAAGGCTCCATTGAGGCATTCAAGAGAACATTATTTCTATTTAAGTAATCATCCGTTGTGCAAGGAAAAAGCAGGAGAATGACATGAAGTCAAAATGCTCATTTCGAGAGCTAGTCCAGACAAAATGGGCCAAATAGTCTCTTTCAACTTCTGTGATTTTGTGATTAGTGAACCATATGGATTTTTACAGCAATCAATGATCATTGTCATAGCCAACATTACTGAGACTAGCTTTTTATTCCGGATTTATTGATCAAATTTAAATTCCACCAGCCTCTACTGAGGGATTTGGAACCACAGTTCCCACATCATTTCTAAGGTCAGAGTCTCTCCTCCAGCCACATTACATTGCCATAATCTGGGTTCTGAGGAAGGGTCACTGGACCCAAAATGTAAACTCTGATTTCTCTCCACAGTTGCTGCCAGACCTGCTGAGCTTTTCCTGCAATTTCTGTTTCTGTTTCTGATTTCCAGCATCCGCAGTTCTTTTGGTTTTAAATTGGCCTTCATGTTCTAATTACTGTTTCAGTTTGTTTGTTAATTACTACTTTCTTTTTTGAAATTAATAATTCAGATTGGCTAAAGGATATCAGACTTCACCTGATCTACGTTTGACTTGGCTCCAAAACATGGCTGAGAAGCATACAAAACGGCAGTGTTACACCGAGGCTGCATTGTGTTTGGTCCATGCTGCAGCATTGGTAGCAGAGTACCTCAGTATGTTGGAGGATCACAAGTACCTTCCTGTGGGTAGTGTTAGCTTTCAGGTACGTCTGAAAATTTGACTTAGCACTACTACTTATATACCTAAGTACTTAAGGAACTTTATTATAACTCCTCGCGTACCACCCCGCCAACCTCCGGATCCAACGCATCATCCTCCGACACTTCCGCCATCTGCAATCCGACCCCACCACCAAAGACATTTTTTCCTCCCCACCCTTATCTGCTTTCCGGAGACACCACTCTCTCTGTAACTCCCTTGTCCGCTCCACACTCCCCTCCAGCTCCACCACACCCAGCACTTTCTCTGCAACCGCAGGAAGTCCTACACCTGCCCCTAAACCTCCCCCCTCACCCCCATCCCAGGCCCCAAGAAGACTTTCCACATCAAGCAGATGTTCACCTGCACATCTGCTAATGTGGTATACTGTATCCGCTGTTCCCGTTGTGGCCTCCTCTACATCGGGGAAACCAAGCGGAGGCTTGGGGACGGCTTTGCAGAACACCTACGCTCGGTTTGCACTAAACAACTGCACCTCCCAGTCGCGAACCATTTCAACTCCCCCTCCCATTCCTCAGACGACATGTCCATCCTGGGCCTCCTGCCGTGCCACAATGGTGCCACCTGAAGGTTGCAGGAACAGCACCTCATATTTCGCTTGGGAACCCTGCAGCCCAATGGTATCAATGTGGACTTCACAAACTTCAAAATCTCCCCTCCATCGACCACATGCCAAAACCAGCCCAGCTTGTCCCCGCCTCCCTAACCTGTCCTTCCTCCCACCTATCCCCTCCTCCCACCTCAAGCCCCACCCCTGTCTCCTACCTACTAGCCTCATCCCGCTCCCTGGACTGACCTATCCCCTCCCTAACTCCCCACCTACACTCACCTTTACTGGCTCCATTCCCGCCTCTTTGACCTGTCTGTCTCCTCTCCACCTACCCTCTCCTCTATCCATCTTCTATCTGCCTCCCCCTCTCTCCCTGTTTATTTCAGAACCCCCTTCCCCTCCCCCATTTCTGAAGAAGGGTCTAGGCCCGAAACATTAGTTTTCCTGCTCCTCTGATGCTGCTTGGCCTGCTGTGTTCATCCAGCTCTACACCTTGTTATCTCAGATTCTCCAGCATCTGCAGTTCCTACTATCTCTCACTTTATTATAACTATTGTTTTTTGTCATGGTTTCCAGAATATATCACCTAATGTTCTGGAAGAATCTGCAGTTTCAGATGATATCTTGTCCCCAGATGAAGATGGGATATGCAGTGGAAGATACTTCAGTGAAAATGGTCTTGTGGGTTTGCTTGAACAAGCAGCTGAGCTCTTCAACACAGTAAGTGTTCTTTAGGTACTCGTTATGTCTCCTCCTTCCTTTAGATCCTGTTACCCACAAGGCAATATGTTAAAGACTTCTACCAGGCCCCTCTCCAGCTCACTGTTTGGAGATGTATGATGCCTGCAGAGGAATGGCTTGGGCATTTCACACGTGGTAAAGCAGAGATCAGGACCTCGCCAATGAGAAACAAGAATCATTATTCAGTTAGTGTGAGCTAACTTGCTGGAGCACCCATGCCCCAATTGCTTGAAAGAACAGAAATTTTAAATTCTATGGCTTTGGACATGAAACAGGAATATTCAGATGGAGTTTAACCCTACCTGTCCATCAGAAACTGAACCAGTGAGCAGTTGGAGGAATAGCATTGTTCCCAGCTCCCTACTCCCCTCACTGCCAAAATTTCTCAAAATCCCTTTGTACCACTTAACCTGGATGTGAAATTCAGCAAAGAGCTGCTAATTTTCATTTTCGTCTGCCCACTCTGTACTTTCATCATATTTATTCTGGGCAGGAAATGAACACACAGCTGGGAGTTGAAATACCTTAGGTCCTGACATTTAGTCCACTGAATATGACTAGTGATTGTAATGAAGGCAGCCAGAAGCCAGATGGACCTAGCATATAAATTCCCTGATTGAGACTGTTAATCTGCTCCAATCAGGGAGCCCTGGCTGACAGATATAAACAGGAATGTCAGACATCCTGTTCACTCTGAGAGCTGGCTCTGAGGGAGCTGGAACAATGTTGGGGGATGCTCCATGTGTATTTAAAGGGTGATCTGGTAATGAAATTCTGGCCTCTATTGAGTTATTTCAGTCATATTATCCACATCCAGCAAGCCCTCCTCTTTCTGAAACACACGCTGAGTTAAAATTGAGTTTGCATTAACATCCTTGAACATTGTGCTGATGTTACACATACTTTGGGATTTTCAATCAGCAACTAGTTTTTTGTTCTAAAATATCCTACCAAGGACGTCTGCGTGGAGGACATCTATAATAGGGGAGGTAGTTCTCACAGTTGGTATCTAGAATTGTCTTAAATGTGTCTGGAATAGACTGAGTGCCTTTGTTCCCAACTGCATGTTCTGATTGTGCCAGAAGAAGAAATATAGCTTCATGATGAGCCAAAAACCTCAGCACATTCTTTTGAAATTGGCTGAAGACAATTACAAGGGATTAAATCTTTCAGAGTAGTCATTAATGTGTCTAAAATGAATTAGCATGCTTCTTACTGTAGGATATGTAATAAAAACATTCTTGTCTGGTTTTACGTTGCCAAATATCAATGTAACTTCAGTGATCTGTAATTTATATTCGTAAATTCCTAGGGTCATACAGCATGGAAACAGACCCTTCCATCCAACTAGTCCATGCTAACCACGTTCTTGCAACTGAAACTTTAAACAAAACACACCCAGTTAAAATACTGGGTGAGGTACTCAAAATCTGCAAGCCCTTGTTCAAGGCTTGAATGCATTTGTTCAACTATCAAGTTAATTGCTTCATGAATTTGGCCCATTGTCCATTGAAGACTCTATCACTGAGTTATCCTGCAACATTAACCTGCTCATGGTTGAAGTGGAATTCTCCCATCCGTCTGCAGTTCTAAAGAGTGTATTTTTAAAGCCTGTCATTACTCAATCCCTGCTACTGTACAATATCTTCTTCATGAACAGCACCCAGGTTACAACATTCTGCGTTGTATTCAGCAGAGCTTGAAGATGCCTGTAGGCTCTGATATGCCTTCTCCATTATTTGTCCTTGAATCTTGAATCTGCCCTCTTGTTCACTGGTAAATTATGAGTCACCAGGTGAAAACAAAACTTTCTCTTTTTCTGGACCTAAAGGTTGAAAAGCTGAGCCGTTGTATTTTCTGCACGTGCCTTGTGACAGTGCATCCTCAAAAAGATTTTGAGGAGTCAGCAATGGTGAGCTCAACCAAATTCTGGAATACCCAGCCTTTGTTCATCTGGAGTCCACTGTGTCAAGTCTAATTCTTTGATCAGCAACTCCTTCAATGTGCAAGTTTGGATTATCTATGTACTGGACTTAAGACCTTACTTTAAGGATTGACATCATGCCCACAACCGCTAAGGGAATGGGGAATTTAAATGCTAATAAAATGGCATATTTCCAGCTTTTCCACCTGTTATCGATGCTCCATACCCCAAATGCAACTTCACATTAACATCTAACCCAATGGCTCAATCACAATTAAAATACACTGGGACTTGTAACGTGTTCTTTTAATCTTTGAAGACTTAGTCCCACAAGTACAAAAGTTTAAATGGTATAATTTTGCTTACTTCCTTTTCAAAAAAAAATCTTTGCACTCAGTGTCAATGTTTGATAATGGGGTATTTACCATTTCAATTAGTGAGGAGCATCGGGGTATTGTCACTGGTCTAACCATCCAGAGACCCAGGTGATGTTCTGAGGACACTACAATAAAACAAAGAGTTGCAGATGCTGAAGATCTGAAACAAAAGCAGAAATTGCTGGAGAGAAAGCAGGGTTAAAGTTTTGAGTCCAGTGACCCTTCTTCAAAACTAGTTTTTTAAATTCATTTATGGGATAGCTTTCTCTCCACAGATGTTGTGAAATGTATTGAATATTCTGAGGACCCTGGTTCAAATGGTGAAATTTGAATTTTGTGGAAAAATCAGGAATAAAATGTCTAATGACCATTATCAGTTGTCATAAAAATCCAGTTCTGAGAAAGGGTCACTAAACCCTAAACATAAACTATGCTTTCTCTCCACAGGTGTTGCCAGACCTGCTGAGATTTTCCAGCAACTTTTTTTTTGTTTCATAAAAACCTACCTGCTTCCCAAATGCCATTTACAGAAGGAAATCTGCCATCTTTACTTGATCTGGCCTATATATGATTCCAGATCTACAGCCTTTTAACTCATAACCACCTTCTGGGCAATTAGGGATGGGCAATAAATGCTGCTTGAGCTAGTGATGCTCACAACCATTCAAAGAATAAACGCTTTTTTTTTAATTTTAAGGCTCATCTCAGATGAGGATCCAAGTGGTAACGCCACTAGGTTAGTCATCCAGAACTCAAGGTTAATGTTCTGGGCACACAGGTTTGAATCCCACCAAGGCAGTTGGTGATATGTGAATTCAATTTTAAAAATCTGGATTAAAAAAAAACTAGTCTTGTGGTAATCAAGAAATGATAGAGAATTGTGAACACAGCCCAGTCCATCACGAAAACCAGCCTAAATAAAAACCAAAAGAACTGTGGATGCTGTAAATCAGTAACAAAAACAAAGTTACTGGAAAAGCTCAGCAGGTCTGACAGCATCTGTGAAGGAGAAAACAGAGTTAACGTTTCGGGTGGTGACCCTTCCTCAGAACTCAAAATGAAAACCAGCCTTCCTTCTGTTGACTCTGCCTAAACTTCCAGCTGCCTCAGGAAAGCAGCAGTTGTAATTAAAGACCCCTCCCACCTGGTTATACTCTGTTCACCCTCTTCCATCAGGCAGAAGATACAAAAGTTTGAAAGCACGTACCAACAGATTCAAGAACAGCTTCTTCCCTGCTGTTATCAGACTAATGAACAGACCTCTCGTATATTGGAGTAGATCTTTCTCCACACCTTTTCTGTAGCTGTAAAACTATATTCTGAACTTTGTTCTGTTACTCTGATGTGCTTATGTGAGGTATGATTTACAAAGAACAAAGAAAATTACAACACAGGAACAGGCCCTTCAGCCCTCCAAGATGCGCCGATCCAGATCCTCTATCTAAACCTGTCGCCTATTTTCCAAGGATCTGTATCCCTCTGCTCCCTGCTTATTCATGTATCTGTCTAGATACATCTTAAATGACGCTATCATGCCCACCTCTACCACCTCTGCTGGCAATGTGTTCCAGGCACACACCACCCTCTGCATAAAGAACTTTCCATGCATATCTCCCTTCAACTTTTCCTCTCTCACCTTGAAATTGTGACCCCTAGTAATTGAGTCCCCCACCCTGAGAAAAAGCTTCTTGCTATCCACCCTGTCTATACCTCTCATGATTTTGTAGACCTCAATCAGGTCCCCCCTCAATCTCCGTCTTTCTAATGTAAATAATCCTAATCTACTCAACCTCTCTTCATTGCTAGCGCCTTTCATACCAGGCAACGTGCTGGTGAACCTCTTCTGCACCCTCTCCAAAGCATCCACATCCTTTTGGGAATGTGGCAACCAGAACTGTACGCAGTATTCCAAATGTGGTTGAACCAAAGTACTATACAACTATAACATGACCTGCCAACTCTTGTACTCAATACCCCGTCCGATGAATGAAAGCATGCCGTATGCCTTCTTGACCACTCTATCGACCTGCGTTGCCACCTTCAGGGTACAATGGACCTGAACACCCAGATCTCTCTGTGCATCAATTTTCCCAAGGCTTTTCCATTTACCGTATAGTTCGTTCTTGAATTGGATCTTTCAAAATGCATCACCTCACATTTGCTGGATTGAACTCCATCTGCCATTTCTCCGCCCAACTCTCCAATCTATCTATATTCTGCTGCATTCTCCGACAGTCCCCTTCACTATCTGCTACTCCACCAATCTTAGTGTCATCTGCAAACTTGCTAATCAGACCATCTATACCTTCCTCCAGATCATTTATGTATATCACAAACAACAGTGGTCCCAACACGGATCCCTGTGGAACACCACTGTTCACAGTTCTCCATTTTGAGAAACTCCCTTCCACTACACTCTCTGTCTCCTGTTGCCCAGCCAGTTCTCTATCCATCTAGTACATGCTGGACCCCATGCGACTTCACTTTCTCCATCAGCCTACCATGGGGAACCTTATCAAATGCCTTATTGAAGTCCATGTATATGACATCTACAGCCCTTCCCTCATCTATCGACTTTGTCACTTCCTCAAAGAATTCTATCAAGTTGGTAAGACATGACCTTCCCTGCACAAAACCATGCTGCCTATCACTAATAAGCCCATTTTCTTCCAAATGTAAATAGATCCTATCCCTCAGTATCTTCTCCAGCAGCTTCCCCACCACTGACATCAGGCTCACCGGTCTATAATTACCTGGATTATCCTTGCTACCCTTCTTAAACAAGGGGACAACATTAGCAATTCTCCAGTCCTCCGGGACCTCACCCGTGCTCAAGGATGCTGCAAAGATATCTGTTAAGGCCCCAGCTATTTCCTCTCTCGCTTCCCTCAGTAACCTGGGATAGATCCCATCCGGACCTGGGGACTTGTCCACCGTAATGCCTTTTAGAATACCCAACACTTCCCCTCTCCTTATGCCAACTGAACCTAGAGTAATCAAACATCTATCCCTAACCTCAACATCCGTCATGTCCCTCTCCTCGGTGAATACCGACGCAAAGTACTCATTAAGAATCTCACTCATTTTCTCTGACTCCTCGCATAACTTCCTTCCTTTGTCCTTGAGTGAGCCAACCCTTTCTCTAGTTACCCTCTTGCTCCTTATGTACGAATAAAAGGCTTTGGGATTTTCCTTAACCCTGTTTGCTAACCAGCATTTGTCTGGTTAGCACGCAAAACAATACTTTTCACTGTAATTCGCTATATGTGATTATAATAAATCAAATCAAATCAAATGTAGCCGCTATTGATTCTCGTAAAAACCCACCTTGTTCATTTATGTCCTTTCGGGAAGGAAACTGCCATATTTAACTGGACTGGCCTACATGTGACTCCAGACCCACAGCATTGTGGGTGACTCTTAACAATTAGAGCTAAGCAATAAATACTGGCCTAGCAGCAATACCCACATCCCATGAATGAATAAAAAACAAGATGCAACAGAGCTTAGATTAAAAGTAAAATTCCTCTTTTTTTTTTCAAAACTCTGACCCTGAGTAACTCCATTGCCTCAGTGTAACCTATTCCACTTTCAACATTATTTGTCCTCTCACTTCCCCAGTTGCAATCTTTCAATTTTACACAGGTTTTGTGCCGTGGGATTCTAACAAAAACAATACATTTATCTGTGATATACCATGATGTTGGTTTCTTCATGCTATCATTAAAAGTCAACAAGAAGTGTTCCAATTTGTGTCGATACAAAATAGCTGCAGAATATTGACATGAATTTAAAGCTTGCTCTTTTTATTAGTACATTTAATTATAATAATATAACTTATAATTTTAGACAATAAGTCATAATAGAAAATTCTGCAAATACTTAGCCAGTCTACAGCATCAATGGAACGCGAAACAGAGTTTTAAGATAAATACTTGAAATATTTAACAAAATATTTGGATTTTCAGAAACTGAGGTGCACTTCAAACTCAGTGTAGCAAACCCTTTTGGAGCCAGTGACATTTATTCATGTCAGGGCACTTAAAGAAACAGTTTAATTTAACTGATTCTTCTTTCATTTCATTTTAACCCAAAATACCTGCATAATTCACTTTTCTGCATTTCGACTCTTTGGGATTTGTATTGCTCAGATTAGGAGACCAAACTTTGGGAAGTATGCACTTGTGTAAATGCAGATCAATCCAATCATGTAAATAATTGATCCAAGATATTCAATATATTTAATAGCTTGCAAATGAGTAATAGGAGGAATGATCTAACTTGAGGAATTAAATGGTTAATTCAATTAATTATATTGACACCAGCGATTATATTAACATGTACTCTTCTGTCCTTCCTTCAGGCCTGCATGTTTGAAAGTGTGAATGAAGTCTACAAAGTTATCATACCAATTCAGGAAGCGCATAGAGATGTCAGCAAATTGGCTTATATACATGAGAAGCTCAAAAAAGCATTTGAAAGCATAACAACAAAGGTAACTCATTTTGTCTCTGTAAGCAAGAGTACACTTTCTCAGTGTTGAAGCTTTCTTTTCAAGGTTATTTACCACTATGGGAAAGAAACATTTTCAAAGTACATGATGATACATACATACATACCTAGCTTCATAGATATCCATGCGCCAAGAAGAGCGATACTACACGCTCAACCCTTGTTTGCTACTTTCATTTTGCTGATTTGCAACAAACTGAGTCAAATTAACAAAAAATAGCAGAGCAGGATCTCAAAGAACCGGTCAGTTGAATGGCATGTATTGCTCCCCTCCCCCTTCCTCACCAACCCCCAGTTGTGGAAAACAGCTGAAGAGAGGGAGAGAGAAATAAACAGCAAATCATGAGAAGTAAGAGATTCATCTCAACCACCTATGGACAGGGACCATTGAACTGCCTTCGTAGTTTTTTCCTCTACCCACAACACCAACGTTTTTGTGTATCTGTCTGTTTGCATTTGTCAGGAGAGTTTATAATGGGGTTGGAGTTTAACTGGTAGAGTTATATATCACCAGTTCATAGTTGTCTACCTGAAGATAGAATCTGCAGCCATATTTTCACAGCCTGGCTTTTGTAACCTACATTAAAGATGTGGCTTTTTATTTTGCAAGGGTTCTAAGCGAATGTTTGGCACGTATTTCCGTGTTGCATTCTATGGAGCTAAATTTGGGGATTTGGATGAACAGGAATATATCTACAAGGAACCTGCCATTACCAAGCTGCCAGAAATTTCTCATCGACTGGAGGTAAGCATAATGTATCAGTGGTCTGTGTGGTTGATGATATTACTCAATATTTAATCCCTCTTCCAAAGTTGCAACATTTTCAAGTGTCTCTCTTTTTATTTGACGTCTTACTTTCATTGCGTTTCTTGTCTTCTCTCCCCAAAGATACTGTCCAGGTTTTGTAGCTCCTTATTGAATGTGCAATGTGTAATTCCAAGGAGTGACACAGGAAAGCAATCCAGTTGCATTTCAACCTTAAATGTTGATGTTCATCAAAAATCGAGCTTCTTCAATGATTAAAATCTGCTTAGCAACTAACCAAACGCTACTTATTTTGATGATACTATCAAGCAACATTTGAAGAATGGTATTAACATCATGGATCCTCTACTGTTTCTCAAATAGGCATTTTATGGACAGTGTTTCGGTGATGCTGCTGTGGAGGTTATTAAAGATTCTAGCCCAGTGGAAAAGGGCAAGTTGGATCCCAACAAGGTCAGTTGAAAATGATTTGTAATGTGCAAAATAAATCAATTCCTCATGAAAATTTGACTTTTATTTTATTTTCTCGCTGTTGCACTCTCTGCCCGAAGGCAGATCCAACTCCCAATGCAGCATTCTCCACCACAGGCCAGGAGAAGGAAGCAGGTGCCAAAACCACCTCAGCTAGTTCAGGAATCAAACCTCATTGTACTGGTACCAATCTGATATAAACTGGGTGTCAAGCCAACTGCCCCCCAATGGATCCCAGTTGCACTAGCACTATACACTTGTACATGATAGTTGTAGCCTCAAATAAAGGAGGCAACAATTTCTTTCCATCACATACTGAGCAGAAATCTCTTCCAATCTCGCTGCCTTCTATTGGTGTATATTAGAAGGATTTAAAGTTAGTAATCAACTTGCTTGGCCATCAAATCCTGTATTTCTGGCTTGAAGGCAGAGATGCCAAGATCTCCTTTTTGTTTCGTAACCTTCAAAATATCTTTTCAAGCCAGTGTATTTTTTAGGAATTTTTATACTGTGTTATGGTAACAGCATTGCTGCATCAAACAGGCTCCGAATGGAGATATACCACCTTCTTACAAGGCACAGTAAATTCATGCAAGAGTGAAGTTGTATTGGTAAATTCGCAATGAGGCACCCTCACATATTTCCTCACCACTGTCTCCATGTGTGATATGGTGCAGCTAAACTATCTGGGATAAAAACAAAGTTGCTGGAAAAGCTCAGCGGGTCTGGCTGCATCTGTGGAGGAGAAAACAGAATTAACGTTTCGGGTCCGGTGACCCTTCCTCAGAACCGGACCCGAAACGTTAACTCTGTTTTCTCCTCCACGGATGCTGCCAGACCCACTGAGCTTTTCCAGCAACTTTGTTTTTGTTCCTGATTTACAGCATCCGCAGTTCTTTTGGTTTTTATAAACTATCTGGGATGTCTTGACTAGGTTCACTATTGGTATTAGTCTAAACTACTGATACAAAGTGGGGGAGTGATGACCACACAATGTGCCCTTCAGCACATGGACTGCAGTGCTTCAAGAAAGCAGTTCTTCATCACCTTCTCAAAGACATAAATGCTGGCTAGTCAGCAATGTCCACGTCCCACAAACAAATATTTGAAAAGTTTAACAATCTTCAGGAGAAGATTGTTCATTGTGTTTGAGACGATGAAAGTCATTACATCGTGCTTATTATCTAGTTACATTACAGTCTAAGAAGACAATATATCTTGTGAGACAGATCTAGTACCACACACATGAACAGTATTTTGGTTCCTAATGGGCACAGCTTAGTTTAATATCAGTTAACAGTTTCTGGTGTTTCATACAACATGTGAATCCTAAAAATAGTTTCAGAGCAGAGCCAATCCTGGTACATCAGATACAGAAATGTGTGTCTCACTCATGAAGACACGTAGAAAGCATGCTTCAACAATTGGTACAGATTGCTGAATAAAACTACTTGCATATTTTTTACATTTTGAACTTTGTGTTTCTAGGCCTACATACAAATAACATTTGTGGAGCCATTCTTTGATGATTATGAAATGAAAGATAGAATTACCTATTTTGAAAAGAATTTTAATCTTCGGCGCTTCATGTACACCACGCCCTTCACAAAGGATGGACGTCCTCGGGGAGACCTGAAAGAACAGTACAAGAGAAAAACAATCCTGACAACCCAGCACGCATTTCCTTACATCAAAACAAGAATTAATGTCATTCAGAAAGAGGAGGTAATAAATAAACTCACTATTTTGAAAACATGCTTAAAAAGAAACACAGATTTTGAAAATTGAAGAACCAGAAAAGACTGAATGACCAAAGATCAGTTGTTAATAACAGCAAAATACTGCAGATGCTGAAAATTTAAAAGAGTAGCGGACATAAATAGTACTGGTCATTTCTGATAAATGGTCATTGATCTTAAAAGTTAACCCTGTTTCTCTCGACAAAAGATGCCTGCTGAGTTTTTCCAAATATTTTGTTCTTATTTCTGTCCAATTCTCTTCAGGGCAGTCACTCAACTGAATAGCATGAATGTCAAATAATGTGGCAATGTGTTAGTTGTACTTCATGGCAGTGAGCAATTAAACAACTTACTGTGGGAGGAGGCTCCACAAGTATCTCCATACCCAATGAGAGAGAAGCCCAGTACATCAGTGCAAAAGATAAGGCTCAAGCATTTGTAACTGTGTTCAGCCAGAAGTGCTAAGTGGATGATCCATCTTTGTTTCCTTTGACATTCCTGCTTCACTGATGCCAGTCTTCAGCCAATTTGAATCATTCCACATGATATCAAGAAATGGCTAAAGGCACTACAGACTGCAAAGGCTATGGGCTGTGACAAAATTCCAGCAATAGTACCGACAACTTGTGCTCCAGAACTTAGTGCTCCCCGAGCCAAGCTGTTCCAGTACAACTATAACACTAGCAAACCCGACAGTGTGGAAAATTATCCATGTGTGTCCAATACACAAAACAGGACAAATCCAACCTGGCCAAAAAACACCCCATCAGTCTAATCTCGATCATTAATGATGGAACAGGTCATGAATAGTGCGATCAAACAGCATTTTCTTAGCGTTAAACCACTCAGTAATGCACAGTTTGGGTTCCTTCACAGTCACTCAGTTCCTGATCTCATCGCAGCCTCAGTTCAAACATGGACAAAAGAGAATTCCAGAGGTGAGGTGAAAGTGACAGCCCTTGACACCAAGGCTGCATTCGACCAAGTGTGGCATCAAGGGGCCCTATCAAAACTGGAATCAGTGGGTTTCATGGATAAAACTCTCCATTGGTTGGAATCATACCTGGCACAAATAAAGATGTTTGTGATTGTTGGAGGTCAGTTATCTCAGCTCCAGGACATCACTGCAAGAGTTACTCAGGACAGTGCCCCAGCCCCAACCATGTTCAATACTTCATCAATGACCTTCCCTCCACCTTAAGGTCAGAAGTGGGTGTGTTTGCTGATGACTGCACAATGTTCAGTGCAATTCATAAGTCCTCAGATACTGAAGTAGTCCAAGTTCAAATACAGCAATAGCTGGATAATGTCCAGGCTTGGGCCGACAAGTGTCAAGTAACATTTGTGCCAGGCAATGGATATCTCTAATTACAGAGAATCTGACCTCCATCCCTTGACTATCAGTAGCATTACTATCACTGAATCCCACTATTAACATCCTGGGTGTTACCACTGACTAGAAACTCAACTGGAAGAGCTATACACATTCAGTGGCTACAAGAGTAGCTCAGAGGCTAAGAATCTGACAGACTCACCTCCTGACTCCCCAAGACATGTCCACCATCTACAAGTCACATGTCTGGAGTGTGATGGAATACTCCCCACTTGCCTGGATGGGTGCAGCTTCAAGAACACTCAAGAAGCTCGACACCATCCAGGGCAAAGCAGCCCACCTGATTGGTATGCAGTTCATCACTTTCAACATTCACTCCCTTCACAAAAATCCAGTGTGCACCAGCCTCAAGAAGCACTTCAGAAATTCACCAAGACTCCTTATACAGCACCTTCCAAACCATTTCCATCTAAAAGGACAAGGGCAGCGATTACATGGGAACACCACCAACTACAAAGTCCCCTCCAAGCCACTCCCTATCCTGACTGGGAAATATATTGCCATTCCTTCACTGTTGCTGGGTCATAGAAACACAGAAAATAGGAACAGGACCACACCTTTTGGCCCTTTGAGCCTGCTCCACCATTCAGTATGATCATGGCTGATTATCCAACTCAGTGTCCTGTTTTTATTTTTTCTCCCATGAGCTGTGAACCCTTTAGCCCTAAGAACTATATCTATCTGCTTCTTGAAAACATTCAATGTTTTGGCCTTGACTGCTTTCTGTGACAGAGAATTCCACAGGCTTTAGTCATTTGTGTTATTTTTGACTTGGAGTTACTCAATGAGCATCAAAGCCTACCCTTGAAAAGCCTGCTGGTATTACTCAGAAAATTGGTTTGTTCACAACATGTGGTTTTGTTTTGTTCTATGTTATTTCTCCTCACCTTAGTTGCAAATAGCCTGCACCATATTCTTTGACCCCTGGACCTGGACTCCCCAGTCATTGGAAACATCCTTCCTGTATTCACCCTGTCTAGTCCTGTTAGAATTGTATAGGTTTCTATGAGATCTCCCCTCATTCTTCTAAACTGCAGCGAATATAGCCCTAACCTACCCAATCTGTCTTCATATGTCACTCCTGCCATCCCAGGAATCCGTCTGGTAAAACTTTGTTGCACTTGCCCAATAACCACAGCATCCTTTCTCAGATAAGGAGATCAAAACTGTGCACAATATTCCTAGTCAAAATCCCAAACTCCTTCCCAGCAGCATTGTAGGTATACCTCCACCAGATGGACTGCAGAAATTCAGAAAGTCAGTTTCTCACTGTCTTTCAAAGGGCAATTAGGGATGGGCAATTAGCAAAGCCCATATACCCTGTATTAATGAATAGAAACTTACTGGGTTCACAAGTTGGACCAGAAAGTATTCCTGTGTATGGGATGAAGCAAAAAGTTTGAAATCTTTGTAATCAAAATTTGTATTTGGCCTTTATGCATCAGAAACTGGTTGCAAGATTTCCAACGGTTGTGTATTTCACAATAGAAAATATTGAAAGACTGTGAAAATATAAAACAGACATCAACTTGAATAGCACCCGCTGTCTGAAATGCAAGAAATGGTTGGTGACTAAATTATGCACTTGTAGCCCACTCTCACTTCCTGGTTAAATTTAAGTGGCTATTGTCACAAGGTGTAGGTGATGTAGAAACATGGTTCCATCAGGATAGCAGAAGGTGAAATCTGAAGAGCAGCACAGGAAGCTATAATAAATAAGAGACAGGACAACTACAAAATTGTTCAGCCCTTTATTTCACAATTTAGATTTTATAATCTGCACATGGCTCATACTTTTCCTTGTTATGTTTACTTTGGAGTTATCAACTATTTACTAAGCTATGAATTTTATTGAAGTGAACACAAAAGCCTGGCTGTTCATTCCCATGGGCTGTGCTACAATTAAGGTAGGGTGTGACATTAGCAAATACAGTTTCACAAAATACAACTGAAATGTTTCCCTAGTGTAAAATCTTTTAGTTGAAACAGCAAGTCCCAATATCTTTAAGGTTTTAACTGTGACATCTAATGCCATCCAATGTCATTAATTCCTCAGAAGTGTACTTCTATTAAGAATAGAATTCAAATCTGTTTTTCAATAGTTGCAGCCTGGAAAGAAGTAATTCTATCTGGTTTATTTTGCAGTTTATTCTAACACCTATTGAAGTAGCTATTGAAGATATGCAGAAGAAAACACTCGAGTTGGCAGTTGCAACTCAACAAGAACCTCCAGATCCCAAGTTGCTTCAGATGGTGCTACAAGGTTCTGTGGGAGCTACTGTAAACCAGGTACTACATCAAGGAGTTTGAGACTCTTTACTGTGAAGTTGTCTATGCCAGCCTTGTGATTCTGTAGTTAAAGGTCTAACACATGCCTGGATAGGTGCTTTCTAAATTCCATAGTATGAATTGGTGCAGCTGGTGTAGGTGTAGGTTGGGATTTGCAAAGAAAAAGAACTTTTCACAGCTTCTCATTAAGATAGCGGCTATGCTGCAAAATAAAACAGACTCTGTTCACATATGAAGCTTTATAAATTATCCACAAAAGCTGCTTAAATACATTTTACTATAATTCAGTCAAGTAAACAGTGGCAGTGAATTTCAGTATCAATTCATGATTTTGTATTTACACAACTACAGAATACCTTTTTGGATAAGTAAGAAATTATGAATAATGTAAAACTTCTTCGAATAATACCAGGAATCAGTGGGGCAGCCACCTTCCCCATTTTTTCAAGCAAGTGTTGAATAGTTAGAAGAGATATGTGGCAATAGTTTATGGTTCACTTGTCTCAATGGGTATTAGAGAAAGTGAGGGATGAAGTTAAGGAAGAAATTGCAAGCGAGGTTAGGAATTTAAATTTGAGGAGGAGCAACAGCTCATGTAAATCATTGAGTATGAGGAAGATATGTGAGCTGGATGTGGAGCAAGTAAAGGCAATGGTAGCAAGGTTTACGATGACCTCAAGTTTATAGAAGATACAATTTGGGAGGCCAGGCAAGACTGGAACAGTTAAATGTAGAGCTATAGAAAGGTATAGAAAGTTGGAGCTGTATCATTGGGATCGTCCTTACCTGAACTGTGCTGGGAGAAGTGTTCGGGAAAGTTGTGTAGCTGGGGTGACAGAGAAAACTTTAAACTAAATAGTGACAGCGAAGCAACACATGAGGGAAAGTGTGGTAAAGAGAAAGGACTGAAGTAGTGAAGTGAGGGGAATAGTAATCAGAGCATTGGAGGAAGGGGCAGAACATACAAATGTAACAATGCATCAGTATGCATACGGCCATCAGTAGATACTCTGAATATTTTCAGGACTGAGTTAAATAGTTTCTTGATTGCTGAGGAAGTAAAAGGTATCGGGATGGACAGGGATGTAAAGGTCAAGCCACAATCAGATTATCCATGCTCCTATCAAATGCTGAGGAAGGCTCAGGCCAAACGGCCTACACTTGTTCATTTTTTAAGTATATTTTCAGCAGCAAATGTGCTGAGGCAGGGATGGAGTTAAGTGATATTGCAGAGGTGAAAATAGACAGTTTCAGTAAGTTATTTTGTCTGTGGTCTTAATTCTTAACAAGGCACCATCCTTGTTTCCCAATGTCTGACATCAGTTTTATCCACTTGTTACAGGGTCCATTAGAAGTAGCGCAAGTATTTCTGGCAGAAATTCCAGAAGATTCAAAGCTGTTCAGACATCACAATAAGTTGAGGTTATGCTTCAAAGAGTTTATCATGCGGTAAGTTATGTGAAATAAATGATGAGTTATTTGCTGAACCTGTAAAAGTGGAAACCTTTAAAGATGCAATAAATTGTTCCAATCAGTGGATGAGCAATGTAGATCTGAAAAATGCTTGGCATAATCTCAGTCAGTACCAGTTTATTGACTTCAATGGACGTAGTAATTAAAGGGTCGTGTTTGACCCCACAGCCTGATTACAGAGAGAAAACTGACTAGACTATTTAGTGACTTATGCCAGATGTATACACAGCAGAAAAGGACAAGGCAGAAGAATCAAATAACATTAAAGTTTTCACCTGAATAATGGTCATCTGGATGAAATACTTGAGGGTGTCTGATTTCCTTAAAACTATATCCTTGTCAAAGGAAGAGCGAGATATTATCAATCAAAAAGGAATAAAGCAAAAGCACAAAATAAATTTACCTATGTAGGATTAAATAGGACATATGGTACAGAACCAGGCCTCTCAGCTCAAGTAATGGAAGGGAAGGCTTGATAAAGATAAACTATTTCCACTGGTTAGACATTCCAGAACTCAGGGGCTTTGTCTGAGAATTAGGACCAGACCATTATAGGGAGGGGTCGCGATGAATCTGGGTGGGATGCTCTTCAGAGGGTCAGTGTGGACATGATGGGCTAAATGGCCTGCTTCCACACAGGGATTCTATGATTTTATGAGCGATGTTAGGAAGCACTTCTACTCACAGAGGGTACGAGAGGCTTGGAACACTCTTCCACGAACAGCAGTGGATGCTGGATCAGTTGTTAACTTTAAATTTGAGATCGATTTTTGTTGAGCAAAGGTATTAAGGGATATGGGCCAAAGGCAGATATATGGAGTTAGGCTACATATCAGCCGTGATCTCATTAAATGGTGGAACAGGCTCGAGGGGCTGAATGGCCTACACCTTTTCCTATTTTCCTAATTCATTCTGGTGTTTTTGCTCCTCCATCTTTAGTCATTTGTGTTATTTTTGACTTGGAGTTACTCAATGAGCATCAAAGCCTACCCTTGAAAAGCCTGCTGGTATTACTCAGAAAATTGGTTTGTTCACAACATGTGGTTTTGTTTCCTTCTATGTTATTTTGGTGCATTTCCTTTTGAATATTATAAGACTATGAAATATAGGAGCAGAATTCAGCCATACGGTCCATCAGGTCTGCTCCACTATTCAATCGTAGCTGATATGTTTCTCAACCCCATAACCCTTGATCCCCTTACCAATCAAGAACCTATCTATCACTGTCTTCAATACACTCAATGGCTTGGCCTCCACAGCCCTCTATGGCAATGAATTCCACAGAGTCACCATCCTGCAGAGGAGACCACATTGTGAGCAGCAAATACAATAGACTAAATTGAGTGAAGTGCAGGTAAATCGCTGCTTCACCTGGAAGTTATGTTTGGGACCTTGGATAGTGAGGAGGGAGGAGGTAAACAGTGGGGCGTTACACCTTCAGCAATTGCAGGGGAAGGTGCCGAGGGGCTGTGGGTGTTTGTTGGGAGCGAAGGATGTCCTGGACCAGAGTGTCCCAGAGGGAACAGACCATGCAGAGTGCTGACAAGAGAGAGGAGGGAAATATGTGTCTGGTGGTGGCATTCCACTAGAGGTGGTGGGTGAGGACAAGGGAAGACCCTGTCGCTGTTCCAGGAGGGAAGAGAGGGGGTGAGGGCCAAAGTGTGGGAGGTGGGTCGGATCCATCTGAGGGCCCTGTTAACCGCGGTGCTGGGGATTCCTTGGTTGAGGAAAAAGGTGGACATTTCAGAGGCCCCCCTTGTAGAAGTTGGCATCATCTGAACAGATTCATCAAAGACGGAGGAATTGGGTGAATGGAATAGAGTCTTTACCAGAAGCACCCTGCTTCCTTGTTCCTCACTTTCTTCCTTGTTGCAGCCTGTGTTGCCCCCGTCCTGCAGAGCTGCTTTCTTCCTCCACATTCCTGCTTCTCCCCCCAAGACACAACCAACAACAATTCTTGAAGCCAGTTGACAGCAATTACCCTAGACCCAGCCATTGGCAGCCCCTCCCTGCCCCCCACAGTGACCTTCTCACCCCAGCCACTTACCTTCCCCACTGCTTCTCCAATCAATGTCTGGTTCGCTCTCCCATCAGCTGGTGATGCCCTTGCTAGTGAGGTTATAGAAATGCAGTTGAGGAATTGTTGTATTTGGAGAAGCATGTGAGGACTTCTGAAAGGAGGACCAGCTCCTTGTTTTCTGCCTCTCTCCCTCTCTCTCTCTCTTTCCCTCTCTCACACACTTATGGAGATAAGATGATTTGTCATCGCAGTGATGGATTTCTGCTGGCTGTTTTGGGATATTTTGGTGCAAATTCACCCATTGTCCCTATCAATATTAAATTCAGCCTGCAGCCACCAGGAAATTCACCAAAGATCCTTAGATAGCACCTTCCAAACCCATGACCACTTCCACCTAGAAGGACAAGGGCAGCAGGTATATGCGAACACCACCCCCTGCAACTTTCCCTCCGAGCCACTCACCATCCTGACTTGGAAATATTATCAACGTTCTTTCACTGTTGCTGCGTCAATATTCTGGAATTTGCTGTCTAAGGGCATTGTGGGTCAACTCACAGTAGGTGGATTGTAGTGGTTCAAGAAGGCAGACCCATCTTGAGTCCAGACACCTCCGCACCCCCCACCCCATCTCCCCAGTTTGAGGCATGGGCCCAGTGATTAACACCATCTACACATTACAACTTACAAAATAGGAGCAAGAGTAGGCCATTCGGCCCCTCAAGTCTTTGACAAGATCATGGCTGATCTGTCTCAGGCCTTGTTTCCTCTTTCATGCCAGCTCCTCATAGCCCTCAATTCCCTGTTACTTCGAAAATTCGTCTCCTTCCTCTTTCAATACTTCCAGTGATCTGGCCTCCACAACTGCAGAACTGGGATAGAGGATTCCAAACATTCACAATTCCTTTGCGTCTCAGTTTCAAATGTGTATCCCCTTATTCAGTAACAATGTCCCTTAGTTCATGACTCCCCCATTAGTGGAAACATCTTCTCAATGCCTACCCTGTCAAATCCCTTAGAATCTTGCATGTTTCAATAAGATCACCTTCATTCTTCTCAATTCTAATGACAAAAGGCCCAACCTGTTTTTAGTTGACTGGTTTTCAAGCAAACGTTTCGTCTCCCTTCTAGGTGACATCATCAGTGCTGTGTAGCCTCCGTTGAAGCGCTGTTGTTCTGTCCCACTCTGAATTTGTATGGTCCGGTCTGTCATGGTGGGCTGTCTTGTTTCTGATTTTGTACCATAGTGGTATGTAGATAGGGTCTATTTCAACATGTTTGTTTATCGCATCGATGATTGAAAACCAGGCCTCCAGAACAGACCGGACCATATAAATTCAGAGCGGGACAGAACAACAGCGCTTCAACGGAGGCTACACAGCACTGACAATGTCACCTAGGAGGGAGATGAAAAGTTTGTATGAAAACCAGTCAGCTCGGTGAACCAACCAACAGCTCCAACCACAACCTGAGCTACCGATCTTCGCTAAAACATAAAACTAACCTGTTTATGGCTATTCATCCCAGGAATCGGTCAAATGAATCTTTTGTGAACTGTCTCCAATGCCAGTTTATCCTTTATTAAATACAGGAACCAAAGTTGTACATGGAACTCCAGCTGAGGCCTCACCAACATCCTATACACCCTGCAGTGAGGGTGAAGCAAATGGCAGATAACTGAGCAGCTTAGAATCAGAGAGACACCCTGTAGCAAAAACTTCCCTATTTTGAATTCCAAGACGTGGGAATAACTTTACATTTACCTTCTTGATTCCTTGCTGATACCCACCCTCTCATGGGCGGTAACGGTATCTTGCTAACCACCGCTATTCCAATGTTTGGTGACAGGGATTTCAGGGTGTGTGTTGATACTTTACAGTAAGTTACTAAAAGGATAGAGCAAGGGGAAGTCTGAGAGAGCTCTCTGCACACTATATGTGGGTGATACATGGAAACTCAGAAACATTGAAGATAGGAGCAGGAGGAGGCCATTTGGCCCTTTGAGCCTGCTCCACCATTCTTCACGATCATGGCTGATCGTCCAACTCAATAGCCTAATCCTGCTTTCTCCCCATAACCTTTGATCCCGTTTGCCTCAAGTGCTATATCTAGCCACCACTTGAATACAATCAATGTGTTGGAATCAACTCCTTCCTGTGGTAATGAATTCCATAGGCTCACCACTCTTTGGGTGAAGAAATGACTCCTCAGCTCTGTCCTAAATGGTCTACTCCGAATCATCAGACTGTGACCCCTGGTTCTGGACACACCTACCATCGGGAACATCCTCCCTGCATCTACCCTGTCGAGTCCTGTTAGAATTACATAAGTCTCTGTGAGAACCCCATCTTTTGTTTGAACTCCAGCGGAAACAGTCCTAACCTTGTCAATACCTCCTCATACGTCAGACCTACTATCCCCGGAATCAGCCTGGTAAACCTTTGCTGCACTCCCTCGAGGGCAAGAGCGTTCTCCCTCAGAAAAGGAGACCAAAACTCTCACAGTATTCTAGGTGTGGTCTCAGCAAGGCCCTGTATAACTGCAACAACATATCCCTGCTCCTGTACTCGAAACCTCTCACAATGAAGGCCAACATCCCATTTACCTTCTTTACCACCTGCTGCACCTGTATGGTTACCTTCAGCGACTGGTGCACAAGGACACCCAGGTTCCACTGCACACTCCCCTCTCCCAATTTACAGCCATTCAGGTAGTAACCTGCCTTCTTGTTTTTGCTTCTAAAGTGAATAACCTCACATTTATCCAAATTATACTGCATCTGCCTTTAATTTGCCCACTCACCCAACCTGGCCAGATTATGCTGAAGGATCTCTGCATCCTCATCACAGTTCACCCTCCCACCCAACTTGGTATCATCTGCAAACTGTGAGATGTTACATTTTGTTCCCTCATCCAAATCATTAATACATATTGTGAATAGCTGGGGTCCCAGCACCGATCCCTGTGGCACCTCACTAGTTACTGCCTGCCAATTTGGAAAGGACACATTAATTCCTACTCTTTGATTTAGAGAATGGAATTATTATAGCGACCATTTTATCTTCCAAGCCAAAGGCTCTTCATGAACAAAGGAGAAGAAATAAATGACTAACAAAAGAATGGTCATGTTGAAATCAAAAAAGGGATATTTAATCTAAATATAGGGTGTATTTGAAGAATGCAAACAGTAATTGGCCTGATTGGAGAAGTAATTAAAATAATCCTACTGTCACTGATGATTTACTGATTTTCACTGAATGAGTCTTTCCTAACATTGTCTTTTCTCTCCAGATGTGGTGAAGCTGTGGAGAAGAACAAAGGCCTGATTGCCACTGATCAAAAGGAATATCAACAAGAGCTGAAAAAGAATTACAACAAATTGAAAGAGAACCTAAGACCAATGATTGGGCGAAAGATTCCAGACCTGTATAAACCAGTGGTTAAAATCCACAAGTAAGATCCAAAAAATGCAGTTTCTTTCCTACTGTAGCTCACTGACAAATAGAGCGATAGTAATGAGAATTTTCCCATTACAAGAAGGGGCAGTAAGGTGATGTGTAGGTCAGATAATCAGGCATGGAGAATGGCAGAGCAGGCTGAAAGGGCCGAATGGTCTTCTCCTGCTCCTATCTTCACTGGTTCTATGTTTCTACGTTTCCATGTATCAGGATGGGAGAGACGTCCACCTCATTTGGGCTGCCTCAGAAATTGTATTGGGCAAGGGGACCAATGGTCAACCACCCTGTCCCACTGTCAATTAGGGCCCTTAAGTGGTCAATCGCTTAAAAACCTTATCCATGAGGATGCAATTACTTCAACTCCAGGTGAGACAGAATAAGGAACAGTACATTACAGGATCGGGCCCTTCGGCCCATCAAGCCTGTGCCAACACATGATGCCTTTCTAAACTAAATTGGCGATAGTATAATGTAGGGTATGCAGGGTAGTTTGATCTTAGTAGGATAATATGTCGGCACAACATCGTGGGCCAAACGGCCTGCACTGTGCTGTACTGTTCTATGTTCTACGTTCTATGTAAACTAAAAACCTTTTGCTTCTATGCTGTCCATATTCCTCTATTCCCACTTATTCATATATCTGTCAAGATGCCTTTTAAATGTTGCTATTGTATCCGCCTCTACTGTCTCCTCTGGCAGCACATTCAGGAACTTACCATATTCAGTGTATAAACCTTGCCTCTCAGATCTCCCTTAAACCTACCCCCTTTTAACTTAAACCCATAGCCCCTTTAAAAACACTTTGACTATCCATTCCATCCATTCTTCTCACAACTTTTGTCAGGTCTCCCCTTAGCCTCCAATGTTCAAGTGTAAAAAAAACAAGTTTGTCGAATCTCTCCTCACGGCTAATACTCTCCAAACCAGGCAACATCCTGTTTCTGTACCCTCTCCAAAACCTCTACATCCTTCTGGTACTGTGGGGACCAGTACTGTACACAGTGTTCCAAATGTGGCATCACCGAAGTTCTATATAGCTGCACCATGACTTGCCAATTTTATACACTGTGCCCTGACCGATGAAGGCAAGTATGCCATACGCCTTCATGAATACCTTATCCACTTCTGTTGCCAATTTCAAAGAACTGTGGACCTGTACACCTAGATTCTTCTGTATGTTGATGCTTCTAAGGGTTCTGCTATTTACTGTGTACTGTACTTCCCTCCTGCATTAGATCTTCCAAAATGCATCACCCTGCATTTTTCTGGATTAAACTCCAGCTGCCATTTCTCTGACCAATTCACCAGCCTATTTATATCCTGCTGTATCCTCAGTCAATCCTCCTCACTATCCGCACCTCCCCCAGTCTTTGCGTTGTCTGCAAACTTACTAATCAAACCTCCTACATTCTCTTCCAAGTTATTTATAGGAATTATAAACAACAGGGGTCCCAGCACAAAAGAGAATCAGACCACCCGACTGGTGAGCCATTGGGGATAGTCTGTCAGTATTTTGCGAAGGAGGAACCTGGAGGCCCCTTAAACTGTGTTACATTGTGCACCGCACCCACCTGACCCTCCCTCCACAACCTAGCTTCTGTCCCCCAACAACATCTACCTTTCCTCCATCTAATATTCTGGGGGCTTTCTGGAGATATTGGCAGCTCCAAACAGGCAGGTCTTCCTGCTCCTGGTGTATAATTCAGAAAGAACATTCACTAACAGCCAATCAGCTGCCTGATGAAGTTAGATCACAGTTTTCTCTCCAAGAAAACCATCCTGCATTTGAACTGGGATCAAGTACGTGAAACCTCAACCGTATATTTTGTTAAAGAGTCCAGTATTTCAGATAAAGTTCTTTGATTCTGAGTTAGGCCCAAACGTTTAGTCTGTTTTTTGTTTCTTTCGGAGGTCAAACACCCAGCTTGAGGCATTTGGTGTTTTTTAAAAACTTGTTATACAATGTACAGTCTTGCTACATCATCAGTGGGAAGCTCCATTTTTATGCAGCAGGCCCCTTGACAGCTGGCATTTGGGACAGTACACGGAGTTGGTGCTTTGTGTAAAGAGGCCTAATAACTTCTTCACTTTCCCATTCGGTAGCAGTTGTGTGAGAGTAGAACATTGTTTTACAGAATACCTGACTTTCCCAAAGTCTAGAAGTCATCCATTATGCCCAAAGTATCATTTTGGGCTCCATAGCCTTTATGGATGCCAGGGTCTTTTTTTCCCCAAATCTCAAAGTACGTCAATATATGGTGACATGCTGAAAATTTCACAGAACAGAGCCTGATAACTCTGGAAGATCTCTCCATGAGATCTCCTGATGGTTCAGTTTGATTCTGACCTGTACAAACTCTGAGCATCCTCAGTTCAATTACAAACTCTGTCATTCTTTCCACGCTTCGCTGGGGTGCCTGGAAAGGAGTAAATAACAGTCAGGTTTGCTATTTCTGATGAGAAAAACCAAAGAACTGCGGGTGCCAGAATTCTGAAACAAAACCAACAGTTGCTGGAGAAACTTAGGCATGTCCAGCAGCATCCATGGAGTGAAAGCAGAGTTAACGTTTCAGGCCCAGTAACCCTGTTTCAGATGTAGAGTTCTTCAGTTCTGAAGAAAGAGTCGCTGGACGTCAAACATTCACTCTGCTTTCGTTCCACAGATGCTGCCAGACCTGCTGAGTTTCTCCAGCAACTTCTGTTTTCGCTGTTTCTGACTACTGTTTTGTAACCACTGCTGAAGACAAGGCAGCAATGCATCCTATAGGAAACTATCTGATCAAAACCCACTGTCTGATGTCAGGTATCTATCACTTAGATAAAGTAGCAACGTCAAAAGAGACTCAGGCTGAGCTAATGCTTTCAATATAGTAAAGGAAAATGTTTTATTAACGAGTAGAATTTCAACTCGAAGAAGAAGTGATATGGTGCTCCTGTTTTATCTTAATGTTCCCTCATGCACCACGGGTAACACAATATTCTTTTCTTTTCTACCTTAAGGGGATCCTTTAAAAGATCAAGTTTTAGGAAGAATGAGACATCGCCTTCAAGCACACAGAACAGCTGATGGAATCTGAGTTTTTGCGAGACACTAGGATCTGTCCTTCATTGTTCATTTGCAACAGGAGCAATGTATTGAGCTGGAAGAGCCATTGAGACAGGTGAATGAGAAGTATGTAAACTGAACTTGAATATCTCTTTCAAAAGTGAAGCACTTTTTATAAGGTAACAATCATGGACCAATACTGATATCATATACTTCACATGTAGACAAAATTGCCACTGTCATTTCAAGCTGCTGTTTGGAAATTCAACACGCAAAAGTGGTTTTAATGCCATATCTTCCTGCATTGTCCCCAACAAAACCAGCTGGGAGCATTTATTATCCTGTCATTGCATTCCTGACTAATTAATAGATCTGTGTTTTATGTTTACATGAACTGGCATTGTATTTTACAGCCACAAATACAGCTAGTTGTTATATTGCTGTTTCTCTCTGTTATGTCTGTACATACACTATTACATATCTTTTTGAGACTGTCATTGAGTTTTAAACAAGGTGGGAGCACTTTTTGTTTTAGATCTATTGATAGAAACTTGTTGTTTAAGTATAACTTTGGATTTGAATCCAGATGTTACTTCAGTGTGTGTGTGTGTGTAATATATATATATATAAGCTGTTAGGTGCCTGTCATGTGTTCTGCAACTCAGATACCTCTGTTGGTAAACTTAGTGCAATTTGACTACTTCATTGGTATGAATTTATATACTAACTATATTTGAGACACAATAAGTCCAGAATAATATTTACCTTGCAACTTTACAACACTGTTTAATTTCTGAAAGTTCAGCTCATGTGACATCCTGTTATCCAAAACAGGCATGGAACAATGAAGGAAGGATTATTTTAAGCATTCAATAAAATGCAATGTGTTTGTGGTCTGAGAATATGACATACCCTGTGTTGGCACATAATTGATTGAAATGAAGAGGTTAAAATTGATAAGGACATCCAAACACTTGATTTTAGGATGTGATTATTTACTAAGTGACTATCAGAAAATGGTACATTGGTTACATGGGATATTCTGGTCAAACAAATTTAATTCTTTATGCATTTTCATCCTGGAAGTTTATGATATTTCTATTTCCATAAAGCTTGGATAAGATGACCTCTTTCGATAAAAGCTGGTCTGATCAGAGTTGTAAAAGCAATGTAATTTTGAGTTGCTCAACTGGTAAATCCAAATCGCAAAAAATGCTTCTAGATACATTATTATTGATGTTTGTAAACTGCCTTGAATCTTCATTTGTATATTATCTTGTGTACAGAAACGTCTAATCATGCAAATAAAGTCTTGTAGAATGATGGAAGCATTGCGATGCTTCCAAAGTCCTTGCACAATCTGTTTTGATTTTTTTTAACAACTAAAATCACTTTAATAGGAATCAAAGTCACATAATGAAGACTTTATAAAATAGTAATTGGATGTATTGCTTCTTTACTCAGTGTTTTAAGGTGTTTTGTTCAATCCTGAATAATTCCTATTTTTCTTCTACATTTCCATTTAGATTTTAAAAGATGCATTTGGTATATATAGTTGAAAATTTTGCTTTGAGAATGTAGCAGGACTGCTTAAGAGATTTGGTTATGCAAATATATTACCGAACTGCTTGCACATGGCATCCTAGAATCAAAGAAAATAAAGTATTTTAGGGTGCCATTCTTCCCATCTAGCTGTGCTGGTGTTAGCCCTTCAATTATAGCAGATGGTGGAATTTGAAATCAATAATAATCTGGAAATAAGAGTCTAATGATCACCATGGAACAATTGCCGATTGGCAGGAAAACCCATCTGGTGCACTAATATACTTTAAAGAAGGAAATCTGCCATCCTTACCCCGTCTGGCCTACGTGTGACTCCAGACCCACAGCAATATGGTTGACTCTTAGCTGCCCTCTGGGTGATTAAGGATGGGCAATAAATGCTGGCCTAGCCAGTGACACCAGCATCCCGTGAATGGTGATGTTGTAAGGTGTCTATTTTTGCAGCTAATAGCCGCAGTCTTGGAGTTCACAATTCCAAGTCTCCTGGAATCCCACAATGCGTTGGAAGTTATAAACAGTTATGCTGGAAAATATTTATTTATTTCTAAGATGGAAGAGTTAAGGAGAGGAAAGCTAATAAACATTCCTATCTGGATGCAAAGCTAATGTGTTTCATCTTGCAAAAGACAACAGCTCATAGCAAGCAGCATCAGAGGAGCAGGAAAGCTGACGTTTCGGGTCTGGACCCTTCTGAAGAAAGGTCCAGACCCGAAACATCAGCTTTCCTGCTCCTCTGATGTTGCTTGGCCTGCTGTGTTCATCCAGCCCCACACCTTGTTATCTCAGATTCTCCAGCATCGGCAGTTCCTACTAGCTCCGAGCAAGCCATTTTTCAGATCAAGTTACAGGTTTCCCTGCAAATAAACTCAGAGAAAAAGCTGAATCTACAACCATCTAATTGAGATTGGACATGGCATAGTCAGGAGAAGAATTATCAAGAATCTGGTAACACATTCTGGGCATACCCTCTAAGTGTGTTGGAAAGCAGACTTCAGAACAGGTCTTTTTTTTTTATTTATTGTCAATGACACAGTTCCAAAACATTACAATCATATAAACCTCACAATTATAGCATACAGTTTCACACCTGCCATGAAATAGGCCTTATCAAAATCACCAATGACATCCTTTGTGATTTATCGGCTATTCCTTCATGGCCTTCTCAGCCTGTCCACAGTGTTTGACCTTTTTGACCACACCATCCTCCTGCAGTGTCTCCCGGCAGCATGGGACAGCTCTCTCCTGGTTATATTCTAAACTAATCTTAGCTTCAGAATCACATGTAACGATCTCTCCCAGCTCCTGCACCACTCTTTCTATTGACACATAAAAATCTGTTTCTGATGTAACATCATCCAAAACCACAGGATTAGCTTTTACATGTATGCTGACGATATCCAGCTTGACCTAATCCTCACCTCTATAGATGACTTCACTATTGCTACATTTTAAGATTGTTTACCCAACATATGATATGATATGATAGTTGTCAGTGCAGTGTTGAAATGCAGAAGCATCCTGTAAGTGGACTGGAGATGTGCCACAAGGGGTCTCTGAGGCTGGCACATGTTGGATGCCAATGGTTGTGGTTGTGAGGTGCCTGTGGCTGGCGGCCACGGAAGGTCTAAGATATTGGTATCAGTGTCGAACATGGAGGTCCTTTGGAGCAAATGCCAAGCTCAAGTCACCAAACACCACTTTGGTTTCAATGTCGGGTTTTCTCGGTACTTAGCTCGTTTGGTAGGTTTCGAAAGATAAGAAAGCTGAATGTTAACGAAGTAGATTGAGTCGTCAACAAGATACTTGACAAACTTTAACTGCCACCAATTTGTCAACTCACCGGGGCCTAGCCAGAACCCTGCCACGCTTTTTGTGAAAACCATGAAAGCTGGAGCATGATGCTCCAGACCTGAAGATTGGTATCACCAGACTTCTTGGCTGATTCTACCACACATCTGACCATAGCCCACATTGCTCAGACCTCCGTAAGATTCCATTTGTTGAAGTTGACTTAAGAATTACATGTTCTAATGAGCTGCTCTAATAAAGGAATTCTAACTCCCCCTTTTCACATTTTCTGGTGATAAGCATGAGTCTCTGCCATATTACAACCAATTGAGTGATTGAAACAAACTTTTACCACTTCTCAAAGTTTTGAAGCCTGTTCAATCTTCCTCATTAATTTTAGTTGAACTGTTGGGAAAGTATACATTATTTTCAAGCCTTTCTCCATAATTTTGGAATGGTCCTTTGAAGTTCTTAGGAAAAGTATCTTATTATGTTAAAGAAACTATATAAATATCATTTGTTATTATAATCTTTCAGGGAATCTCACTGGAGCCTTCCAATTGTTCAAACTGTCTTACTATAATATGTTGCCCAGAAATTTATGCAATATTTTGCACAATTCAGCATTACCTCCCATATATCTAATGCCACTTCTGACTGTTTTATCTTCTAAAGCAAATCTGAATCTTTATTCCCTCACTCTCAAGGATGTTGAGATGTCCTAGTATAACAATTTATTGCAAAGACACAATATAAATACGATTGAAATGCATCATTGTACAAATTCAACAAGGTATCAGCAGAATGAAGAGAGTCCTGGTTAGTATGTGCATAGCCTCATGCTGTACTAAGCCACACAAGCTGGGTTCATTTGTCATTTGATATCTGACTCAAAGCAAGTTTATTGTTCTCAGCTGGAGCAGTGAGCAGCTCTAACATTTGCCTTAATGTTTGTTCCTGGTTATTTGGGGAAGGATGCATATACCAGCTGTAGTTGTAATGACAGGAATAAATTAGGAAGAATATATTTTATACTGGAATCTAAACAAACTGTATAAGGGCCTCTACTTGTCCATATTTATTGTTACACCTCTTTAGGGAATTTATATCCACACTCACTGCTTTGTACCCTGCTTTGCATGAGTGAACATTCAGGATATATGTGTTTAAACAAATTGCTGGAGAAAATAGATGGTGATTGTCCACTTATTCGATGTTTTCATTTCCTGTTTTTGACATTCCCTTCAAACTACACAATTCCTGTGATTGAATGACTGAGTCCTGGACTTGCCTCTTCATATGGGCCACTTTATCTTGTTGGCTGCAATGTTAAAACTTCTAATCCTGAAAGGCACAATATAACAATTCAGTTTCAGTGTCTGATCCACAGGTCTGTGTATTCTACTGTTCCATGTTTAAAACCACCTGGTTTCTACTACAGGAGGAATAATACAAACTGATCTCTGCAGAATGGATTAAACAATAGGAAATGCTCTGACAGATATCCTCTGTCTTAAAGCAGCGATGGGCTGTAACTTCAGTCTTGAAGCCAGTGAGTAACCAATTGTGTATGCAGGCGAAGGTAAATTCTCTATAGCGTTATCAGACCATAGGACTGCTCAGAGAGACAGCTGGTGGTTTTGTAGTGATTGTAATGAGGTCAGCCAGCTGGACTTCATAGAATATAAACTCCCTGATTGGGGCTGTTAATCTGGTCCAATGAAGGATCCCTGGCTGATATATAAAAAGGGTGAGTGTCAGCAATACTGACCATCTGACTCCAAATGAGGAGGTACTAAAGTCAAGGACTGTTCATGTGTAAATAAAGGGTGACTTGGTGACAGGATAGTGGCCTCTGTGGAGTTATTTCAGTTTAACCAGAGGGAAGGAGAGTCCTTTGTGGTAACCTCAGACAGTGTGGAAATTGTACGCATACTGGAAAAAATGCTGCATTGCAATCCAGCAATCCAGCCATGCTAAAGCAAGCCCTATGCAGGCAAATTCCTAATAGTTAAAGAACAAGTAGGATAGTTGAGGGACTGATATCTTCCTGTTTACCAATTAACATCCTAATGTGGAGGTTACCTTATTACATCCTGAGCTGTTACAAATTAACCCCAATCAATAATTGTGTATTAGTACAATCCAGTAAAATTATAGATCACAAATTGGGTTTTTTTTTGGTAGATGGTTTCACGCCAAGGCTGACTTAAGGAACTGTTGAGAAAACTCAAGTTAAATTGAAATTTGAACAAAAGACGGTAGGAATTCACAGTAAATCCAACAAGAGAACAGATAGGTAAATGTTTTGGATTTTTGGCCATGACAAGTCATCAGAATACAAGAAATGTTATTCTGTCTTTATAGATCCTGCTAGATCTGCTTTGCACCTTTTAATTTCATTTGGAGATAGTTCTGTATCCACAAAGGAATCAAAGTAGCTTTTAAATGTTAACCTTACCTAAAAGCAAAATTATGAATACAAAGTACAACACCCATAGCAAATTCACCTCTCAAACACATGATGGAGTCAGGGAGCTTCAGTGAGAAGTTCAGAATTGTTATATAGTTCAATTTATTCTTTTGCACAAGACGTTAAGGTTGTAGTTATGTGTCAAGTGTTGGTTTTATCAGGAATGCAATATTAATCTGCAGGGCTAAATTGGAAAGAGTGGTTTGAAGCATCTAAAGTAGAAACATTAACTGAATTCAGAAGCTCAGAAACTATAACATTTGAACAGGTGACAGCAGGCAAAGAGAAAGATTGAAATTTTGTTTTGATCAAATGAATTGATCCCTCGTGTTCCTAAAATTTCACACTTGGTTAAATGATAATCAGACAATAGGTAGCCCAAACTGGCACAGGACTGAAGCTAAAATGTAATTAACTGACAGAAACTTTTACACCTTTATGTGGTTCCTTCCTCCTCCAGTTCTGCTAATTTGACAAGGTTGCTAGGAGTTCCCAAAACATTGTGTGAATGTGGAATTCTCACGTTTCCCTCTGGATTGAACCATAGCACATGCAGCTGTTTTACAATACTTGAGATGTGGCATAGCTGTATGTCAGACACATGTATTCACAGTTGAAGAAATTAAGAATTAAGTGTAATTAAAAATTTTGACGTATTTCTACTTTACTAAAACTTTTAAGTTTTTCATTAGCCACTGAATACAGTCATATGAAAATTTTCATGGAAAGCAATGAAGGCAAACAGAATTGAAATGTAAAGTATAGATTTTATAATGTCCAATTTGAGTATAATTTGTCATTGTAAAAGTCTTCTTTTGAATTTTCTTAACTCTTGCACAGCTGCTGCATAATTCTTATCAAAGTGGGCATTCTTACTCAGAGAGTCGTAGAGCCGTACAGCGTGGAAACAGACCCTTCGGTTCAACTCATCCACGCTGACCAGATATCCTAAATTAATGCAGTTCCATTTGCCAGCATTAGGCCCATATCCCTCTGTTTGAGTCTCTGTTGTGAATGTAATTTGACTGATTCCAATCCAGTTCTCGTCCAACATGCACAGACAAGAGCATCCCAGGAAGGATGAGGGAAAGCAGTCAGCTGTTTGGATACATGGCTGATATGACCCCTCATCGCTCTTCCTCCAATACCCCCACCCCCCTGAACGAAAATGGGGTAACCAGTGAAATTCTGGCCCATACTTTGAATCTACTTAACCCTCCTGACCAGGGCTATCAAGGTAGGGATGTGGGCAGATAATCACCAGTTCATAATTAAACACAAATTAAATGCAGAATTTTCTGTAAATCTGTAACAGGTCAGTCAGCATCAATAAAGAGAAAAGACAAGTTTTGTAACATTTTAGATTAATCCCTCACCAGGAAAACAGGTTGAAAAGTAATAGAGAGGAAACCAATGAATATACCAATAACAGAAAGAGTAAATGTTCTCCAAACTGTTTCATTAAAGGGCATTGATGGGAAAGGACAATACTGTAAACTGTGGGGTGCGTAAGAGGACCACACAAACAAAATAAAACGTGTAATGCAAACCTTTTTAAATAAAGACAGCTATTGTATTTGAATCAGCAACCAGTTTGCTTGACATGGATTAAGGTTTGGCGTTTATATATTTTTATTTTTGTTCATAAAAGTTTACTCTGGCACTTTGGATATATTACATTTTTAATAAAACTTAGGGGAACAAATAAGATTAGAAGTAATTTATTTTATGTACACAAGTGAGCTGCAAAGCCCAAAGGCCTGTAAAAACAAGAAACAAATCTTCCCTTTCACCTACTGAGCACATCAAAGGAAAAATCCAACATTCAAGCTGTGTGTGGACCATTCATGTCTTTGTTTTTGATCCTTGTTTAATCCATCTGGAAGAACAAATGCTCACAGTAGAAACTGATGGTGCATTTCTTTTAACGGAAAACTCAAAGACTTAGGTCTTACAAATGTAAGAAACAATGTATTTAGCATGCACTTTGTACACTGATCCATGCATCTCAATGTCACTGGGTTTATTCTCTATGGAAGAAGCTAAGGACAATTCAGGCAAAAAGATAGTCCTTATTTAAAAGTTTCTGAATAATTATGTTAATATTGCACAACTTTTATTGAAATAAAAGTTTTGCAGCACTGAAGAAGCCCATTTATTGGTCAGGTGTGGGCTGCCTCTTTTAAAAAAAGCTGTCACGTTTAGTGCCACACTGTTGCGTTTTTTGCCTGTAGTCCTGCGAGTTTCTCATCCCCTACTGGCTGTTCAACTCCCTTTTAAAATTATTCCAACAAACAACTTTCACTGACCTTTTTAGGTACTGCACTTCGGACATCAACAACTCTTTGAGTGAAAACGTGTCTCCTGATTCAATAACTTCAATTCCACAACCTCTAGTTTTGAACCACTCTTCGGTGAGAATAACGTATCTATGTCTAATTTATCAAAACAGCTAATCATCTTGAAAACCTCTTTGGCATCATCTGCCAAAGGAGAATGATTTTATAATCCCTACTTATAATTTCACTCCCTCTCCCTGATAATGTGCCAGTCAATCACATCTGTTTTCTGTTCTATATCTCCAGTTATAAACCAATTAACTTATGATTTTTAACTATCTTGTTAATTTACTTTGCTACCTTGGTGCTTTCTTTTTGTTTAAGAATACTAAGAATCTCTCTTAATTTACACTCTTTGAAATCTTCCAGTTATTACTTAACTTTCTTTCTGTATTGGTCCTCCCAAAGTAGATCATTTCATCCCATTCAGTGTTGAATTAACTCAGGTATGCTTCTGCTCATTTCACCACTATTCCGGAGTCTTTAACTGTTTTCATCACTGTCTGTTTTGCATATCACCTGCAAACTTTATAGTTGTGTTTACTACATCAGATGCTATGTCATTTTTACAATATTTTGAGTTTTTAATGAACCTAAAATTGAATCTTGGAAAGCGCCACGTGAACTACCTCCCAATCTGAATTGAATTGAATTGAATTAGGTTTATTGTCCTGTGTACTCAAGTTACAAAAGAACAGGAGTACAGTGAAAGTGTACACAATGTTGCCAACACATGGCGCCATCTTAGATACAGAGTACTTGGGTATAAATCTAAGGGACAAAAAATAGACAATATAAAGAAATAATAGAGAAAAGAAAGTCACCCATCCAGCACTGCCTGGTTATTAAAGCCAATTTTGAAACTAAGTTGCCACATTCACCTTAATTCCATTGGTTTCCACCATATTAGCAGGCCTTATGTGAATGTCTGGTGGGGATAGAATCAACCTTAGCTGCAATACTACCCACAAGCAGATAGACTGCCATCATTCATTATCACATGTTCAAATAGAATAATGATTATTTAGACAAGGTACTGAAAAGTAAGAACTGGACTGCGTACCAACAAAACACAGGGTCATAGAGTTGTACAGCACGGAAGCAGACCCTTTGGCCCAAGTGAGCCATGCCAACCCACAACTCTGACTACATACCAGCAGGAAAGGAGAAAAGAGCATGTATAATATGTACATAAGAAAATGCAGGGTAAAAATCAAAGAACAAGGAACCTAACTGCTAGAATGAAATGGAAATTTAGGTCACATAATCCCTATAAAGCACCTATTGTGCTCCTAGGACAATGTTAATCCACTCATTTATAAATATTCTATGTGACATTGAGTTCACTATTACTGAGCGGATCACTTGAGGATACAGCATTCAAACACCAAAACAATTAGATAACCACTGAGTCAAGAACTGAAACATTTTCTTCACATCTGTCTGCTGAAATTATATAAGAACATAAGAACTAGGAGCAGGAGTAGGCCATCCGGCCCCTCGAGCCTGCCCCACCATTTAATAAGATCATGGCTGATCTTTGAGACTCAGCTCCACTTACCCGCCCACTCACCATAACCCTTAATTCCTTTACTGTTCAAAAATTTATCCAGCCTTGCCTTAAAAACATTCAGTGAGGCAGCTTCAACCGCTTCACTGGGCAGGGAATTCCACAGATTCACAACCCTTTGGGTGAAGAAGTTCCTCCTGACCTCAGTCCTACATCTGCTTCCCTTTATTTTGAGGCGATGCCCTCTAGTCCTAGTTTTGCCTGCTAGCGGAAACAACCTCCCTGCCTCCACTTTATCTATTCCCTTCATAATCTTATATGTTTCTATAAGATCTCCCCTCATTCTTTTGAATTCCAATGAGTATAATCCCAGTCTACACAGTCTCTCCTCATAGTCCATCCCTCTCAACTCTGGAATCAACCGAGTGAATCTCCTCTGCACCCCCTCCAGTGCTAGTATATCCCTTCTCAAGTAAGGAGACCAAAACTGCACACAGTACTCCAGGTGTGGCCTCACCAGGACCCTATACAGCTGCAGCATAGCCTCCCTGTTTTTAAACTCCATCCTTCTAGCAATGGCAGACAAAATTCCATTTGCCTTTTTAATCACCTGCTGCACCTGCAATCCCACCTTCAGCGATTCATGCACAAGGACACCCAAGTCCCTCTGCACAGCAGCGTGCTGCAATTTTTTACCATTTAAAACATAGTCCATTTTACTGTTATTCCTACAAAAGTGGATGACCTCACACTTATCAACACTGTACTCCATCTGCCAGACCTTTGCCCACTCACTTAGACTATCTATATCCCTCTGCAGACTTTCAGTATCTTCTGCACACTTTGCTCTACCACTCACGTTAGTGTCATCTGCAAATTTTGACACACCACACTTAGTCCCCAACTCCAAATCATCGATGTAAATTGTAAACAATTGCGGTCCCAACGCTGATCCCTGAGGCACACCACTAGCCACTGACCGCCAACCAGAAAAACACCCATTTATCCCTAGTCTTTGCTTTCTACTGGTCAACCAATCCTCTATCCATGCCAATACATTACCTGTAATACCATGCAACTTTATCTTATGTAGCAGCCTTTGGTGTGGCACCTTGTCAAATGCCTTCTGGAAATCCAGATACACCACATCCACAGGTTCCCCATTGTCCACCATGCAAGTAATGTCCTCAAAGAATTCCACCAAATTAGTTAACCATGACCTACCCTTCATGAATCCATGCTGGGTGTTCCCAATGGGACAATTTATATCCAGGTGTCTTGCTATTTCTTCCTTAATGATAGATTCAAGCATTTTCCCCACTACCGAAGTTAAGCTAACTGGCCTATAGTTACCTGCTTTTTGTCTACTGCCTTTTTTAAACAGTGGCGTCACATTGGCTGTTTTCCAATCTGCGGGAACCACCCCAGAGTCCAGTGAATTTTGGTAAATAATTACTAGTGCATTTGCTATTTTCCCCCATCACCTCTTTTAGTACCCTGGGATGCATTTCATCAGGGCCAGGAGACTTGTCTACCTTTAGCCCCGTTAGCTTGCCCAGCACTGCCTCCTTAGTGATAATGATAGTTTCTAGGTCCTCATCTGCTATAACCTTCTTGCCATTAGTTTTTGGCATGTTATTTGTGTCTTCCACTGTGAAGACCGACACGAAATAATTGTTTAATGTCTCGGCTATTTCCTCATTCCCGGTTATTAAATTGGCCTTCTCATTCTCTAAAGGACCAATGTTTACCTTCGCCACTCTTTTACGATTTACATATTTATAGCAACTTTTGCTGCCTGTTTCTATAATTTGAGCTAGTTTACTCTCATAATCTATCTTACTTTTCTTTATAACTTTTTTTGTAGCTTTCTGTTGGCCTTCAAAGATTTCCCAGTCTACTAGTTTCCCACTACTTTTTGCTTTTTTGTATGTGTTTTTTTTCAATCCGATACTTTCCTTTATTTCCTTAGACATCCATGGCTGGCTCTCTGTTTTCCTACAGTTCTTCCTTATCACTGGAATATACTTCTGCTGAGCACTGCGAAAAATAGTTTTGAAAGTCCTCCACTGTTCCTCAATTGACCCACCATAAAGTTTTTGCTCCCATTCTACCTTAGCTAACTCCTTCTTCATTCCTTCATAGTCTCCTTTGTTTAAGCACAGGACATAGGTACTGGATTTAACCTTCTCACGCTCCATCTGTATTTTAAATTCAACCATACTGTGATCACTCCTTCCGAGAGGATCCCTAACTGTGAGATCATTAATTATTCCTGTCTCATTACACAGGACTAGATTTAGGATAGCTTGCTCCCTCATAGGTTCCATTACATTCCATTAAATTGTGCATTTTTTTAATGTTCTCAAAATAAAGGAAATTCAAATTAATTTTCTTTTGTACACTGTCATAGTTATGCAGTTTTTGTTGTTTTGTGAAGTGCTTTGATCTTTGGAGAATTGGGTGGAGAAATGGCAGATGGAGTTCAATCCAGGCAAATGCGAGGTGATGCATTTTGGAAGATCCAATTCAAGAGCGAACTATACGGTAAATGGAAAAGCCCTGGGGAAAATTGATGCACAGAGAGATCTGGGTGTTCAGATCCATTGTACCCTGAAGGTGGCAACGCAGGTCGATAGAGTGGTCAAGAAGGCATACGGCATGCTTTCATTCATCAGACAGGGTATTGAGTACAAGAGTTGGCAGGTCATGTTACAGTTGTATAGGACTTTGGTTTGACCACATTTGGAATACTGCGTACAGTTCTGGTCGCCACATTACCAAAAGGATGTGGATGCTTTGGAGAGGGTGCAGAGGAGGTTCACTAGGATGTTGCCTGGTATGGAGGATGCTAGCTATGAAGAGAGGTTGAGTAGATTAGGATTATTTACATTAGAAAGACGGAGGTTGAGGGGGGACCTGATTGAGGTCTACAAATCATGAGGGGTATAGACAGGGTGGATAGCAAGAAGCTTTTTCCCAAAGTGGGGGACTCAATTACTAGGGGTCACGATTTCAAGGTGAGAGGGGAAAAGTTTAAGGGAGATATGCATGGAAAGTTCTTTACGCAGAGGGTGGTGGGTGCCTGGAACGCGTTGCCAGCGGAAGTGGTAAAGGCAGGCACAATAGCGTCATTTAAGATGTATCTAGACAGATACATGAATGGGCAAGGAGCAAAGGGATACAGATCCTTGGAAAATAGGCGACAGGTTTAGATAGAGGATTTGGATCGGCGCATCTTGGAGGGCCGAAGGGCCTGTTCCTGTGCTGTAATTTTCTTTGTTCTTTGTTCTTTGTTAACGTGTTACTTGACTGCATTGTCAAATATTTCTGACTTTCAATAACTCTGAACTGTGAAAAAGTTACATTTTTAGAGAGTACCATTTGACCAAAAACATGGTTTGTTCACTACAACGACCACTTTAGTTCACATGCCCCCAAATTTTTTTTTAAAAAACTAATTTTATGTGCCCTTCAAAGTTAAAAGTTTAATTGTTCCAAGAGTTTCATTTGCTCATTATTACAGACAGAGAATCAGCTTAGCAACCAAGAGTAATTAATGGCCGTGAGTGGGAGCAATCAACAACTGTAACCATGGTGTTTTTACTGAAACTTTATGCAGAACAGCAGGCTGTAGAAGATGTACAATTTTCTAACTGATTGGGAAGCATGTTTACTTTCCCAAGAGCAGGGTTCCCAATCACTTGTCGACGTCATGACACTCTGAAACAGAGTTTGTTTCAGGAATTGTTGCTCATCTGAAACACAATGATGTTTCCGAAAAATCCACTGCCTGTAAAAATGAAGGAGAGGAAATCCAATCAATTGCTTTGTCATTGCTGTTGCAACTTTAATGAATAGACATTTATGATTTTTAAGTACTGTATCAATATGCTCTTTTGTATTGCAAAAAATTACAGCAAACTTTGTAGTTTATCAAATAACTTCTCTCTGATTTTTTTATTCATTTGTGGGGGTGTGCATCGCTGGCTGGGCCAGCATTTATTGCCTGTCCCTAGTTGCCCTTGAGAAGGTGGTAGTGAGCTGCCTTCTTGAACAGCTGCAGTCCACCTCCTGTGGTTTGACTCACAATACCATTAGAGAGGGATTTCCAGGATATTAACCCAGCGACACTGAAGGAGCAGCGAAATATTTCCTAGTCAGCATGGTGAGTGGCTTGGAGGGGAACTTGGAGGTGGTGGTGTTCCCATGTATCTGATGCCCTTGTCCTTCTAGATGGACATGGTCATGGGTTTGGAAGGTGCTGTTTGAGGATCTTTGGTGAATTTCTGCAGTGCATCTTGTAGATAGTACACACTGCTGCTACTGAGCATCGGTGGTGGAGGGAGTGGATGTTTGTGGATGTAGTGCCAATCAAGCGGGCTGCTTTGTCCTGGATGGAGTCAAGCTTCTTGAGTGTTGTTGGGGCTGCACTCATCCAGGCAAGTGGGGAGTATTCCTTGACACTCCTGATTTGTGCCTTCTGGATGGTGGACAGGCTTTGAGGAGTCAGGAGGTGAGTTACTTGCTGCAGTATTCCCAGCCTCTGACCTGCTCTTATAGCCACTGTCTTTATGTGGTGAGTCCAGTTGAGTTTCTGGTCAATGATAACCCCCAAGATGTTGATAGTGGGGGATTAAGTGATGGCAACACCATTGAACGCGAAGGGGCAGTGATTAGATTGTCTCTTATTCATGATGTTTACAGCCTGGCATTTGTGTGGCACGAATCTTACTTGCTACTTGTCAGCCCAAGCCTGGATATTGTCCAGATCTTGTTGGATTTGAATATAGACTGCTTCAGTATCTGAGGAGTCGCGAATGGTGCTGAACATTGTGCAATCATTGGTGAATATCCCCACTTCTGACCTTATGATGGAGGGAAGGTCATTGATGAAGCAGCTGAAGATGGTTGGGCTGAGAACACTACCCTGAGGAACTCCTGCAGAGATGTCGTGGAGCTGGGATGATTGACCTCCAACAACCATGACCATCTTCCTATATGTCAGGTATGACTCCAACCACTGGAGAGTTTGCCCCCTGATACCCACTGATTCCAGCTTTGCCAGGGCCCCTGATGCCACACTCGGTCAAATGCAGCCTTGATGTCAAGGGCTGTCACTCCCACCGCACCTCTGGGATTCAACCCTTTTGTCCATGTTTGAACCGAGGCTGTAATGAGATCAGCAGCTGAGTGGCCCTGGCGGAACCCAAACTGGGCATCACTGAGCAGGTGCTGCTTGATAGCACTGTTGATAATTTATTCATTCACGGGATGAGGGCCGTTGCTGGCTAGGCAGCATTTATTGAGGGCTGTTAAGAGTCAACCACATTGCTGTGGGCCTGGAGTCGCATGTAGGCCAGACCAGGTAAGGATGGCAGTTTCCTTCCCTAAAGGGCATTAGTGATCCAGATGGGTTTTTCCAACAATCAACAATGGATTCACGGTCACTGTTAAATTCTTAATTCCAGATATTTATTGAATTCAAATTCCACCATCTGCCGTGGTGGGATTCAAACCCGGGTCCCCAGAATGTTAACTGGGTCTCTGGATTAGCAGTCCATCGATAATACCACTAGGCCATCACCTCCCCATAACACCTTGCATCACTTTACTGATGATCGATGTAGTGATAATTGGCAGGATTGGATATGTCCTGCTTTTTATGTACAGGACATTCTTAGCAATTTTCCACATTGTTGGCTAGATACCAGTGTTGTAACTGTACTGAAACAGCTTGGCTAGGGGAGCGGCAAGTCTTCAGTAGTATTGTCAGGGCCCGTAGCCTTTGCAGTATCCAGTGTCTACAACTGTTTCTTGATATCACGTGTATTGAATCGAATTGGCTGAAGACTGGTATCTCTAATGCTGGGGACTACTGGAGGAGGCCGAGATAGATTATCCACTCAGCACTTCTTTTGCTTCTTTTATTTTTTGCACTGATGTGCTGGGCTCTTCCATCATTGATGACGGGGATATTTGTGAAGCCTCCTCCTCCAGTGAGTTGTTTAATTGTCCACCACCATTCACAACTGGATGTGGCAGGACTGCAGAGCTTAGATCTGATCCGTTGGTTTTGGGATCAATTACCTCTGTCTATCATTTGCTGCTTTCACTGTCTGGCATGCAAGTAGTCCTGTTTGGTGGCTTCACCAGGTTGATACCTCATTTTCAGGTATGCCTGGCGCTGCTCCTGGCATGCCCTCCTGCACTCTCCATTCAACCAGGGTTGATCCCCTGGCTTGATGGTAATGGTTGAGTGGGGTATATGTCGGGCCATGAGGTTACAGATTGTGCTGGAGTACAATTTTGCTGCTGTTGATGGCCCACAGCACCTCATGGATGCCCAAACTTGAGTTGCTAGATCTGTGCGAAGTCTGTTCCATTTAGCATGGTGATAGTGCCACACAACACGATGGAGGTTATTCTCAATATGAAGGTGGGACTTCGTCTCCACAAGGACTGTGTGGTGGTTACTCTGACCGATACTGGCATGGACAGATACAACTGCAGCTGGCAGATTGATAAAGATGTGGTCAAGTATGTTTTTCCCTCTTGTTGGTTCCTTCACCACCTGCTGCAGACCCAGTCTAGCAGCTGTGTCCTTTAGGACCCAACCAGCTCGATCAGTGGTGATGCTGCCGAAGCACTCTTGGTGGTGGATATTGAAATCCCCTACCCAGAGTACATTTTATGTCCTTGCCATCTTCAGTGCTTCCTCCAAGTGTTGTTCAACATTGAGGAGTACTGAGTCATCAGCTGAGGGAGGACAGTATGTGGTAATCAGCAGGAGGTTTCCTTGTCCATATTTAACCTGAAGTCTTGAGACTTCGTGGGGTTCGGCGTCAATGTTGAGGGCTCCTAGAGCAACTTCCTCCTGACTGTATACCGCTGTGCTGCCACCTCTGCTGGGTCTGTTCTGCTGGTGAGACAGGACATATCCAGGGATAGTGATGGTGGTGTCTGGGACATTGTAAGGTATGATTCCGTGAGTAAGACTGTGTCAGGCTTGACTAGTCTGTAAGACAGCTCTTCCAACGTTGGCACTAACCCCCAGATGTTAATAGGGAGGACTTTGCATGGTCGACAGGGCTGTTTCTGCCGTTGTCTATTCCGGTGCCCAGGTCGATGCTAGGTGATCCGTCCAGTTTCATTTCTTTGAGACTTTGTACCGATTGGTTCAATTAAATGGCTTGCTCGGCCATTTCGGAGGGCAATTGAGAGTCAACCACATTGCTGTGGTTCTGGAGTCACATATAAGTCAGACCAGGTGAGGATGACAGATTTTCTTCCCAAAAGGACATTAGAGAACCAGATCAGTCTTTCCTGACAATTGACAGTGATTTTATGGTGAGAAGTAGATTCTTAATTCCAGAATGTTTCTTTTTAATTGAAGTCAAATTCCACCACCTGCTGTGGTGGGATTCAAAACCAAGACCCCAGAACCTTAGCTGAGTTTCCTGAATTAATAGTGTAATGATAATACCACTAGGCCATCACCCTGGTCTGCATTCACAGCATTCAACATTTTATTAAATTAGTATGAACTCATGACCAACTGGATATTGCTTAAATATGATAATGTTCTCAAATCTTTACAGACATCGAGATCTACAGCACAGAAAAAGGCCCTTCAGCCCACCATGTCTGCACCAGCCAAAAAAACATCCATCTAACTATTCTAAACCTATTTTCAAGCAATTCGCCCATAGCCTCACAAAGAGAACAAAGAACAGTACAGCACAGGAACAGGCCCTTTGGCCCACAAAGACTATGCTGACAGAAGATCACTGCTTAAACTAAAAACCTTTTGCCTCCACGTGGTCCATACCCCACTATTTCCTGTCTATTCATGTACCTGTAAAGCTGTCTCTTAAATGTTGCTACTGTATCCACCTCCAGCACCTCTTCTGCTCATTCCAGGCACTTACCACCCTCTGTCTAAAAAAAAAACTTACCTCTCACATCTCCTATAAACTTACCCCCATTTACCTTAAACCTATGTCCCATTGACATTTCGATCCTGGGAAAAAGACTCCAACTATCCATTCTATCCATGCCTCTCATATTTTGTAAGCTTCTATCAGGTTGACCCTTCTCCTTAAATGCTCAAAAGAATACAAACTGAGTTTGTCCAATATCTCCTCATGGTTAATGCCCCCCAAACCAGGCAACATCCTGGTAAACCATTTCCGTACCCTGTACAAAAGCCTCCACATCCTTCTTGTAGTGTGGTGACCAGAACTGAACACAATATTGCAAATGTGATCTTACTAAACTTCTATACAACTGCAACATGAATTGCCAATTTTATACTCTATGTCCCAAACGATGAAGGCAAGCATGACATGTGCTGTCATGACCACCTTATCCACTTGTGTTGCCACTTTCAGGGAAGTGTGGACTGGTACAACTAGTTCCCTCTTTACTAATGTTTCTCTGAGTTCTGCTGTTTACTGTATACTTCCCTCCTGCATTAGACCTTCCAAAATGCATCATCTTGCAATTGTCCAGATCAAATTCCACCTGCTATTTCTCCACCCAATTCTCCAGCCAATCTGTATCCTGCTGTATCCTCTGGCAATCCTCCTCACTATCCGCAGCTACCCCAATTTTTGTATCATGCGCAAGTTTACTAATCAGGGCACCTACATTCTCCTCCAAATCATTTATATGTATGTAACAAACAACAGGAGTCCCAGCACTGATCCCTGCAGAACACTGCTGGTCACAGATCTCAGTCAGAAAAACACTCATTGCTACTGTCTGTCTTCTGTGACTAAGTCAGTTCTGTATCCATCTTACTAGCTCACTGCAGACCCCATGTGATTTTCCCTCTTCTATCAGTCTGCCATGAGGAACATTGTCAAAGGCTTTGCTGAAATTCATATAAACAACATCTACCAATCCAGCCTCATTAATCATTTTTGTCACTTCCTCAAAAATCTTAGTCAAGTTTATGAGCCATGTCCTTCCCCACACAAAGCCATGTTTGTAGTTCATATTTTTCCATATGTGAGTAAATCCTGTCCTTAAGAATCTTCTACAATAATTTCCACTGATGTGGCTCATGCCAACTTTTATATTCAGTGCCCTGACGAATGAAGACAACATGTCATATGCCTTCTTTACCATCTTATCCACTTGTGCTCCACTTTCAGGGAGCTATGGATTTGTACCCCATGATCTCTCTGTATATCAATGCTCCTAAGGGTCCTGCTATTTAATTTTCTTCTTGCATTTGACCTCCCAAAATGCATCACCTTGTATTTGTCAGGATTAAACACCATCTGCCATTTCTCCACCTAATTTTCTAGCTGATTAATATCCTCCTGTATCCTTTGACAATCTTCCTCATTATCAGCAACTCTATCAATTTTTATGTTTCTGCAAACTCACTACATTTTCATCAAAATTACAAACAACAGAGGCCCCAGCACTGATCCTTGCAAAATACCATTGGTCATAGATCAGAGATAGTAGGAACTGCAGATGCTGGAGAATCCGAGACAACAAGGTGCAGGGCTGGATGAACACAGCAGGCCAAGCAGCATCATAGGAGCAGAGAGGCTAGATCTCCAGCTGGAAAAACACCCCTCCAAAAGTACATTCTGTCTTCCATGACTAAGCCAATTTTGTATCCAACTTAACAAATCACTATGGATCCTATGCAATTTGATTTTCTGTACATGTCTGCTGTGAGAGATCTTGTCAAATGTTTTAATAAAGTGCACATAGACTGCATATACTGGCCTACCCTCAATCATGTTCATCACTTCCTCAAAAAACTCGATCAAATTTGTGAGACAAGACTTCCCCTGCACAAAGCCATGTTGACTATCTCTAATAAGTCCTTTATTTTTTGCCCAACTACATCACCTCACATTTATCCAAATTGAATTCCAGTTGCCATTGATCAACCCATCTGAGCAGTCTGTCATGTTCTCTTGTGATCTAAGCCTATCCTCCTCACTGTTTTCCACCCCATCAATTTTTCTGTTGTCTGCACTTACTGACCAACCCTCCTACATTCCAGTCTTAATGGTTTAAATAAACCACAAAAGAAAGGGGCCCCAACACTGACCCCTGTGGGACCCCACTAGACATAGACTTCCAGTCAGAAAATCACCTCTCGACTATCACCCTCTGCATCCGGCCATTCAGTCAATTGTGGATCCAAACTGTCAAATATCTCTAGATCCCATGTGTTCCTACCTTTGCTATCAGTCTCCCATGTAGGACAAAAATTGGTATCAACATTGAACCTGATCCTATCCTAGCCTGATATTTAAATTTGCATGCTTTGCAACATGCCTTATCAGATAGTGTGCATGGTTAGGAGTCCCACCTGATTTGTGATTCCTCTATAATCTGTGGGATCTGCTGTCATTTACGAGCAAATTCAGCACAGCATGGGAATCAAATCAAAATTCATACATTGTGCACCAAGAAATGAATGCTTGCTTCACTGAGGCGATCTTGCATTATCGTATGAAATCATCTTTTTGTGCCACAGGAACATTCATACCATATCCAAACAACAATTCTTCTGGTACTGTGTGGTGTGGATCTATTTTCACCTGTAATATTGAATGGAATAATTGATGCCATTTTCCATTATGCAGGAGGCAGTCTGCTGAAATGAATGCTTTGAAATATAGGGAAACATTGCTGCGAATATTAAGTATTTAATAATTGATAGCTTGGGATGAACTGTAGACTTCCACTGAATCCTGGTTTTGTGCCTCCTGAATGTGCTCTCCGATCAGCATTTTGAAAACTGTGAGTGAGATGGTCCATCTGGACAACGCAGCAAGAGGCAAATCTCGAAATATGTATCCCTTGTCCAAAGGTCAAAGATGTTACTGAGCTGCTGCAGACTATCCTGAGGAGGTGGGTGAACAGCCAGTGGCTGTGGTCTATATATGTACCAGCAGCATGCATAGATAAAGGAATGAGGTTAGGCAGCTGGAAGAGAAACTGGCAAGCCGCACCTCAAAGTGAGTAATCTCTGAATTCTTGTCAGTATCATGTGAACATAGAAATAGGTAGAGAGAGCTTACGTGGTTGAAGAGACGGTGTAGGAGGGAGGACTTTAAATACTTGGGACATTGCGATGAGTTCTGGGGGGAGGTGGGACCTTGTATATGTCAAATGGATTGCACCTGAGGAGAGCTGGGAGCAATGGGACAGTTTCTTGTGCAATTCATGAAGGTTCAAAATGAATTGCCAGACATGTGGGGAAAGGGAGATAAAATTAAAAAGACAAAACAAGATGCAAAGAGGATTCGGATGATAGCAGTGGGGTAAGTAATATCAATATTTTAGGTACAGTCAGTATAACAAGGAATGGAGTGAGATCTAAATTAGATTTATTGTGCATGTATATGAGAACATGGCGTGCGGTGGATAGTGTTTATGAGTTGCCTGTGAAAATAGCCACATGGGAACATGAGTTTGTGGCAATATTTTTAGACCTGACTCAATAAAAAAGAGCAGGACCAGGTACTAAATATTCCTGGACACAAGATGCTTATACATGATACAGCATGAAAGAAGGAAGAGTGGTAGAGAGAGAGAGAGACAGGGGACACATTTGATGATATCAAGATCTGAATCTATTTGGTTAGATTTAAAAAAACAATAGAGATACAATTGCACTAATGGGTGCACTTAGAGGCCACAGGTCAATAGGGAAAGTACAGAGAAACAAATTTGCAGAAATGCAAAAACTTTTCAGCATTTGTAATGTTAATTATACGGATATAAACTGGGATAGTACTTGTGTATAGTAATACTAAACATCTTCAGTTTCAGAAATATGTTCAGCTGAACTTTGCAGTCTGCATTGCAAACCAACCATGCAGACAACTGAGCCAAACAACCCCTAGTAATTAGAATATTCGTGGATTCTAATTCATTAAAGTGCAGAATTTGCTTTAATTACTAATAATATTTTCGAAGATGCCTGAAGTGATACTGCGTTTTGGTGGACTTATTTTTTGTGCCATCCCGTATGGAATGCTTATTGAGTGTATCATTTTCAAACTATTAATGGTTAATTATCACACCAAACTGATAGAGAATGTCCAGGGGCCTCACTCAGGTGACAAGGGAACATTCAAGGATTAAGCAGCCACTTTGCCTGGAGCCGAGGCCCAAACAGACTGAAGTAAACAATATGTTCTTGGAATTCTTCAGCTCCCACTGAAACTACTCCAATTAAGTAAAGGTATTTATTTCCCGCCTCTGTCTTGTGCCCCTTCTTGTGATCAGTCCCCTTGCTGTGCTGAAGTTTGGAGCTGTTTTAGGACATCAAAGGGATTAATATCTAGTGTATGTTCTGCTGAAACCTTTTAAGGTTCTAAAGGCAGAAAGTGATTGGGGAAGCCTAGGATCTAACAGTGACAATTCCTTTGAAGAAGGGGGAGGGATGCTTCATGCCATACCTGCACCGTCACTCCCTCTGCTGTTACCCCACCCCCTCCAATCCACGTCATGGTCAAAACTTGCACGACACCAGGTTACAGACACCAGGTTATATAGGCCAACAGGTTAATCTGAAAACACAAGTTTTTGGAGCATAGCCCCTTTGTCAGGTGAAGCTTGTGTTTTCAAATAAACCTGTTGTCTGAGTTGGACGAGTTGGATTGAAGGGTCTGTTTGCATTCTGTACAGCTCTATGACACCAGTTCTTTATCTTTGCCACAGTATCACTCTATCAATAAACCAAAGGACTGTTGATGCTGGAAATCAGAAACTGAACTGAAGAAGGGTCAGTGGATCTGAAACATTAACTCTGCTTTCTCTCCACAGATGCTGCCAGACCTGCTGAGATTTCTCTGTTTTTGTTTATCACTCTTTCCATATTATGTATCTCTATGTCTGCTTGGAAGTCTTACACAGAACAAATAGCTGTCATATTGGTCCTCACACTTTGTGATAAATTAAGAACAGTCTTATAATAGCTATGAGAAAGATGAAAAGAGGTATAATTTCCTGTTGACTCTTCTACCTGTTATGCCTCATGGGATAGCACGCTCAAAATCAAACACTGCTTTTCCCGGAGTTGGCACAAAAGGTAAAGATTTTTTAAAGTGCACAAAATTCTCCAATTTACCTGTCTTTCAGACTCAAGTTGACAGAAAACTTTCTACACTTAATAAGAATTATTATATAGGCTGGCTACAGGTAAACACTGATGAACCATCAGGAGATAACATGAACCATCAGGAGATAACTCTACTTGTTAAAACTCTAACCTGCTTATAAAGTGCACACACACACACACACACACACACACACACACACACACAGAAAGCACAGGCGTCTTGGGCAGAGGGAAAGACAGGGAAGGCAGTGCAGTGGTCCCTTTGCACAGGGTTTGCTGAGATGCTTCTTGTGCTGATGACAACACTGCTTTTCAGTCTTCCTTCTCCAAATACATTCACCTGTTTGGGGAAGACACAGGGTAGTAGTAGCCCCTTTAAAAATGTCTTTGCTTTATCAAATAAAAGTCAGCAGTTAAATTAAAGGGGAAATAATTTGGTGATTTTCAGGCTTGAAGTGTCAACTTGGTGAAGCTAAAGGACTACTTGTGTGCTAAACAGTGTAAGGACCATGTGATAAAGCTAACCAATTCCACAACCAACAGTCCAGATCTAAACTCTGTGGTCTTGTCAAATCTAGTTGCAAATGGTGATTCTCAATGAATAACCCCATCCTCGATAATGGGGGAGCCCAGCACATCAGTGCAAAAGGTACAAGTGAAGCATTTGCAACAGCCTTCAGGCAGAAGTGCCGAGTGCATGATCCATCTCAGCCTCTTCCAGAGGTCCGCAGCATTGCAGATTCCATTAAACAGCCACAAAAACAAACTGCTGGAGAAACTCAGCAATTCTGGTAGCATCTGTGGAGAGAGAAACAGAGCTAATGATTCTGGTCCAGAGACCCTTCTGGAGACCTGCTGAGTATTTCTGGCAATTTCTGTTTTTGTTTCAGATTGCCAGCATCTGCAGTTCTTTAGTTTTCCCAGTTTACAGCCAATTTGATGTATTCCATGTGACATTAAGAAATGGTTGGAGATGTTGGATACTACAAAGGGAATGGGCCCCAACAACATTCTAACAATAATACTGAAGACTTATGCTCCAGAACTTACCGCTCCCCTACCCAAGCTGTTCCAGTACAATTAGAACGCTGGCATCTACCCAGCAATGTGGAAAAAATGCCCAGGTATGTCCTAGGTGTATTCAGGTCAAGGGCAGATTTGGGAATTTGGTGGGAAGTAAGGGTCTGGGTCAATGTGTATTATTGTAGGAGGAGATCAGTTTTATAGTTTCTCAGGAGATAGACTAGGTTTTCTAAATATGATATTTCATGAGTAACTATTCAGATAAGTACATTGGAGCTGCCCTGAGTCTCTGATTCCAACTCAAAATTCAGAGCCTTTCGATTAGGTCCTGAGGAACCAGGGAATTGCTTCTCAGATGTTAAAACATCCTGGGAAAATCTAACAGTGGTCAATGTGTCAAAGACATCAGGGCTTCTAACTTGCATCTTTGATCAAATGTCCAGTCTCTGACTATCAGGAGATGATAAGGTCTGAGCCATTGTTAATCCTGGCTGGGTTATCTACAACAAGAGGACACAGTTTCTGGCTAAAGGACTGATCATCTTGAACTGAGATGAGAAGAAATTTCTTCATTCATTGGGTTGGGATGTTCCCTCATTGAACATATTTAAGACTGCAATTGTAAGGATCAGCAGAGATAGCCTGAACAGAAACATCAACTTTCCTGCTCCTCTGATGCTGCCTGACCTGCTATGCTCCTCCAGCTCCACACTGTGCTATAATTGTAAGAATCATGTTGTTTTGAACTGCGGATGAGAAAAATGAGAAAAGGTACTGCTTTAAACCAAGGAAACTATGTAAGAAAATATAGCAGTTTTACAATGCAAGTTACCGAAACTCATTGTGATTTGCATCCACAATGTTCCCTTATTCCCAGAGTGTGGGCAGCGGCGAGAGTGGTTCCTTCCCAGGGGGTCAGCAGCGGCAGCAATGTAATAAAGGCTGAGGCCCTGGCTGGTTCAACGTTGTTGGCCCAGCATAAGAGTTTCAGCCCAGTTTGGGAGCCAACAGCTTCAGTGGTGGCTGCATTGTCGAGATTGGCCGAACGCAGATTCATGGTGATGACAACATCAGTGGAGAAAGATGGTGCTAAAGAATGTTGACGAGGTTCCAGTGGTGGTGGCACGGCTTCAGGACGTGACTGAGCCTGGGTACCCGACGGCAGTGATGTTCCAACTGTGTGTGAGGATCTGGGGCACCTGAGTATTTGCAGATCGAGGGATGGACTTCGTGGCTTTGTTTTACTTGGCAGCAAGAACACATGACTCCACACGTTTTCTTTTCTTTGGCTGTTTCTTTTATTCCTGCTTCTGTTTTTAATCCTGTCTTTTGTACAAAAAGATGGTAGTGGGGAATGACGATTTTGTACACTTTTCACTGTACTCCTGTATTCCTGTACTCAAGTACATGTGACAGTAGAATCTAAATCTAATCTAGTCTAACTGTAAATCTAAATCTATTCAAGTAGTGGGGAAGGATACTAAATATCTCAGCTCCATGTTGGTGTGTTGATGGCAGTTTTGCCATTGATTGATTTTTCAATCAGGACAGAATGTGTGTGGTCAGAAGTACTTAGCATAGTAACAAGTTCTTGATTGGTTCCAGGACAGGTTGGTGTTTGGACAATCATTCAATCTGCAAAGGAGAAAGCAGTTCTCTTTCTGAATTGCCCTTTCTCTCCTGCGTAGAGTAAGACCATAAAACCAAAACAAATTGGACCAGGAGTAGGCTGTTCATTCCCTCGAGTCTGCTCTGCCAAATCAGATCATGGCTGATCTGACGTTCCTCATATCCACTTTCCTGTGTTTTCCTCATAACCTCAGAGTAGTAACAGAAAATCTCCTGTAAATATTCGCACTCACCATTTCCCAAAGAATAGCTTTCTCTGCAAATCCCCTTGTTGAAAGGAACAGGCTGGAACTGCTCCCTCACCAGCTCCAATCTTAAGATCGGTACTAAGGCAGTGCTGTTCTTCAGATGGCAGATAAAACCAAGGCCACTGCTACGTTTTCAGCTGGACAAAAAAGGTCCCTGCTGACACGGCCAGTGTTTATTCCTTAATCTCACTCTTTTTTCCAAAATTGCATTGTACTCTATGGGATCTTACTGTGTAAAGATTTGTCTACCCTGTTCCCTACACTATAACTACGTTAGGCTACATTATAACCGCCACTACTACACTTATGAAAAGAGTTTCATGGAAGGGGAGTTCAGAACCAGAGGACACAGTTTAAAGACAGAGGGGGTAGACCATTTAGGACTGAGATGCGGAGAAATGTTTTCACCCAGAGAGTGGTGAACCTGTGGAATTCACTGGCACAGCAAACAGTTGTGATCAAAACATTGAAAGTTTTCAAGAAGGAGTTAGATATAATTCTCAAGGCTAAAAGGACCAAATGATTTGGGGAGAATAAGGCAACAGGGGACTGAATTGGATGATCAACCGTGATCATGTTGAATGGTGAAGCAGACTCAAAGGGCTGAATGGCCTATTCCTGCTCCTGATTTCCATGTTTCTATGTTTCTACATGTTGATTGTCTTGAATGAAGCAATTTTTCATTTAATACGACCACAAGGAAGCAACTGCCCACCATCTCCTTAATTTTGGAGATGAAATTGCCTCACCAAAGCAGAAAACCCAGACCAAAGAAACCAGAATCATTTCGTCCCATCCAAATCAATTGCCTGCTCTGTGTAGCTATCATCATGAACATTGCCCCAAGCTGCTGAGCATTACATTCCTCAGCAATATTTTCATCCTTATCAAGTCTGGGTTATTGGCTAATGTTCTGTTTGGTTAAATGTTTAAACCAGCATTGTCTGGGCATATCCCAAATAAGCAATCTCTATATACCAGTGTAAATTTTTCAATGTTCATCCATCTCCTTCATCTAGATGCACTCATGTTGCTGCTAAGGAGGGAGTTTGAGGATTTTGATGCTGCTATATATCAGTGGTTTCATATTTTCTGAACACAATCTCACACCAGGATTGATAAAGCAAACATAGGGTCTGTTTACTTTTATAACTTAAAAATAAAAATGACCTGCAAAAGAAGCAAAGGTGTACTGAGGAAAGATGTTTCAATATAGCATGTGGTTAGAGTCTACCTGGAAACTGTGGTGTGGGCAGGTTCAACTGGGGAATTCAAGCAGGCATTGGAAATAAATTTGTGCAAGGTTAAGGGGAAAAAGTAAGAGATCAACATAAGGTAATATTGCAGATTTAATGAGCCAGTGCAGGCACGATGGAATGAATGGCCTCCTTCCGCCCTGGAACATTTCTGTAATTCTGTTGTCTGTATCATTTTTCTTGAGACATTACAGGTTTCTTGTAACTCTTGGACCCAGTGATGACCCAGGAATCATTAAGAATTGGGTTGAATCTACCCAAACTCATTCCTTGGGATCATTATGAACTGGGTGTGTATCTCCTAACTCATTTCATATTTTCATTTAACAGAATAAAGGGATTATCTTCGTCACTTGTCTGGACCGAAATCAAAAGCAGACGCCACAGTAACAAGATGGTATGCTAACACGCTGTACTGTGAAATATTCCAACCATCATACAACATGATACATGCAACTCACTTTTCAACCACAACTTGCACGACCTCCTAATGACTACTGTGAAGCTCAGTGGATGAGCTGGGCTTATCGAAATTCTGCGCATAACTTTTGAATGGGCTACTTGTAGAACCAGCAATGCTCTGGTAACTTGCTGACTGGGAATTTGTCTTGTGCATTCAATGCAGCTGGTCAGCTGGTCTTCAGTCCCTTTCATCACAAGACACTGTCAACTTTTATGAGGATATTGGACACGGTTAAAAACGTGCCATGTCATCTTATACCGGTGCTGTAAGGACTTCAATGCAAAATTAGACACAGGGCCAAAAGTTGCAGCAACAGGGTATCTCACTGTGTCTGCCTTTCGTTAGACTTAAATTTGCATGTTTAGGATTTAAATGATTGTGTCGTAAGTTGCTGAAAGTGCGAGTTGATGACAATGTTGTGAGGGAATGGGGCAAACAACTGGGTATTTTCTAACCAACCAGACTGAAAGGTTGTGAAATTAATAGCATACGACTGAGAAGGGAATACAAATTAGAATGCCGAATTCCCTTACAAATCAGAAAGGGAAAAAAAAATAAAGGCCAGAGGTTTGTGTGAATTGGTGAGGCAGAGGTGGCTCCGCTCCAATTCCCGATGTCATCCCGATCTCTCTGCCTGGTTAATATTGGTGGCAGGCATGGGAGGGAGAGTTGTCCATTCAGGACTGTGTTGGCAGCCACATTGTAAGTTGGCACTGATGGATCTAACAGGGGCACCTTTAAACGCCTGTCAGGTCTGGAATGTAGTCACGTGCCTCCTGCAGAGCTGTGTCAGCCATACCCCACCGAGAGCTGCAGCCAGAGGTAGAGAAGACCAGTGGGAGAAGACAAAGAGACTAGTGAGGAGCGATGCTTGTCAGTGAGAGAGAGGGAAGATCCTACGTGATTCTCTGCATGCTCTCCTCCGGACTATTTGAGGAAGGCAGGAAATTCTCTTGGCCAGGATCGGGAGGAGGAGATTTCCTTGCCATGCCCAGTAAACCCAGACAGAGACTGCAGAGACGGAGAACCTAGCTGGAGTGCCACAAGCTGTCTTCAACCTCTCTCCCCGGCCAGGTTGAGTACTCCACACTTTGGTGTATTCTGTTTATCACGCTGAACCTCCATCTCTTTGTTCTCACAGGAGAAGAGGACCCACAATGCCAAATGAAAGACCTAGATGGCAGCAGAATCTCATTTCTACTGATCTGACCACCAGCAGGAACATGGCAACCACTCTAGCACACACAGGGTGTAGGGATGATGTTGAAAGAATAAATAACTTCCCAAAGTGCTCCTGTGGCTTTCACTATACACACATCAATCTGAATATGAGACGATTCTGGAGTCTCTGGAGTGTTGAAAAGGGAAAATCTACAAGAACAGAGCATTACAGTCTCCGGGGAACAGCTATCCTCCTCTAACTAGGAGGAGTCAAGCTCAGAGAGTGCAGCGTTATATCCTGCTGCTCTCACCCTCGCCCATCCAGATACCTTCATATTGGAGGGTAGATGTTACAGAAGGATACCAGGTCAGAACCTGGTCACAGGGAGCACACATGTACCTGGCCAGTTGATGGAAGATGTGACAGCAAAGGCTGGAGGGCTGTCAATGGTAGGGTGTGAGACAGGCCAGACCCATGTGAAGCCCCAGGCTGATGATGTGCAGTTCAGTAAGAAGGCAGGTGCTGGAGGTTCACTGTGATGTGCATGAGGAGGTGATGCTTCAACCAGAGGATTTGTAGACCCTGCCTCAGACAAAGGAGGAGTCCATCCATAAGACCATAAGCTGTTGTAGCAGAAGGAGGCCATTCAGCCCATTGAGCCTGCTCTGCCATTCAATGATCTGATAATCTTCAACTCCACTTTCCTGCCTTCTCCCAATGACCCTTGATTCCCTCACTGATTAAAAATCTGTCTATTTCAGCCTTGAGTATACTCAACAACCCAGCAGCTACAGCCCACTGTGGTAAAGAATTCCACACATGCACCAGCCTCTGAAAGAAATAATTCCTCCTCATTTCTGTCTGAAGTGTGTGACCTCACATTCTGAGATTATGCAGTCTGGTCCTAGACTCTCACACAGGGGGAAAGGAACTCACAGCTTATACTGTGTCAAATTTCCTAAGAATCTTGTATGTTTCGATAAGATCACTTCTCATTCTTCTAAATTCTAATGAGTACAGACACAACCTACTCAATCTCACCTCATAAGACAGTGCCTGTACACCTTGTATGATATCATCCACACCAGGAGAGCTGCTATTTCCCATTCAGAAAGCAGCCTTCATCGAGAAGCTGGCAGATATAATTGAGAGTTACATCTAGCTGGTCGGTCCATGGATGCTGGAGATGCACACAGATCTGCATACTCCTGCTGCAGCCGTGAGCTTGAGGTGACAGTGGCAACTTGAGAAGGCGATGAGGGGTTTGGAGACTTCCCTCAGCTCCTTATCTTGTTCTAGGTCCTTAATTTCCTCATTCTGTTTTACCTTTTATGATATAAAGAAGGTTTTAATTAGCCCCAAATGTGTTCTCATAGACTCTCTTCGCCCCTCTTAGTTCTCCTATAGCTCTCCCCTGCTCTTGAACATTTATGATGCATTTCAATTGTATGACTTCCTACATTAGAACAGTGACTACACTGTGGAAGTAATTAATTGATTATAAAATGCATTTGGATATCCTCTGATTGTGAAAGACACTGTGTTAAGTGCACATCTTTCTTTATAAGAAACGTACATCTGTCTTAAGCGTTCATTTTCTGTCTCACTTTGATTTGATATGTTTCATAATCTAGCTACTTCCAGCTTTGGATATCTTTACTTTTCCCCTCCTTGAACCATCTTTGATGGCAACTCCCTCCCATTGTTTGGTTAATGTTTTGTTGACCAGTTTTTGATTTTGCTTCACCTGGGCCAGATCCCACTTCAACTTTTCCTTCTCCAGTGTACTTGTGTCTCCTGTTCCAAAGGTAAAGTCACCACAGTTCTACCAGACCACAGGGCTGCTCTCTCACTAGACACAGATAAGCAGTGGTTGTTTAACCTGAGGGTCACCACACTTCAGGTGATGGGAAATATGAGAAGGAGAATCCCTCATGGGAAGCTCAGGCTACGTAGAAATTGAACCTTTGCTGTTGGTAACAGTCCGTGTCTCAAGAAAGCCATCCAGCCAACCAACCGCCTCTCTTGCTCTTTAGTAATGTTAATGATATAGTAATCAGTGTTGACCTTTTGAGATTGGTATGATCACTCTTCCCTTCCTCCCACTAAAACTCCAGTTGCCCCATCACATACAAATCCAGATTCAGAGTCGCTTCCTTCCTTGAGCTTGGGATCCCACTTGGCTAGCCCCAAAGAGTTGGAGAGTCTAGGCTTCTTATCCACCTATCTGCTCACTCCCCCACCCAACCCCCCTGTCATCAACGTAAATACCATCTTTCCCAGCTGCTATGAGTTCTGACGAAGGGTCACTGGACTCGAAATGTTGAATCTGCTTTCTCTCCACAGATGCTGCCAGACCTGCTGAACTTCTCCAGTAATTTTTTAAAAATTTTGTACACATTTGCAGAATTTCTCTTTGCCCTTTACATTGCTGCTAGCCTGGTTGCTGGGAGTGGGTTCGCTCAGCTGGTTAGATGGTTGATTTGTGATACACAAAGATGCTAACAGCAGCGAGGGTTCAATGCCCAAACTGGCTGAGGTTACTGTGATGGACTGTCCTTCTTAACCCCTCTCCTCTCCTGAAGTATGGTGACCCTTAGGTTAAACCACCACTAGTCATCTCTTGCGAGACGTGTAAGATTTAAAAGGGACCTAAGGGGCAACTTTTTCATGCAGAAGGTGGCGTGTACATGGAATGAGCCTCCAGAGGAAATGGTGGAGTCTGATACAATTATAACATTTAAGAGGCATCTTGATGGGTACATGAATTGGAAGAGTTTAGAGTGCTATGGGCCAAATACTGGCAATGGGACTAGATTAATTTATGATATCTGGTCAGTATGGACAAGTTCCTTTATTCACTCATGGGATTAGGGCATCACTGGCCAGGCAGCATTTATTGCCCATCCCTCATTGCCCAGAGGGCAGTTGAGAGTCGACCACTTTGCTGTGGGTCTGGAGTCACATGTAGGCCAGACCAGGTAAGGATGGCAGTTTCTTTCCCTAAAGGACTTTAGTGAACAAGATGGGTGTTTCCTCCGACAATGGCAATAGATTCATGGTCATCATTAGATTCTTAATTTCAGATATTTACTGAATTCAAATTCCACCATCTGCCGTGGCGGGATTCAAACCCAGGTCCCCAGAACATTATGGGTCTCTGGATTAACAGTCTAGCACTAATGCCACTAAGCCATCACCTCCCCTGGAGAGTCCTGTTTCTGCGCTGTACAATCCTATGACACTAATGAGAGAGCAGCCCTATGGACTGGTAACACTGTGGTGACTTTACCTTTATCCCAGTCAATATTAGGATTAATTCAAATATTAGCTGCTCCGTGTGACTTCTGTAGTTTTCGTGGAAAGTTGTTGCTTTGTTTCCTTCCTGCTACTGGCAAAGACAATTAAACTGGCTGTGCATGTATTCTACAGGACAATATCGCAAGTTTATTCCATACTGGCTGAGGTTTTAGCTTTCCTCAGGCACTTCATCTCCCACAGTTCCCCAACACAGTGCAGTATGCATGCGCAGAGCCAGCCAGCTGTGTGTGTACAAAGACTGGGATCTTCACTCTGGGCTTCAGTTACAACAAGGAGGAGGCTGAGAGAGAATGCAGGAATGAATGAAGCCGTACTGCCCTCTCGGAGAAAGCTGTTCTTCGCTTTTTGTTAGGAGGGAGGGAGTTGGCTGGTTTCGGAAAGTTGTTGGTAAGTTTCTGGAGAAAGGTATTGCACTCCCTGGTGTTTTGTTGCTTTCCTTTTACAGTGGAAGTCAGCATGTTTGGGCGAGGGTGTGAAGTAAGGGATTTTTATTTTGCTTATGTAGCTGGATAAAGTTGTGTTTTGGTTTGATAAAGTTAGTTTTGTGTAGTATTTACTGAGCTGCTTAGCTCCTTCACTAATGAAACAATGTGTCCCAGTCTTGAAAGTGAAATGTAGCGGGGGGTGCGTGCAATGTACAGTGTGTGTGTGTGTGTGTGTGTGTGTGTGTGTGTGTGTGTATGTGTGTGTGTGTGTGTGTATTTCTGTGTTTGAGTGACTGTTTTTTAATTAAAAAACAAGAACTTCATCTTCACTTGGAGTTCGAAGCTGAAGAGTTGAGGTTTTTATTTTAATTCTCTAGAGCAGGATCCATGAATATTCCTGGTGGGAGAAGCTGGTTGATGTGAACGAGAACACGTCCCAGTGACAAAGCAACGACAACGAACTTGTTAACATTCTCCTCTCCAGGGGTGTCCTATTACCGGGAAACCAGTGTTTCACTCGGAACCAGGCGAGAAAATGCAATATGTTTGAAGTTTGATCTCGTAGGTACTATGGCTCCTCTCGTTAATTCCCCAATCCTTAATTTTTTTTTGTTGAAAAATTGCCAACTGTCGATGTTTTGTTGCGCTTGGGATAATAAGACCATAAGAAATAGCAGGAGCAGGCCGTTCGGCCCCTCGAGCTTGCTCTGATATCCTGTAAGATCTGGCCCTAACTCCACTTTCTTCTTTGCCCCCAGTAATCTTTCACCCCCTGATAGATCACAACCACTTTTGGATATATTCAATGACACTGGCTCCAGGGCTGCCTGCAGTAGAGAATTCTAAAAGTTAACAACATTCCAAAAGAGACAATTCTCCCCCCACCCCCCCATCTTTGCTGGAAATGGGAGACCTGTTGTAAGACCATAATAACTAGGAACAGGAGTCAGCTGTTCAGCTCTTGAACCTTTCAATGGGATCATGGCTGATCTGATATTCCTCATGTCCACTTTCCTGCCCTTTCCCCATAACCCTTGATTCCCCTACTGATAGATTATTTATTTATCTGTCTCAGCCTTAAATATACACAGGGACTCTGCCCCTACAGTTCTCTGTGGCAAGGAGTTCCAAAGACTCTCAACCCTCTGATAGAAGAAATTCCTCCTCATCTCAGTCTTAAAATGGCACCCCTTCATTCTGAGACTATGCCCTCTGGTCTTAGATTCTCCCATTAGAATCCTATAATTTCTGATGAAGGGTCTAGGCCCAAAACGTCAGCCTTTCTGCTCCTATGATGCTGCTTGGCCTGCTGTGTTCATCCAGCTCTGCACCTTGTCTCGGATTCTCCAGCATCTGCAGTTCCTACTATCTCAGAATCCTATAATACACTCGTTTCTATATGAGTCTCATCTCCTAACATAGCAGAAAAATTAAAACCACTTATAATATTCAACAAAGAACTGCACAATTGGATATGCATTGGGTGGCGGGGGGAATATCCATGTATTTTCATTTGGGAAACATTTGTGTTGTTATTTAAAAAGAGGTTGTAATTCCATGAATATTTGGAGGGAAGTCTGGTGACTTCTTATTTGCTTTTGTTTTGGATTTTACGGTTCTTTTAACAGACTTATTATTCCTGTGATATTTTGCATGTTTACACACTAGTGGTAGGAGATCTTGATTGACTGACTTTTTTTTCTAAAAAGGCAGTTGTGGTCAATTTCTAACTTTTCCTTGTTAATGAGAGGTTTTGTTTATTTAATGTTGTGAAATTGTTTTGCCCTTTTTAATGGAGCAAGTTTTTGCAGGTAGGCAAGCCTTCTAATTATAGCAAAATTATGGTGATAATTCATGGATTTTGCTGCTTTTTGTCCCCCCTGCCAATGATCACTGGAAATGTTTGTCACGATACAGAGGCCACCTCCAACGGATTGAAAAGGAAACAGCTGATATTGTGGAGGTTAATCATTTGGGCAGTAAATGGATATGTGTTGAGCATAACTTACAAAAAAGCAAATGGGTGTCAACTGTATAACTTATGAAAAGCACAAGGTGTAAATAAGTAATGAGGAATTGCAACATGAGTAATTTATAATTCTGCAATCCACAATATATTTCTTATTGTGTGTGTAAAGTGGTGAATCCTTTGTAGCCATCTAAAGTGATGTTGTTGACTCTGGCAGAAACGTCAGCCTCTCTGCTCCTATGATGCTGCTTGGCCTGCTGTGTTCATCCAGCCCTGCACCTTGTTGTCTCGGATTCTCCAGCATCTGCAGTTCCTACTATCTCTTGTTGACTCTGAAGTTTCTTTTGCTTTGCTTGTTTTATTTTGTAAGAGACTGTAGAGAATTAAGTAACTCAGTTTGAGTCTAGATGATTAGCAAATTGCACTCCATTTGCTGTACTAGTTACATTGTCTGAATTCCCTGATTAGATTGCTGCTGTGTAATGTACACCTATTGGGTATCTTATACGTACAATAGTTGAGAATCACAGAATCTGGGTTAAGATCCTATCTATTATTCACTACTTCAAAACTGAAATTGTTTCATGAGTAGAGCTTCCTAGTTATAATTCCACAAGGCAAAATCATCAAGAAGCTCTGAATTTATCAGATTCTGTGACTAGCATGAAGTCTATTTTTATAGTAAACTGTTTTCTTCCCCGAAACCTAGGTTTATCTCCAGCTCAGAATTGCAAAGAGATAAATTAATTTAGGTTGTAAAGGTAATAAGTTGATATAGGCTCACTCATTTCCAGCTCTCAATGAATAAGAGTTTTGTATTGATTAGATTAGATGGTAGCACATGTGACTTTGAGTTGGTAGACTATACTTTTGAAGAAAGGGTGCGCAATCTAGGGATTTGTGATTGCATTATTGGGTACTGCCTCATTAATGAGGTATGAAGCCAGAATATGCCTATTCTGGATGTTTAGGTTGGTATATGAAAATGTATAGAACTGATTTAGAATGACAACTTTCATCCTCCTGCCAACACCTAAAATCTGATTAACTGGGTTGTAATTTCTTTTGTGTGGAGTGACATACAAATCTGAGCCTGTTTTACTCCATTGGAATAATTAGGAAAAAGGGTAGTTAGGTGCGTGAGAGACAGTTGGCTTCAAGAAACCAGTTCTGCTCCAGAGTTAGTTTGTCTTGATCTTGCTTTTTTTTCTTTATTTGCTTTGAAGGACTAAAAGAATGATACCCAGACTTCAATGGTTAAGTTAGGAGGAGGGATTATATAAATTAGACCTGTTTTCTGTAGAATTTGGAAGATTTAAGGGGTGATTTGATTAAAGACTTCAAGATTTTAACTGGAAAAGACAGCTTGGATAAAGATAAACTATTTACACTGGTTGGGGATTGGAAAACTAAGGGGCATAGCCTGAGAATGAGGGCCAGACCATTCAGGAGAGATGTTAGGAAGCACTTCTACACACAAAGGGTGGGAGAGATTTGGAACTCTCTTTTACAAACAGCAGCAGATGCAAAATCAGTTGTTAATTTTAATTCTGCCATAGATACATTTTTGTTAAGCAAAGGTCTTCAGAATATGGGCCAAGGGCAGGTATGTGGAGTTAGGCCACAGATCAGCCATGATCTTATTGAATGGTGGAACAGGTTCAAGGGGCTGGATGGCCTACTTCTCTTCCCGAGTTCCTATATCCTTTAACCTAACAATCTGTCTGAGAAACCATATTTCCTCATCAATGCAAAGCCTTACAGACTCAGACATTTTAATAACCTCAAATTTGATAACCCCTTTTCTGAATTTGACAGAATGCCAATCTTGACCTCTTTTATGCTGTTTTATTTCACTTAACCATAACGCTGCAGTTCACTTTACAGATGTCAGCTCAGTAAGAGAATAGGCTGAGGTTGTTGGAATTCTGAAAGGTGAGTGGAACACTAAGCTTCTTGGAATTTTAATCTCTTAACCAGCTTGATGAAAGGATGGAATATTTTGCTTTTGTAGATTTGCTTCTCGTGAGTATGTCTTAGCACTAATCTATGAAATTACTGAAATTCATACTACTCCTGCTTGGTATATCTGAGAGTGTATCTCTTGCTTGGAATGTGTTTTAGCTAAGCTTCGTGAAGGTTTCTTTGCCTTTTTCACAACTAATAACTTGTCTTTTAAAGTAATACAATGTTGACGTGCCTTCTCTGGTTAATAATTGGGGAGGGGAAAAATGTCACCGAGTCAAAGAAGGAAATGTTAGGACAGGTGACCAAAAGCTATTTCTTTTCTCTGGGCAGTGAGCTGGAGTGAAAGAAGGTTTAGGGAGGCATTTCAAGATTGCAGGACTCAGACAGCTGATGCTGCAACTGCCAATATTGGGAACAAAGGGGAAAATGGGAAAAACACAAACTCCAGAGTTGGAGGAAATTAAAGTTTATCAAATATTGTGTAGGATTGAGTGGTTTTGAGGTAGGAAGGGCCGAAGACATGGAGAGGTTTGATCACCAAGGATGAGAAATTGAATATAAAGTCATTGGCTCTGGAGACATTGTAGTTCAGCTTGCACAAGGTTGTTTACTTGGTGAATGCAAATCACTGAAGCCAAACAATGGTCTCCTCATTTGCTGAGTTTAAGATGACTTCTCTGATCCTTTGTTTGAGGGAGGACGGTCCTCAATCACGTATAGTATTGTTAATGTTTTTCCACAAGTGTAAAGGGGTTTGCATGATGGTCCCAGCAGTGGAGGTTGGCTCTGCAGGGTTGAACTGAGCCTGTTTGACAACAATCACTTTTGATATGATAGTTCAAAGTCCACCATTTAACGGATGGAGTTCCTCACAAGGAACCTGTTTGTGACTTCCTGTGTTTCCCATTCCTTGATACAAAGGATATCTGCTGGTGGATCTTGCTTAGGAAGGCTGCTTCATACCAAAGTGGAAAGTGGGCAGTGGGTGGGTTGAAAAATGTCATTGTGGGGTGGTTGAATATGTTACAGTGTGGATGGTTTCAACTCATTTGTGGATTTTCATCAGTTAGCAGAATTGTCGGCAATGATGTTCATGAGGACAGGAAGGCAGGGACTGATGTTGACCAGAGGTTCCAGCTATGATGTGCATTATTTCAATTGTGACCAGGATAATTTGAAAATTAGAAGTACTGAGAGACCAGATCAATGAGGAAAGGGCTAATGGATGAATAGGACCTAGTAACCCTGATAAATGTGAGGTGATGTAATTTGGAAGAAGGAACAAGACAAGGGAGTACTCAATGAATAGCAGGATACTAGGAAGCTCAGAGGTACAGAGGGATCTTGGGGAATTGAGGATCTTGAGGGAACTTGTCCACAGATCCCTGAAGGTGGCAGGTCTGGTTAGTTAGGGCAGTTAAGAAAGCATATGGATGCTTGCTGTTACCAATCATGGCATTGATTGTGGGAACAAGGAGGTTGTTATAACTGTACAGGACCTTGGTTAGGCCACAGCTGGAGTACTCTGTGTAGTTCTGGTCACGGAACTACAGGAAGGAAGTGATTGCACTGGAGGGGATAGTGAGGAGATTCACCAGGATGTTGCCTGGGATGGAGCATTTCAGTGATGAAGAAAAGCTGGCTAAACTCGGACTGCTCGAAACAAAACAGAGGAGGCTGACGGGGGAGGTGTACAAGATATGAGGAGTATGATAGCGTGAATAGAAAGCAGCAGTTCCCCTTAGTCAAAGGGTCAGTAACAAGGAGACAAGGCTCTTGTGACATGGTGGTATTGCCCTACCTGTGATCTAGGAGGCCAGGGTTCAAGTACTGTCTGAGGTTCTGAGGACCCGAAACATTAACTCTCTGTTTTCTCCTTCACAGATGCTGCCAGACCTGCTGAGCTTTTCCAGCAACTTTGTTTTTGTTCCTGATTTACAGCATCCGCAGTTCTTTTGGTTTTTTTTCCCAAGTACCATCTGTTCCGCAGGTGTGTTATAACATCTCTGAGAAGGTTGATTAAAATTATGCCCCTTTTGTTAGATGCTTTTTTCAAAGTTAAAAGAACGAGGTTTAGAGGGAATCTGGGGGGGTAACCTTTTCAGCCAGAGGGTGGCTGGGGTCTGGAATGTACTGACTGGGAGAGAGATGAAGCAGGAAAACACACAACTTTGAGAAAGTACTTGGATGAACATCTGAAACATCACAATACTCATGGCTATGGGCCTAGTGTGGGAAAGTGGGAGTCGTGTAGGTAATTATTTTTGGCAGTTCAGACTCGATGGGCTGAAGGGCCTCAGTTGTACTATATGATTCTAGGTTCTTCAGAATATGGACAAATTACATGAATGGTGCGAGGTTATAAGGGAACTCAAACTGGCTAGGAGAAACTGGAGATTTAACAGCATGAATAATGGATTTGGTGGCAGATGGCTGAAGTACGAATGAAGGCAGGGTACAGAAATGGTCAGAAGTAGTTTTCAGCAATGATTGGAGGGTGGATGTTTTGCTAAGCCGTGATGAGCACAGTTCTGACAGGAACTGTGAAGGATGAAATAGATGACAAGTTTCTAATAGGATTATATATCAAATTTTATATTTCCAATATTTAACTGGAGAAAATTATAGACAGTCTGATAGTGAGTAGCAAGCGGTCTTTAGCAGAGGAACTGGAAAATTCCAATGGAGTTGAGCAAGGACACCTGAAATACTTTTAAAACATCAAATAAAAATCACATTGATTAAGTTAAGTAGTTTGTTGCTACTACCTGACACAGAGTTTGCTAAATTTTAAGAAATAATTTAAATTGTGGCTTTTGTTTTGTTGCGATATTTGCTTGTTGTATAATCTTAAGAATGACTATTGGATTTTTGCCAGCATTTGAATTATAATTATAATGTTATTCTGGCTATTCTTTAACTTGTTACTGTCTATGATCAATAATTCCCTCAAATGTGGGAGAATGATGATGAGATAAAACAAAGAACTGTGGATGATGTAGATCTGAAACAAACTACAGAAATTGCTGGAGAAACTTGGCAGGTGTGGCAGCATCTACAGAAAGAAAGCAAAGTTAACATTTTGAATCCAGTGACCCTTCCTCAGAAGACCAGCCTGAACAAAGGTCACTGGACCTGAGATTTTTGATGAATTGAGCTGAAGTCAAAAACGTCAACATAAACAATTTTCCTTTCCTAGTTTTCTTTGTTTTCTACTTTTTATTTTGTGAAACAAAACATGATTCAAAAGACAATTTAGCCTACCTTAGTCTTTCAATATGGAAAAATGTGAAAATCTTCAGTATACTGTAGGGTTTGTTTAAAAATTCAGCATTTCATCTTTTCTACAATGTATGTTTACTCTGTATAATGGATGTCCTACCATTTTTGTTCTCCTTTTGCAATTTAATTTAAGCTAACTTTGAATGTACTTTCTATTACCTCTATAAAATCACCTTCGATGCTCCAACCTTTTTTAAAAAGCCTATTTTTGCAGTCATAGAATCATAGAATAACACAGCATGGAAACAGGCCCTTTGGCCCAAACTGGTCCATGCTGTCCACTCAGCTAGTCCCAACTGCCCATATTTGGTCCATATTCCTCTAAACTCTTCCCATCCATGTACCTGTCCAAATGCTTCCTAACTGTCACTGTTGTACCCGCCTCAACCACTTTCTCCGGCAGCCCATTCCATATACGCATCACTCTCAAGTCCTTCTTAAATCTTTACCCTCTCACCTTAAACCTATGCCCTCCAGTTTTCAATTCTCCATCCCGAGGAAAAAGAATATATGCACTCACCTATCAATGCCCCTCATGATTTAATACACTTCGATATGGTTACCCCTCATTCTCCTACGTACCAAAGAATAGTCCTATCCTGGTCACCCTCTCCCTATCACTCGGGCCTGTTGGTCCTGGCAACATCCTCGTAAATCTTCTTTGCACACTTTCCAGTTTAACCATGTCTTTCCTATCAATACTCCAAGTGCGGCCTCACCAATGACTTGTACAACTGTAACATAACATCCCAACTCCTGTACCCAATGCCTTGACCAATGAAGGCCAGCATGCTAAATGCCGTCTTCACCACCCTGTCCAACTGTGATGCTGCTTTCAACGAACTATATACATGTACTCCTAGGTCCCTCTGTTCCATAACACTCCTCAGGAACTTCCCATTTGGCAAGTCTTTTCAGATTTAGGCATGAAGCACTAGATACTGACTGGGTGGCACAGTGGCTCAGCAGTTTGCAGGGCTGCCTCATGGTGTCGGGGACCCAGGTTCAATTCCAGCCTTGGGTGACTGTCTGTGTGGAGTTTGCGTGTTGTCCCTGTGTCTGTGTGGGTTTCATGGAACATAGAACAGTACAGCACAGTACAGGCCCTTCGGCCCACAATGTTGTGCCGAACTTTTACCCGAAACCTAAGGTCTATCTAACCTCCACCGCTACCTTATACTATCATCCATATGCCTATCTAATAGCCGCTTAAATGCCCCTAATGAGGCCGACTCACTACCCTCTCCGGCAATGCATTCCACGATCCGACCACTCTCTGAGTAAAGAGCCTACCTCTGACATCTCTCCGACACCTACCTCCTTTCACTTTAAAACTATGTCCCCTTGTAAAAGCTACCTCCACCCTAGGAAAAAGTCTCTGGCTGTCTACTTTATCTATACCTTTGATCATTTTGTACACCTCTATCAAGTCACCTCTCATCCTTCGTCGTTCTAAAGAGAAAAGCCCTAGCGCTCTCAACCTTTCCTCGTAAGACCTTCCCGCCATTCCAGGCAACATCCTGGTAAATCTCCTCTGCACCTTTTCCAACGCTTCCACATCTTTCCTGTAATGAGGTGACCAGAACTGGACACAATACTCCAGATGTGGCCGAACCAGGCTTTTGTATAGCTGGAGCGTAACTTCACGGCTCTTGAACTCAATCCCTCTATTAATGAAAGCTAATTTTTCTCCAGGTGCTACGGTTTATCCAGGGATAGGGTAGGGGCTCCGTCTGGGTGTGATGCTGTTCGGAAGTTCGATGTGGCTGAATAGCCTGTTTCACGCTGTAGGGATTCTATGATTCTTAACCTGTAGTTTCTGTCTCCAGTGTTCAAATGATGTAAGTTTTTCTTAGTAACCAGATCTCAATTCTGTACAGACAGCCAAAGAATTTTTGTCAGGATTTTCTCCAGTTTGTATCCTGTGTATCTTGGATTTATCCTTCATTTTCTCACCAGTTATGGAGAATGTATATTTAATTTTGATAAATGAGGTGCTGTATTTTGGAAAGGGAGATCAGGGCAGGACTTACACACATAATGGTAATGTTCTGGGGAGTGTTGCTGCACTAAAAGACCTTGGAGTGTAGGTTCATAGTTCCTTGAAAGTGGAGTCCCAGGTAGACTGGATAATGAAGAAAGCATTTGGTACGCTTACCTTTATTGGTTAGTGCATTGAGTATAGGAGTTGGGAGGTCATGTTGCATCTGTACAGGACATTGGTTACGCCAATTCTGGAATACTGTGTGTAATTCTGGTCTCCCCGCTATAGGAAGCGTTCAAAAAGGGTTCAGAAAAGTTTTATAAGGATGTTGCCAGGGTTGGAGGGTTTGAGCTTTAGGGAAAGCTGAATAGGCAGGAGCTATTTTCCCTGATGCGTCGGATGCTGAGGGGTGACCTTTATAGAGGTTTATTAAATCATGAGGGGCATGGATAGGATGAATAGCCGATGTCTCTTCCCTGGGGTGGGGGAGTCCAAAACCTAGAGAGCGTAGGTTTAAGAGGGGAGAGGGGAAAGATTTAAAAGGGACCTCAGGGGCAACACAGAGGGTGGTGTGTGAATGGAATGAGCTGCCAGAGGAGGTGATGGAGGCTAGTACAATGACAACATTTAAAAGGCATCTGGATTGGTAAATGGTTAGGAAGATTTCAGAGGGATATGGGCCCAATGAAGGCAAATGGAACTAGATTATTTTAGGATATCTGGTCGGCGTGGACGAGATGGCTCTATAACTCTCTATATGTCACGTCTTAGTATGATCAATGCTATGCACAATGAATTTAGCCCATTATTGCTCTGCTACCTGGCTCGCCTTTTGTTCAATTGATTCTGAAATGTCTGACCCCTCTTTAGTTTTCCCAGTGGTTTTCCTGATTTAGTACAGTGGAACAGTTTTACTGCATCAATTTTCCTGAATCCAGTAATATTGTGTAAATTGCAATGTAAGTTGCCAGCAGAAATGGTAAATCTTTGTGTCCTGAGGTATCCCACTCAGTAGTTCATCATTGCTAACATCCACCTCCCCAAATAAATGTGTATAATTTATTTTCATTTAAAATTCATTTATTCAATTTTCAGTAATTTTCAACAGTTAGCCTAAACGGAATTTTGGCATTTATTGCTAGAGGAATAGAGAATAAGAGTAAGAACTGTTACTGCAACTGTATAACACATTATTGAGACAGCACTTGAAGTGTTGTGTACAACTGTGGTCCCCTTACTTATTGAGGGATGTTGTTGTATTGCAGGAAGTTCAGAGAAGGTTCACTAGATTCTAGAGACGAGAAGTGAAATAACTGCATAGAGGCCAGTATCCTGTCACCAAGTCATAATTTATTTACATGTGCACCATATATGGGCTCTGACCAGCCAGTTCAAAGCCAGACCCTAGCCTGAGGAGACCTTTTGAATCTCCTGTTTATACCTGTCAGCCAGGGCTCCCTTATTAGCCCAGGTTAGCAACCCCAATCAAGGAATTTGTCAATGCGATCCACCTGGCCATGGTCCCAGTCACTACAGGGGTTTATTATATGAAGAGAAATGTAGCACTTTAGGCCTATACTCTTGGGAATTTAGAAGAATGAGTGGATATCTAGTTGAGGTATATAAGATGTTGAAGGGGATTGACAAAGTAGACGTAGAAAGGATGTTCCCTCATGGGGAAATCTAGAATGAGAGATCATCAATTTTAGGATAAAATGGAGCAGATTTAAAAGACAGATGAAGAAAAATTACTTCTCTTAAAGGGTCGTGAATCTGTGGAATTCACCACCCCAGATTGCAGTGGATGGTGGGACATTGAGTAAATTTAAGGAGGAGATGGACAGATTTTTAATGAGGAATGGGTTAAAGGGTTATGGGGGAGTGGATAGGAAAGTGGAGTTGAGGCTGACATGATCATCAAGTGGTAGAGGAAGTTTGAGGGGCTGAATGACCTACTCCTTCTCCTAATTCTTATGTAAATCGTTCCAGTATTAAGTTTAATTCATTTATACTACAATAATTGATATTTACTTGGGCATTTTATATTGTGAATGTCGAATTTCATCTTCAACTCTACCACCATTTCAGCCAGCCTCTCTTATAAATGGCTTAATAAATATGGTTTAATATTAAACCCGCTGTGTTCCCAGGTTAAGTTTTTGACTTGAAAATTTTGGGTTTTTTTTGTAAAAGGATTGAGAGAACTAAATCCAACCCTGTAATTGCTGTGAGGATTACTGTGCTAAGTATTTCTTTTTTTCTGTACCATCAATGTAATTTATATGCAGCTGAGGAAACAGAAATACGAGCTTAAGACACATTCGATTTAGTGGTTTGAAATATTTTACCAAGCATAAAATTAAATACATATTTGGTTGGGAAAGGAGGGAGCAGAGAACCAGGATCGACCAATCTGCTAGTCTGATGTCAGAGAAGGTGCAGGAGAATCAGTGGATGTGGTGTATTTTGAGTTTTAATAACTTAATTTATTAGACTTTAATTAGAGCACATGAGATGAGGAAGTAATATATTGGTTAATGTAACTAAATTAGTAAGAGCCTGTAGTGATTGGAATGAGGGTCAAGTGGATCTCATTGACCGAGATCCTTGACTGGGATTGTTAACCTGGGCCAATCAGGGAGCCCTGGTTAACAGATATAATCAGGAGATTCAGAAGTTCTCTCCATTCTAGGGACTGGCTCTGAGCTGCTGGTCAGAGTCCACGTACTGTGCACTTGTGAATAAAGGGTGACTCGGTGACAGGATACCAGCCTCTGTGCAGTTATTTCAGATTGGCAGACAGTGACTAGTGGGGTACCACGAAGATTCGTGCTTGGGCCTCAGCAATTTGCAACCTATGATTTGGATGTAGGAACCCAATGGAATATCTCCACGTGTACAGTTGAGACAAAACTGGGTGTGAGTGAGAATGATACAAAGAAGCTTCAGGAGAATTTGGATATACTGAGTGAATGGACAGCGATGTACCCGATGTAACATCATGCCGATCGTTATGAAGTTATCCACTCTGATAGGAAGAACAAGTGTGCGATATTTCTTAAATGGTGAGAGATTGGGAACTGTTCTAAAAGGACACTGGTGTCCTTGTTCATGCATCACTAACAGCTAACAAACAGGTTCAGCAAGTAACTCGAAGGCGAATGATCCATTTGATCTTTCTTACAAGAAGATTTGAGTACAGGAGTAAAGATGTCTTGCTTTATCTGTATCTAATCCCAGTGAGACAGTACCAGGAGTGTCATGTGCAGCGTTAGTCCCCTTGCCTAAGGAAAGTTGTATCATCATTGAGGGAGTGGTGCAACTGTCTTACGAGGAGAGATTGAAGAGGCAGGGCCTACATTCTCTCATTCAGGAGAATGTGCAGTGATTTCATTGAAATTTAGAAAATTCTTTTAAAGGTGTGACAGGGTAGATGCAAGAAACATGTTTCTCATGCTGCGGCCCTAAAACCAGGGGGACAGCCTCACAATAAGGGGTGTACAGTGGGGAAATGAGATGAGGAATTTCTTCACTTGATGGTAAAGCTGTAGAAATTCTGTAACACAAAGGCCTGTGGAATCTCAGTCATGGAGAATGTTCAAGACACATGTCAATAGATTAGTATGCACCAATGACATCAAAGGATTTAGGATGTGTTGGAAAATGGCTTTGATGTACAGGATGTCTCCAATTTATAAACTTCCAACTTACCAATGCTTGTACTTATGAATGGACTCCTGTACAGAGTGTCATCTTAAAGAGCTGGGATGTGAACGTTTTCTGTACTTACAAAAGGCAACTTTTATATTATCCTGCAATCTGTTCAAACTTGTGCATAAATTGACTTGTGAACAGACTCCAGGATGGAATGTGTTTGATGCCAGTTAGATGACTGGCCATGGTATAGAATGGCAAAGCAGGCTCAAGGGACTGAATAGCCTAATATTGCAGTCAGCATTTTTGTCAATGATAGACCAACTGTCTACTGAAGTTGATCAGCTTCCATCAGCAGCAAAATGGCAGAATTTTGTTTTATTGAAGGTGGGAAGTGTTAACAGGAGAGACAGACGCTGTGATCTTAGCAAATGATTGTGAAGGGAGAGACCGAGAGGTCTTGAAGAACATCAGTTTGCAACAATGGGACAACTGGTTAAGTGAGTACCTGACTGTGAGTAAGACACCTAGCCAACCTCCTTCTCCCTTCCCAGCCCAGACCACAAATCAGGATGGAAGACAACCAGTTTCTGACCCCATGTTTGTGTGAATTATACTGAGGCCAGCTCAGAATGAGCCCCACCAGATGTGAACCTAACACCTTCTGTCCTTGGCCCCATACTCTTCCCTAGTGCTCAGAACCTGCAGCATGGTCTTTCACACTCTATAACTCACTTTTGTAACCAAAAGGGCAAAAGAAGTTTTTTTTTTTTTTATTCATTGACAATTAGCTTCATTTTACAAATTATAAATTAATAGAACTCGAGCATCAGCAATCTGCGGTCGTGAGAATTGAACTCATGCCTGCCAGAGTATTAGCTCAGATTTCAGTCCACTGGTCTCGTGACAATATCGTAGCACAATCACCTCTTCTCTGTTTTGCATTTTTAATGGTTATTTTTATTAATTATTCATCTTGTTATGATTTATCTGGGAAGAGTTAAGTGCTTATGATCGTGTCCCACTCTTGCATAAGCTATTCCAAAATGGAGAAAATCTCAATGAGACTGACATGATCAGTGTTTGCCTGCCTGCCTGACTGCCATTAAGGACAAAAACTAATTCTTCCCAGCAGGAGCCCTCTTATGACAGGCAGTGTCCCTACCCCTGGAGCAAGAGGCCTGGGTTCAAGTCCCAACTGCTCCAGAAGTCTGAAATAACATCTCTGAACAGGTTAATTAGAAAAATAGGTTAAATAAAGAGCATTCTTACCAGCATTTGACATTAACAGAAAATAACGTTCTTTATTGTAACACACTTAAATTAGAAATCCTTCTGTTAAAAATTTATTACTTTGCAATTTAAGCTATACCACCTCCAAAAATTCAAATTCGCGCACACTCTCTCTCTATTAAGACAGACAAATTGTTTGACATACATAGCATGGGTGGGAAAAGAATATGGACAGTGAAATAATTCCATGGAGGCTGGTATCCCTTCAATAAGTCACCCTTGATTTACACATGCACAGTAGATGGACTCTGATTAGCTTGCTCAGAGCTAGTCCCTAGAATGAGGAGACTCTATAACTCTCGTGTTTATGTTTGTCAGCCAGGACTCCATGATGGCGATGGCCATGGCCAACAATCCCACAGGGTGAACCAGACTCTGAAGATCAGAAGTCCAGATTTCAAGGGTGTGTAAAATTGTCTTGCAGTTCCTTTTGATTTTTAGCACAGATGGCACACTCTGTAAAGTGATGGCCCTTGATTATTTCAGTGATTCTACAGTCTAAGGTCTTGTTCAAATTCTTTCTTTTAAGCTTTCTTAGTTTTTCTGTCTTTTTTCCCCCCGTACAGAAGGACAGACAGATGCTTTCTGGTTGCTTTCTTTCTCTGCTACCCTGGCATTTACAGACTTCCAGCGCAACGATCAGAGAGCTGCCATCAGGCAGCATTTCCCTAACACTATAGACTTTTGGTGCTGCTTAGGCATGTGTTCTCTTCCTCAGTGCTTGAAAAAGCAACATTGTCCAACACTACGAAAGATGTATCTTCAAATTGCAAAAGTCTCTTGCTGTTTCAGCTATATGACTGTTTGGAATTTTCTTTTTCCCTGAAACTCGTGTTTACGGTATTTATTGCTAAAGGAATAGAGTATAAAAGTACGAAAGTGTTGGTGCAAGTGTACATGGCATTAGTGAGATCGCACCTAGAATATTGCATGACGATTTTGGTCCTTTACTTCTGAAATTTGCTCACCACCCCGTTCTACCCCCCTCCCCTTGGAAAAAAACATTAAAATGTCACCCCCACACCAACAGGTTTTAAACGTAAGATAATACCTGCACATAATAAGATAGAATCTTGCTTGTGAGTTTTTTGTGGGAACTTTATCAAAGGCATTTTTTAAGGTTTGTTTAGACAATTATCAATCAGTCACTTACCATGCATCAACTTGTAAAGCTATTTTTTAGCAAAAGAAAAGTTCAATGTGGTTGGTGTGACATGGCTTAATGTTTGAGATTTTGTGCTGTGATCCGCAATTTATAGCACCCAAGAACTATGTGGGGTGAGTGGGATCAGGTGGAGTTCCTTTGTTTCATACATTTTTTTCAATACAAAATATCTTGCCACAAGTAGCAAGTGAGAAAACATTCTTTTATAAAAGTGAAGTTGATAAGCATTTGAGATGAAAGACAATGAAAAGAAACATTGAAGGAGTAGTGAAATGGAATAAAGTAGTTCCACCTATCGTGCTAGAATTGGTACAATGGAATGAATGGTCTTGTGTTATTTCTATGAAGCTGAGAGAAAGGTGGAGTGGGGGAAATATCTGTTCACCATAAGAATTTTACATCAGTGTGTAATGCAGTATAGTATGAAGGTGATTAGAGAGAGATGGACAACTTGTGGTTTAACATGCCTCGTGATTGGACAAGAGTCCATCGTGGTTATATCAGCCAGTGTGGGAATTGAACTCTTTTTGTTGGCATCGCTCTTCATCGCAAACTGGCCATCCGACCAACTGAGCTATCTGATACCATTTTGTTCATTTATTCTGTTTAATCATGTGTTCAAAGTACAACCAAAATGAAAGTGAGTAAAGGCTTTTTTGTGAGCTTCTAATGATTTCAAATGCAGATCTATTTCCTGTTCCTTAACACTTCAGCTGTAGAGAATAGGTTTGGGCAATTGTCTGCACTTGAAAAGGAAAGATTTGAATTGTGTTGATTTTGAGATGGTACAAAATTATTGGCTGAATGCTAAACACACCATGCAAATTGTTCTGGTTTAGACTTTTTTTTTTTGTTAGTAGCAGATAATTCAATTTTTGTGCCAGACATGGTAAGTATTAATTTGTTAAGATAATTACGTTTCAATACTATTGAACCCAAGATATTCATTCTAATAGTTTTTGCAGAAGGTAGACATTTTTTTTCATTTGAACCCCCTTGTGATTTCTGTGTACAGTACTAGCTGAGCATCCAAAATAAACTTTTTAACTGTGACCTTTTCATATCTTAAGCCATCTTAAAATTACTGAAATCTTTGCTTGTTAGGGAAAATTACTTCCAGTTTTCTGCCTTCAGGACAAATTAACTTCACTGTCATTGAGCCCTGTGTTTCAGCTGATGTGATCCCCATGTCAAAATGCAGATTGGGCATTGAGCGAAGCAGGTAGTGAAGGAAACTGCTTTTGTCAACACGAATGTCATCAGTAAAACTAATTTGGTTGTTATGAGTAGTTTGTGGAATTTGAAAAGTTGGATTTTGAAAAGGAAAGGATGGTTAAAATGACAGTGAAGTAATTAAATCCACCTCACTTAGAAGTAGAAGCAATTAGATCTGTTCTGCATTCGGAAGTTTATGGTATCCCAAGTTCATGGTAAAGTGCACTGGCTGCCCTCTGTATTCTCAGACCTGTTGAGTGATTTTTCATCCCCATTTCAAATGTTTCAACCCAAGTTCGTGTCTGTGTGTCTGTGTGTCTGTGTGTCTGTGTGTCTGTGTGTCTG
>NC_063334.1:11627431-11631730 GCF_021869965.1 Rhincodon typus
CTTTGTCTCTACCGTTGAAAAGTCCATTGACTTGACGTAGATAGATTTGAAATGCTGGCTGTTCTGTTTAAGAAATGGGTGTTAACAAACGTTTGTTTTGAAAATGGGGAGGCCCCTCTGTTCCCAAAGATGCCTATGCCTATCTGATGTAACTTCCAAATGACCTTGTAAATGGGTAAACAGCCCATCATTCTGAAATGGATGGAGAGATGTCCATACAGTGACACATTGGCTCAATGGTTAGCATTACTGCTTCACAGCTCTATGGTTAGCCATGAGAAATATGTGGTTAAGGGTCTGGATCTGGGCGGGCTGCTGTTCGGAAGGTCAGTACAAATGGCTTCTAGCTACACTAGGGATTCTATGAAGTCCCAAAAGGGAATAAACTTGGACTCTAATAAACCATGAGGCGATAGTAGGAACTGCCGATGCTGGAGTCTGAGATAACAAGGTGTAGAGCTGGATGAACACAGCAGGCCAAGCAGCATCAGAGGAGCAGGAAAGCTGACATTTTGGGTCTAGACCCTTCTTCAGAAATGGAGGAGGGGAAGTGGATTCTGAAATAAATAGGAGGAGGTGATGATGGAAGGTGAATAGAGGAGCAGATAGGTGGAGAGAAGACGGACAGGTCAAAGAGGCGGGGGACGCTGTATGTAGCGGTCGTCGCGGTTGGGGCCAAATAAACCATGACCTGTTTTGAGGTGGTGCGTGCACACACAGACACACACACACAGACCAGATGCATGCACGCACGCGAGTGAGCGTGTTCTTCCACCTGGCTTGATAAACAGCAAAGATAACGGAACCAAACACTTTTTTTTTTCTGGAGAAACTCAGCAGATGTGCTGCCATCAGTGGGGAGAGAAAGCAGAGTTAACATTTCAGCTCCAGTGACCCTTCTTCAAACCTGGAGAGATGTGTTTTTCTCTGTCCACCTGATGCTGCCAGACCTGCTGAGATTCTCCAGCAATTTCTGGTTTTGTTTCAGATTTCCAGCATCCACAGTTCTTTGTTTTATTTTTACAGAGAATAATTGGCAAGCTGCAGCAAGGTATCACTCACTTTATATATGAAGCCTGTGACACAGTGACTTGAGTCTGCCAGTGAAAGCATGGAAATGGTGCAGGTGTTTTGAGGCAAAAGGAAAAATCAGTCTCTAAGTGCCTTGAATGGTAAATAGAAGCCAAAAACAAAATGATGCGGATGCTGAAAATTTAAAATAAATTCAGAAAATGCTTTAAATACTCAGCATCTGTAGGAAGAAAGAGTTTAAAATTTTAAGTTGATTTTGTTTTCTGCAAATAGTGATCAATTTATCAAATAAGTGGGCTATTTTTCTTCTTCCGATAGAAAGGTTAAGACATAAAGGGAAAAAGGTTCCCTGTGCAACTGTGAGAGATTAAGTTTGTTGCATCTGTTTTCTAATCAACCTGTTCAGAGATGTTATTACACACCTCTGGAGCAGGTGGGACTTTAACTCAGATCTCTTTGCCCAGAGGTAGGGACACTACCACTGTACCACAAGAATTGCATATCATCACACTGATTCCAGAGCAGACAGGTTGTGTACCTTTACAACTGTTACATGTCATCATGGTAATGTAATGCTGTTGTCTAAAGATACCACCTTCCTTCAGTAGCACTCTGTACAATGGAGGTACTACGATGTTTAACTGTGAATGTGATATATAGTAACGTCAATGCATAGACTATGTAAAATTGGGAGATAATAGCAATGGACTCGCGATCCAAATTATATACCCTAAAGTATCTCTCCTTTCTCCCAAGACTTTTATTGAGCCCTGGTCCTCAGGATAGTGCTAAGGATTGCCACTTCAAGAGCATGATTACAGTGATTTACTGTTTAAAGGTGGTTCCCTTTTGTGTAACAAAATGGGTGACGTGGTGGCTCAGTGGTTTGCACTGCTGCCTTACAACGCTAGGGACCTGGGTTCAATTCCAGCCTCGGGCAAATGTCTGTGTGGAGTTTGCACATTCTCCCTGTGTCTGTGCGGGTTTGCTCCGGTTTCCTTCCACAATCCAAAGATATGCAGGTTAGGTGGATTGGCCATGGGAAATTGCCCATAGTGTCCAGGGATGTGGGAGCCATGGGAAACACAAGGTTATAGGGATAGGGTAGGGCAGGTGGTTCTGGGTGAGATGCTCTGCAGAAGGTTGGTGTAGACTTAATGGGCTGAATAGCCTGCTTCCACATTGTACGGATACTACGAAATCAAAAGATACCACTAGTGCAATGGCGGTTTTTGCATTGACATAGACAATTTGGTGAGGAACAACATATTGAATATCTAAAACGGCCTGCAGTGCACTCATACAGGCAGTCCCTGGCGTGTGAATGGGTTCTGTTCTGGAGTCTGTTTTGTGAGATGATTTGTATGTAAGTTTGAACACCATGCAGGACAACATAAAATAGCTGGTCATAAGTACAGAAAATGTTTACATGGTGGATCTTTATAATTACGCCTCTATATAGGATTGTGTTTGTAAGTTGCATGTTTGTAAATTGAGGATCCCTGTTATGTCAAAGATAAAGTAAATGTGTATATACTGAAGAACTAAGGAAAATGATCTCAATATATTCATGGTATCCCCCAGGAAACTTCTTGTCTTTAGGTGTTCTGTGGTTAATTCAGTGGAATAACTCAGGATTTAATATTGCTTTATTCTTCACTTAATATTAAATTTCATTTAGCATTTTTTAATATAGGCTTTATTCAGTTGGTAGTCCTCCAGTTATTAGTCATCCGTTATTGTTATGATTCCAGCTGAAATTACTGGACAAATCAGATCCTAAACTGAAATCTGCTTGATAGATCATGTATTTTTTTTCCATTTTTAATGTGTTGGCCTCTCAGTGAAAAATAGCTCACAATGGTGCAGATTTGGTTTAAACTATAAAACAAGCTCTACGTTCAAAGTAAATGAAGACTGATAGAATAAACCAAGTTACTTACAAGACAAATTTAAAGATCTCAAAACAAATAATAAAAATATAACCTCATCAATCATAAGAGCGCCCCTGTTCATTATTCACACCAGAAATCGTGCCCTTCTCATTCCCACCTTGGGGCTAATTTCGCTGTGGCTTCAACTCCTGCTCTTGAGAATTTGCCTCTTACTGGTGCCTTCATTCAGCCAAGCTTAAACTTTCTCAGCATCAAGTAAGCCCTTCAGGGTTTTAACTAAACATTTCTGGTCTAGATCTATTATCAAACGCCTCACACTGAAGTAACCTTTATTTTAACGATTCTGAACTTTCTCCGTTTCTTGTGAGCAGTTGCTGTACACATCCAGATTTGGTTTATAACCTTGCAGAGCTTGCCCCAACTGAAAATAAGAGAAACCTTTTCTTTTACCCCCACATTATGGTTGTTTCACATAATCAAAACAAAATCAATCCCTGATTTTTGAAACTGAATCTTAATGCATGCCGTTTACCTCCTTTGCTTGTAAAATTCTCCAAATGTAAACAAAGCCTAGTATTCTTAAAGAAGTCTTGCAGGAAGGTGGCTGAGAGGAGGTGTGGTCGAAGTAGCTGTGGGAGTCGGTGGGTTTGAAATAGATGTCGGTTTTGAGGCGGTCACCAGAGATGGAGACAGAGAGGTCCAGGAAGGAGAGGGAAGTATCCGAGATGGTCCAGGTGAACTAGAGGTTGGGGTGAAAGGTGTTAGTAAAGTTGATGAACTGTTCAAACTCCTCGTGGGAGCATGAGGCAGTGCTGATACAGTCATCACCTGGACCATCTCTGATACCTCTCTCTCCTTCCTGGATCTCTCTGTCTCCATCTCTAGTGATCACCTTGATACCGACATCTATTTCAAGCCCGCTGACTCCCACAGCTACCTAGATTACACCTCCACTCACCCACCTTCCTGCAAGAATGCGATCCCCTATTCCCAAATGCTCCAACTCTGCCGCATCTGCTCCCAAGATGAGGCGTTCCACTCTCGAACATCCCAGATGTCCTCTTATTTCAAGGACCGCAACTTTCCCCCCAGCTCGGTGTTCGAAAGTGCTCTCGATCACATCTCTTGCGTTTCCTGCAACTCTGCCCTCCCCAACTCTTCCCCGCAACGAAAGCAAAGACACAATCCCCCTTGGCCTTCCATATCTCCCCACTAACCTCTGGATTCAACATATCACTTTCAGCCACTTCTGCCACCTATAATCCGACCCCACAACCAAAGATATATTTCCCTCCCCACTCTTATCTGCCTTCCATAGGGACCGCTCTCTCCACAACCTCCTTGTTCTCTCCACAACCTCCTTGTTCTCTCC
>NC_063334.1:11631740-11645714 GCF_021869965.1 Rhincodon typus
CCACACCCCACACCCCACACCCGCACCTTTCCCTGCAATCGCAGGAAGTGCTACACCTGCCCCTCCACCCCCATCCTAGGCCCCAAACAAACGTTTCACATCAGACAGGTGTTCACCTGCACATCCGCTAATGCGGTATACTGTATCCGCTGTTCCTGATGTGGCCTCCTCTACATCGGGGAAGCCAAGAGGAGGCTCGGAGACCGCTTTGTTGAGCACCTACGCTCGGTTCGTGACAAATGACTGCATCTCCCAGCCGTGAACCATTTCAACACCCCCCTCCCACACCCTGGGTGACATGTCCATCCTGGGCCACCTCCAGTGTCACAATGACACCACCCGGAAACTGGAGGAGCAGCACCTCATATTTCACCTTGGGAGCCTACACCCCAATGGTCTCAATGTGGACTTTACCAGTTTTAAAATCTGCCCACCCCCGGCCACATCCCATGACCACCCTCCCTCTCATCCCCGCCTCCTTGACCTGACACAACCTGTCCATCTTTGCTCCCACCTCACTGACCAATCCCCACCACTACCTCCCTGCACTCACCTATCACCATCCCACCTACCTACCCCAGCCCCACCCCTCCTCTCTATTTATTTCAGAGCTCTTTTCCCCCTCCCCATTTCTGAAGAAGGGTCCCGACCCGAAACGTCATCTTTCCTGCTCCACTGATGCTGCCTGGCCTGCTGTGTTCCTCCACACTGTGTTATCTCTGACTCCAGCATCAGTAGTTCTTACTATCTCCAAACTAGTGACTTAGGTTTTTTTCTAATTTTATATCAAGAAATTGCTTTGTATAATTACACTCTGATTAAATTTACAATTAATCATAACTATATGATTGTGGCAGAATTATGCATTTTTGCATTAAAATAGCATTGATTTATCATGATTTGAACTGAAAGAAATCAAAAGTCAAAACCAGTTTCACAAATGCCTCTGTCAGAGGGAAAGATGAAGCCATGAAGTTGAAATGTAATCACTTTGTGGGAATGCTTTGAACATGTTCAAGTTAGCAGTTCTTTGAAGTTTAGTCCAGTTATTTAGACTACTTGATCTTGATCTTTTTCTTATTCCTCAGCCTGCTTGAAATTTGGGATGCAAGTTTGAAGCTTTTGGGCGGAATAATGTGGACTGAACAATTTAGTTGGATTTTGGATAGTGAGGAAATACTAGAACCACCATCTAGTTATGATTTTGTACAATAGTTGTGCCTGTTGTTTAAGTTTATGAAGAATAACACAAAGCATATTACCTAAATGCTGAGGATTGCAGAGCTTCAAGATACAAGGGATTTCAGTGTTCGAATGCAAGGTCACAAAGTCATTCTGCAGGTACAATACGTAATTAGAACAGCCCATAGAATATTATGGTTTATTGTAAAAGGAATTGAATACAAAAGTAGGGAGATCATGCTTTAGTTAAAGAGGACATTGGTGAGACCAGACATCTGAGGTACTGTGCATTATTCTGATCTCTTTATTGAAGGAGGATGTAAATGCATTGAAGGCAATTTGGAGAAGATTGACTTCACATTCTGGAGTGAGCAAATTGCCTTACGAGGAAATGCCTGTATATGTTGGAATTTAGAGTCAGAGATGACTTGATCGAAAAATACAAGATCCTGAGGGGTCATGTGGATGTGGAAAAGTTGTTTCGTTCTGTGAGATTCTGGAACTGGGATCATTATTTCAAAACAGGGGGTTGCCTATTTAGGACTTGCAGGATTTTTTTTTTCTCAACTGTCTTGAGGCTTTTTATTTAAAGGTGGTCTTTGAGCATTTTTTAAGGGCTGAGGTAGGAAGGCTTATTAATAAGCAAGGTTATCGGGGTGGGGAGGTGTGGTTAAAGTAGGCAGGAATGTGCAGCAATCAGATTGACCCTAAATCTTATTGAGTGGCAGGTACAAGCTGGAGGTGCCTCCTCCTGTCCCTAGTTCTGATGGATGTTTGCATGTTGGTGTAGGTTCTAATACATAATATTATTAAAATGAAAACTGCAGTGAAATAAATTGGTAGTTGTCCAAATTGGTCAAAATCTGATAAGGAGTACTTAAATTCTATTTTGAGAGATCATGTGACTAGTCCTTTTTAGGAAAAGGCATGTTTGTCATGTGACCTTAATTGATCATGATTTTATGTCAGTTGTTTTATCATGCATTTGACAGTATTTAGTATTGCTTGTTTTTAAAAAAAAAACATTTTTTATGATGCAGGTTTATGAAATTTGTTTTCAACGCCAACTTTAATGTAATAAAAGCACCTAAGGAGCAGTGCACAATAAAGAGACAGACTGAGCTCTAACCATTTTGGAGATTTTGTTGAAGCCACTGTTGAAAAAGGGGATGAAGTATCAAAGTTAAATACTCTGGGAAGGATGTGCCAGTGGGTTGACCCTGGATGATGCCTAGGAGTGCAGAGTTGGAGAATTTGAAGATAGGAATATTTGATTAACATGGTGAGGCTGAAGATTGTTATATTGGTGAATGTGGAGCTTTGATGACCATTGGAGGCTGATGTGCCCACTGATATCGATGCACCCTGACTTGGAACATCAGGGTGTGGGTGATGCTATTTTAAACGAGCTGAAAATTTGTTTAAAAAGCAACAGGATGTTGCCAGGTATGGAGGGTTTGAGTTATAAAGAAAGACTGGATAAACTGGGACATTTTACACTGGAGCGTAGGAGGTTGAGAGGTGACCTTTTATAGAGGTTTATAAAGTCATTAAGGGTATAGATAGAGTTGTTGATAGTTGCCTTTTCCCTCGGATGGCGATTTTCAAGACTGGGGGCACGTTTTTAAGGTGAGAGGAGAGAGATTTTTAAAAAAAGACATGGAGGCAAATTTTTTTTAAAGAGGATGGTTTGTATGTGGATTGAACTTTGAGGAAGTGGTGGATGTGGGTACAATTACAACGTTTAAAAGACATTTGGATAAGTACGTGGATGGGAAAGGTTTGGAGAGATGTATGACTCAAAGACAAGAAGTTGACATGAAGCCCTGAGAACCTGGGAAATTGTTTCAAACAAGAGGGAATGAATGGTGAGGCCATTGTGAAGGCAGAACCTTAGTAAGGCAACATTTTAATATTGTTCCTTACTGTCTGTCTTCTCCATCCCTGCAGGAGACTGAGCCTCTGATATGGGCTAGCAATTGGTTTTCAACCTGTAATTGAAGACAATCCTGTTTTATTTTAAATTTTAATTCTTTCACATGGTGTGAGCACTGCAAAGCTACTCTTTGTTGCTCATCCCTACTTGTCGTTGTGGAGGTAGTGAACCATATTCAATATTTGTATGGTTAGGATGCTTATCATACAAATCGAAAGAACAATTTTCAGGTATTGCAGTTGTGTAGGTAACATGAACATTCCTGGTCATGCTTTTAACATCCGAGAGACCACTTTTTATGCTCCTGAAGTCTATATCTGGTGCAGTCAGTCTTGTATTTTTCAATGGTTAAAGCATGACTTCCATGACAAAATAAGTAGTCAATTCTTCACAGGGTAACAAGCCACACATCATCACTTTGTTTATAAGATTTTGTGGTTGTTTACTGTCAGGTGATCTTTCTGTCCCACTCTCTATGTAAGATTCAGTTTTTTTTAAATTTTCTCATGCTGACACCCCTGTTTCTTCTCTTTTATCAGATAAAAGTCTTAGCTACTTTCTCCACACGCCAAGGGAAAAACTCCTTTTTAATTTAACGATCAGTACTCCATAGTGCAGTTAAAGATAGTAATCCATCCAAAGCTTTACAAGAACATAGTTTCCATAGTAACCAAGGTGTCAGTTTACAGAAGTGAGTTTGGGTTGACACCATCTGTGATGCTGTCATTGCTACTTGTGTTGGGGTGGTTAGCTCAGTTGGCTGGACAGCTGGTTTGTGATGCAGTGAAGCCAATCATGAGGGTTCAATTCCCGCACCAGCTGAGGTTACAATGAAGGAGAATCCTTCTCAACCTCTCCCTTTGCCTGAGGCATGGTGAGCGTCATGTTAAACCACCACCAGTCATATCTCTTTCTCTCCCTCTCTCTCTGTTTCTCTGAGAGAGAGCACATGGAAACTGTTTCCAAGAGATAGTAGGAACTGCAGATGCTGGAGAATCTGAGATAACCAGGTGTAGAGCTGGATGAACACAGCAGGCCAAGCAACATCGGAGGAGCAGGAAGGCTGACGTTTCTGGCCTAGACCCTTCTTCCGAAAAAAAAAACGGACATCTGAGATGTTCGGGAGCGTCTCTGATACCTCTCTCTCCTTCCTGGACCTCCTCTGTTTTCCATCTCCAGTAACCACCTGGAAACCGATATCCATTTCAAGCCCACCGACTCCCACAGCTGCCTAGAATACACCTCCTCCCACCCACCTTCCTGCAAAAATGCCATCTCCTCTTCCCAATTCTTTTGTCTCCGCCGCATCTGCTCCCAGGATGAGGCATTCCACTCCCGAACATCTCAGATGTCCTCATTTTTCAAGGACCGCAACATCCGCCCCCCCCAACTCGGTGGTCGAGAACGCCGTCTACAGTGTCTCCCGCATTTCCCGCAACTCATCCCTCACACCCCGTCCCCGCAATAACAACCAAAACAGAATCCCCCTCGTCCTCACGTACCACCCCACCAACCTCCGGATCCAACGCATCGTCCTCCGACACTTCCGCCATCTGCAATCTAACCCCACCACCAAAGACATTTTTCCCTCCCCACCCTTATCTGCTTTCCAGAGGGACCACTCTCTCCATGACTCTCTTGTCTGCTCCACACTCCCCTCCAGCCCCACCACACCCGGCACTTTTCCCTGCAACCGCAGGAAGTGCTACACCTGCCCCTATACCTCCCCCCTCACTCCCATCCCAGGCCCCAAGAAGACTTTCCACATCAAGCAGATGTTCACCTGCACATCTGCTAATGTGGTATACTGTATCTGCTAATGTGGTATACTGTATCTGCTGTTCCCATTGTGACCTCCTCTACATCGGGGAAACCAGGCAGAGGCTTGGGCACCGCTTTGCAGAACACCTACGCTCGGTTCGCACTAAACAACTGCACCTCCCAGTTGCGAACCATTTCAATTCCCCCCTCCCATTCCTCAGACGACATGTCCATCCTGGGCCTCCTGCAGTGCCACAACGACGCCACCCGAAGTTGCAGGAACAGCACCTCATATTCCACTTGGGAACACTGCAGCCCAATGGTATCAATGTGGACTTCACAAGCTTCAAAATCTCCCCTCCCCCTACCGCATCCCAAAACCAGCCCAGCTTGTCCCTGCCTCCCACCTTTCCCCTCCTCCCACCTCAAGCCCCACCCCCATCTCCTACCTACTAGCCTCATCCCGCCCCCTTGACCTGTCCGTCCTCCCTGGACTGACCTATCCCCTCCCTCACTGCCCACTTACACTCACCTTTACTGGCTCCATCCCTGCCTCTTTGACCTGTCTGTCTCCTCTCCACCTATCTTCTCCTCTATCCATCTTCTATCTGCCTCCCCTTCTTCCTTATTTATTTCAGAACCCTCTTCCCCTCCCCCATTTCTGAAGAAGGGTCTAGGCCCGAAACGTTAGCTTTCCTGCTCCTCTGATGCTGCTCGGCCTGCTTTGTTCATCCAGCTCTATACCTTGTTATCTCACTGTCAGCTACTAATGGTCCCCATTAGCAGTTATTGATTCTCCCAGGCCAACCTTTACCAATTCCTTTGTCTGTGCTGACTGCTTTTCTCCCTGTCTGGGCTCCATCTCCACCTATTATTTACTCCTTCCCCCTTCCCCCCTTCCCTACCCCTTCTTTAGCATAATTACCAACCATTTCCCAGCTACAATCGGGTCTGAAGAAGCGTTAATTGTGCTATGTCTCCCAAGATGCTGCCAGATCTGCTGAGTTTTTTTTCAGCAATTTCTCCTTTTGTTATGGAACCTTTTTGTCTTTGTTAATTAAATGGAATAACAAGGAGGTGATGCGAAAGCTTCATAAAATATTAGTTAGCCTCAGGGACAGTATTTGTAGTCACTTTGATATTATACTTCAGAGAGAATGTAAAAACTATGGTGAACAATCAGAGGATGTTGCTACAATAGTGCCGGGATTTAAAGGTTGAAGTGACATGGTGCACTTAGCGACACTTGCTGTCTTTCACGCAGAGATAGTTAAGGGGAGATTTTTATAACAAAGTTCAAAATTCTGATTTTGACAGATTAAGGAGAAACTCTTGACACAATTTGTAATGCCAGAAGGTTAATTAGAAGCATAGAATCCCTACAGTGTGCAAGCAGACCATTTGGCCCATAGAGCCCACACCAACCCTCCAAAGAGCATCCCAATCCCCCTACCCTATCCCTGTAACCTTGCATTCCCCACGGCTAATCCACCTAGCCTGCACATCTTTGGACTCTGGGAGGAAACCAGAGCACCCAGAGGAAACCCATGCAGACACGGGGAGAATGTGTAAACTCCACACAGATAGTCGCCTGAGGCTGGATTCAAATGCGGACCCCGCTGTGAGGCAGCAGTGCTAACCACTGAGCCACTGCTGCTGTGGAATCGATTTTTCACAGACTGAGCTAAGACAGGTAGAGCTGGCTGAAAGCCTGGCTCCTGTGTGTATGATCTTGGTACAATCTGCAGAGGTGACCAGGTAGATTTATGTTTTCCTTTCATTGCACACCACTCAACATATCAACAAATGCTACAATGCCCCAAACCTTTGCCTTGTGGTTACTTTGTGAGTTATTGCGGCACATTCTTTAATATCCTGGTTCCTCAGGAGCACTGTCGGAATGACAAATCGTATAACGAAACTTTAAGTGGGATGTTTGGGCATAATCTCAGTTTAACTCACCTGGATAGATAGATAGATTTATTTTGAAACGCTTTCCTGGATGATAGTGACATGCAAACATTGAGAATGTACCGTCTGATTAAATGTCCCTTTGTACCTCGCAACGAAGGATGCTGGTACTATCCGAGCATCCTGCTATCTACATCACTGAGACTGAACAGAGGATCCACCTCAACATTTGAAGTATCTGATGTAGATTGTCTAACGTATTTAGTGGAAGGGGTCGGTAGCTAAATTGGCTGGATGAGTGGTTTCCAATGAAGAATTGTGCCAATAGTGAGAATTTACTTCGTGCACTGGCTGATGTTACTCACTCTCTCAATCTCTTTCATTCTCTCTCTCTCGCTCGCACTCCCACGAGAGAACAGTCCTATGGTCTGGTATGGCTATGGCAACTTTACCTTTTACTGGAGAGTAATTTAAATTATCAGAGCCAGTGCAATCTGTGACTCTGTTGACCAAGAGAGCAAGATGGATTAAGCAAATGAGCAAAATGTTGGCAATTGGAGTATTGTGTGGGAAAAGGTGAAGTTGTTCATTTTGGAAGGGAGAGCAAAGGAACAGAATAATATTCAAATAGAGAAAAACTGCAGAAAGCTGCAACACAACACATCGACGTACTTATGCATAAAACCCAGAAAGTTAGCACACAGGTGCAGCAGGTAACCAGAAAGGATAATGGAATGTGGGCCCTTATTTCAAGGGGGTTGGAGTATGAGTAGGGAAGTCTTACTGCAACTGTAGAAGGTACTAGTAAGACCACACCTGGAGCACTGTCAGCAGTTTTGGTTCCCTTACTTAGGGAAAGATATTATTTCATTGGAGGCAATTTAGAGAAGGTTAACTAGGATGGTCCCTGGTTTGGAGGGACTGTCCTATGAGCAAAGGCTAAACAGGTTGGGACTCTACTCACTGGAATTTAGATGAAAGGTGATCTCATTGAAACATATAGGATTCTTAAGGGGCTTGACAGTAAATGTTGAGAGGATGATTGCCCTCATGGGAGTGTCTAGAACCAGAGGGCATAGCCTTAGAATAAAGGGGTGGCAATTTAAGACTGAGATCAGGAGGAATTTCTTTGAGGGTTAAGAGTTGTTGGAACTCCTTGCCACAGAGAACTGTGGGGGTGGAGACCTTGGGTATATTTAAGGCTGAGATAGATATATTCTTGATCAGTTGGAGAATCAAGGGTTATGGGGAAAGGGCAGGAAAGTGGACATGAGGAATGTTGGATCAGCCGTGATCCTATTGAATGGTAGAGCAAGTTTGAATGGCCAAATGGCCTACACCTGTTCCTGTTTCTTATGGTCACTTTATAGCTTGTCTTTGTGTTTCAACTCCATTTGCTACTAGCCCAAGCTCTTCTTTTTTTTTTCTCAGCGACCTGAAGAGTTTTTTTTCTAAGTTGTCAGTATTGGTTCAGTTTGTTTTCACACTGAAACTTGAAGAACCAAATTGATGATGATAATTCATTGTGGGCCGAAGGGCCCATTCCTATACTTCTGTGTTTATCGCTGACAGTCATTACTGGAGTAATTGAGATTGTTTCTTGTAGCTGATTTAATGAGCAGAGGCTTTGGGAATCAATGTAACAACGGGGTTTGGGCTTAGGTTTCTGACTTTCCACTGGTTTATTTGTGGCTCTTTTTTGTAATTTCTCTACTTTCCTCCAAATTGTTGTTTTGACTGCTATATGTTAATGTTGTTTTGATGTCTGACAGCTGAGCTACATCATGGAAAGTAATTCAAAAAATATAGGCTAGATTCAAGGATGCTTTAATTACAGACATTATGTTCATAGTTCCCCAACTTGAGTTTTCTCTCTTTGTGGGGAAGCAGTGAAGTGTAGATTTTGCTTTGCAGAAGGCGATGTATAAGAAGGTGGAAGAAGTAAAATAAAAAGAATACCTCGAGCTGCTCTAGAATATCTTTGTTAGCAGATGGTCACGGTATCCTGGGACATAATCAGGCCACCCAGGAGGTGATTTATCTGCCAATCACTCACTTATCCAAACTGGTTCCTAATTGGGATTGCCAGTGTGGTTTGTATGAATAATAATGTAAGGCCATATGTCTCTGTCCTCAATTGATGCAACTTGACTTAAATGCATCAATATCCAAGTTATTGGGTGGATATCTTTTGATCTGGATGGATAAATCTGCTGCGTTTTTCAAGTTATATTCCTGTTAAATCCATCTCCTGAGGAGATGGATATTCCTTCTGGTTGCCGAGTTGAATCCCACTTGCTGTTCAAGTCTGAATGTAACCCTAGTGCCGTTTGTCCTTCACTGCGGTTTTGGAGATTCTGGTAATCTCCAGGTGGGATCCTCATTGGTTGTAGGAAAGCTGCCTCTGGAAAGGTTTAAACTCTGGCGTTGCTGCAATGAGATGGAAAACAGAGGATATATTTGCATTTATGTGGTACCTTTTCAGGATCTCAGTAGACAGCCAATCAATTATTTTTGAAGTGCATCACATTTGTATTGTAAGGACAGAGTGACAGCCCTGACTTCAAGACCACATTTGATCGAGTGTGGTATCAAGGAGCCCAGAAAAACTGGAATCAGTAGGCATTGGGGGCAAACTCTCCACTGGTTGGAGTTATGCCTGACACATAGGAAGATGTGGTGTATGTTGGAGGTCAGTCATCTTGGCTCCAGGACATCTCTGCAGGAGTTCCTCAGCGTAGTGTCCTACGCCCAGCAATCTTCAGCTGCTTCATCAATGACTTTCCTTCCGTCATAAGGTCAGAAGTGGGAGTGTTTGCTGATGATTGCACAACATTCAGCACCATTCATAACTCCTCAGATACTGAAGCAGTCTGTGTTCAAATCCAACAAGATCTGGACAATATCCATGCTTGGACTGACAAGTGACATTCGCAAATGTCACACAAATGCCAGGCTATGACAATCTCCAGTAGGAGACAATCTATCCATTGCCCTTTGACATTCAATGGTGTTACCATCACTTAATCCCCCACTATCAGCATCCTGGGTGTTACCATTGACCATAAACTCAACTGGACTCACCACATTGGCTACAAGAGCAGGTCAGAGGCTAGGAATACTGCGGCAAGTAACTCACCTCCTGACTCCCCAAAGCCTGTCTACCATCTACAAGGCACAAGTCAGGAGTGTGATGGAATACTCCCCACTAGCCTGGATGGGTGCAGCCTCAAGAAGCTTGGCACCATCCAGGACCAAGCAACCCACTTGATTGGTACCGCATCCACTCCTTCCCACCACTGATGCTCATAAGCAGCAGTGTGTACTATCTACTAGATGCATGGCAGAAATTCACCAAATATCCCTAGACAGCACCTTCCAAACCCACAACCACTTCCATCTAGAAGGACAAGAGCAGCAGATAACATGGGAACACCACCACCTCCAAGCCATTCCCCATCCTGACTTGGAAATATATCACCATTCCTTCACAGTTGCTTGGTCAAAACCCTGGAATTCCTTCCCCAAGGGCATTGTGGGTCAACCCACAGCACATGGACTGCAGTGGTTCAAGAAAGGAGCTCACCACTGTACCACTCTTGTACTCTAGTTTCTGGAATGGATTTGAACTCACAATCTTCTAATTTTGAGGTCCAAGTCCTGCAAAAATTTCCAGAAGCAATAAATTGCCATTTTGATTGGTCCTTGGTCATGCTCACAATCTAAAGAATAGTGGTTTCAGGGATAGGAGGTAGTTAAGTTCCCTTCCACTACTTAGCCATTAGGGTCCTTGCCATCTGAAGCTCCTTCCTCTGACAACTTGCATTTATTTACGAAGGACAGTGATGCTGATGTTGCTGCTGTCCTACCTGGTAAGGACAGGCTGACAACCCAGCGGTCAGTGTTACCGCGACCTTTTCCCCTTTGTCTTGTATATTTATTGTTAAAAAAATTATACAAATGGAAAACAGATTTAGCAACACTGCTGTTCACGTTTGAGCACTCCACCATTTAGTGCTCTCTATGTCCATACACCCTTACCTGAGGAAATTCACAATCAAATAAATTACATGGTTGACAAGTTTATGTCAGCACATATCATCTGTTGGAAGGCTAGTCAGCATTCCTTGCTTAGATAATTCTCAAAATAATTTACTAATTTTAAACATACCAGCCTTTGGTAATCATAAATGTGTCCTACAGTGTTACAACAAAAATTTCATTCTTATAGCAGCACTTTAAAGTAGTGATGTATGTTTCAGTCTACTGTACTCTGCATTAATTGGACAAACATTGATGCTGTGTCCAAGGAGGTGGCATTGGAACTGTTAATCTCTCTTTTCGACAAAGTTTTTTTGTTTTCTGGAGAGTCTTGAAGGAGGATGAAAGGGTTTAGGGAGGGAAATGAAGAGCCTGGAGTCTGCATGATTGAGAATGTTGTAGGACAAACCTAACCAGTCCTGTTTGCATAATCTAAAGCTGGCCCTTCTGTGTAGCACTGAGGGCATAAATTGGAGGTGCCTCCTTTTGGAAGTGATGCTAACCTGTGGATTGTTTTGTCTTGTCAAATGAATGTAGAAGTATGCCATGACATTGTTGAAAGAACAGCAGGGCTTCTTTCCAGTTTGATGGCAAAAATTCCTTCCTGAGTGAGCACTACAGAAACAGATTAACTAGTTATATTTATTTAGCATTTTTGGAATTCAAAGTGTAAATTGGCTGCTAAATTTCCCAACTAATAGAGGTGGCAGTTTCAAGGTAATCCATTGATTAGAAAGCTCTGTGGGATATCTGAATGGCATGCAGAGTTGTACATAAATGCAAGCTTGCTGTTAGTTTTCTGCCACCCCATAAACGAGACAAGGACGATACACAGCACTTTACCACTACCAGTTCTGATAATTGTGACATACAATACTCTCTGGATGTGTAATCGATAGAACGATCTGCTTCTGAAGACATTTTGGAACAAATACGAACGAGATGAATGTACAGCTGCATTTTTTTTTGGAAGGGAAGAACGTGTGGAAGTTAAATAGTAAAGAGACGCAAAACTTGGCCCATTGGTTCTTTTGTATATCTTTTCTACTGTCGTTGTTTTGACTGCTTGAGCAATTGACGTTTCAGACTGGTGTAGAAAAGCCATGTTGTGTCTCTTTCTTTGCTTCATTCACTATCCAATCAATAGCAATGCATTATTAAAGAAGCATTTCTAGTATTATGTTTCTGGTGTGAGAAATTGTTTGCAGTTGAAGTCACTGCAGTGTGGTCAAAGCTTCATGTGCCTTGATAACAAAAAGCTAAATGAAATCATACTTTAGTGGAAAAAAGTGTGTGCACGCGCGCACGCACGCCCAGATATGTCTGTGTATATTTGGATAAATGGCACCAACAAGACAACTGTCAACGTCACTTCACAGTTACAACCAAGTGGATATGACAGTCAGGTATAAACTCAGTCACTGTATACTTCTGTCTGGATGAATTAGATAATTCAGAGTGAGGGTTAGTTGTAGTCAATGGTAAAATGTTAATCTTGCAGAACTTTCAAACAGCGGCCAAGATTGGGAAGGAATAGCTGACTTCAACTTAGTTTGCTCACAGTATATTCTGTTTAACTGGTAAATAACTTTTCCTCGTTCTTCTTGAACTCTGAATAACTGAATTATTTTGTTCAATTATATATTTTTATTGTTTTTATATATTTTATTGACATTTCTACTTATACTGTATGGAATCTTAATATTATAAACCCAGGACCATTTATCAGATACTCACCAAAAAATTAGAAGGATAGGAAACAATGAAAGAGTATCTCCCTTCCTTTCTTGACGCCGTTTGTCACCCAACTCCTGGCTCTCTGCATAGGTTGAGTGGAAAATATCCCAGAGTTGTTTATTCGACAACTCTGGAGCAGCTGAGACCTCAATCCAGATCTCCAGTGGTAAGGACACTACCACTAACTACATCACAAGGTCTCCCTCATCTACCACTCTTCTAAGTCACACTGTACTAGTCCTGTACAACAGGGTTAGATGGTTAGCTCAGTTCGCTGGCCGGTTGGTCTGTGTCAGATCAGCTGGATTTAGTTAATTGAAGAAGTAACTGGAATAGATGCCTCTAACTTGGTTAGCTAAGTATGTGATTAGAAACCTATTAAAACAAATAAAGGGAAAATCACCGTAATCCCACCAGACCATAGGGCTACACTCTCTTATTAGAGAGAGACACCTGGTGGTGGTTTTACCTGAGGGTCACCATACTTCAAGGGAGGGGTCGAGGAGGAGAGTCCTTCATGGTAATCACAGCAGGTGTGGGAATTGAACCCATGCTATCAGTGATGCTCTGCATCACACAAGCCAAACAGCCAACCTTAGCTAACTGACCCCTGCAATGTAACATTGTCCTACTGAGGTACCTGTACTCTAAAGATGGATCATTTGAACCTTCAGTCAGATGGTGTTGTTTAAATAGCTGTTAACTGTGACAAAAAACTGGAGAGAGAGAGAAAGAGATTGTGGTCATCATAAAATTCACACAACAAATGGTTATTTTTTATTCATTTCTGAAACATGAGCTGTTTTTGTAATTTAGATGTAACTTCTGTTTTGCAGAAATTGGTCATTTAACGAAGATAAATTTCAAATGGCTGAATACTAAAGCCAGATTAGATTTCTACCCTATTCTTGGATGAAGGAAAGCCTCCACCAGCTGTGGTTCAATAATACCATTGTTTTAAGGAAGCCGCCACAACTATTGAGACAGAGAGAGCAGTGAGTACATTGTTATCTATTACTGACATCTCATTTATTTTCAGTTGTTTTAAATACAATGAGGGCTGTTTGTATGAGGTTGTGAGGGATTGATGGGGATAATACCAGATACATAACTCAAACATCACCTGCAGTGATGATGTCCTCCAGACTTAGTGGGGGAACAATTTAGGACCTCCAAAAGGGATAACCCCTCTATGTACAACAAGGTGCAGGGCTGGATGAACACAGCAGGCCAAGCAGCATCATAGGAGCAGAGAGGCTGACGTTTCGGGCCTAGACCCTTCATCAGAAAAGGGGGAGGGGAAGGGGGTTTTGAAATAAATAGGGAGAGAGTGGGAGGCGGATAGAAGAGGGATAGAGGAGAGGATAGGTGGAGAGGAAACAAACAGGTCGAAGAGGCGGGGATGG
>NC_063334.1:11650714-11722487 GCF_021869965.1 Rhincodon typus
CTCGTCCCTGCCTCCCTAACCTGTTCTTCCTCCCACCTATCCCCTCCTCCCACCTCAAGCCGCACCTCCATCTCCTACCGACCAACCTCATCCCGCCCCCTTGACCTGTCCGTCCTCCCTGGACTGACCTATCTCCTCCCTAACTCCCTACCTACACTCACCTTTCCTGGCTCCATTCCCGCCTCTTCGACCTGTTTGTTTCCTCTCCACCTATCCTCTCCTCTATCCATCTTCTATCCGCCTCCCACTCTCTCCCTATTTATTTCCGAATCCCCTTCCCCTCCCCCATTTCTGAAGAAGGGTCTAGGCCCGAAACATCAGCCTTCCTGCTCCTCTGATGCTGCTTGGCCTGCTGTGTTCATCCAGCTCTACACCTTGTTATCTCAGATTCTCCAGCATCTGCAGTTCCTACTATCTCTCAGACAGGAGAGGTAATTGGGTTCAGGAGTTCATTGTGGAAATATTGGGCACTGCCGAGTGTTTTTCAATGTAGCGTGTCATCCGGAGCATGTTTTGTAGTATCCTGTGTCCCTCCTGTTTGTACGCGACACTGACACTGCACGATGTTAAAGTTCACAATCTGCAATGACAAATCAACTGTTGGAACATTCCCTGCAAAAGGTGCTACATTACACAAGAGGTATTTTAACAACCTGAAGTTGTAGGTTGAGAATTTTACATTCCAAAATTCTTAACCATTTTCTTTGCAGATACAATTCCATAGATATAAACAAAAAATGTTGGCTTGCATCTGACTCAGTGATGGGATTGCTAGACGCACTATTGACTTGAGTGCACAGTGTTTACGTTTCCGCAATACTGAGCAAGGTCAGCATGGTTGTATGCACAATCTTATCAATGAGACATGTGAAAACATAGTGGAGAGGGAACGGAAGAATTTATTTTTAACTGGTTGATTTTTCTGATCTCAAACAGAAAATGCATTCATTTTTGCTTTATTTTTGACACTTTTTTGAGCATTTAAGGAAAAGCTGAATGGAACAACAGCTTCAATTCTTGAAGTCGACCTAGTTAGGTTTGACTCGTCCATATCCCTTGGATCGCCAATTCTGAGTATTACCATGTCTTGCTTTGTACCCCTGCTTCTGTCACGTAGAATCATAGAATCCCTACGGTGTGGAAACAGGCCATTCAGCCCGTTGAGTCCACACCGACCCTCCATAGAGTGTACCACCCAGACCTGTCTCCTTACCCTATCCCTGTAACTCTGCATTTCCCATGGCTCCCACCGAGCCTGCACAACCCTGGACATTATAGGCAATTTAGCATGGCCAATCCACCTAACCTGCACATTGCTGGGCTGTGGGAGGAAACCAGGGAACCAGAAGGAAACCCACACAGACAGTCATCTGAGAGTGGAATTGAACCAAGGTCCTCTGTGTTGTGAGGAGGATGCAAAACCGTTTCAGGAGGATTTGGACAGATTTACTGAGTGGACAAGAGCATGGCTGATGAGATATCATGTGGGAAATTGTAAGGTTATCCATTTTGGTAGGAGGAACAGATGTGTAAAGCATGTCTTAAATGGTAAGATTGTAAAATGTACAAAGGAGCCTAGGTGTGTTTGTCAAAGATAAATTACTGAAGACTAACATGTAGATGCAGAAAGCTAACATTAGAATGTTACCCTTTACTACAGGAGGATCTGTATACAGGACCAGTAAAGTCTTTTTAGTAGAGCACAACTTGTGTTTATGTGCCAAAGCACACCAGTTTATTTTGTGGCAAGTGTAAGTTATGTTGGGAACAATTTCTGTTTAAGCTGTCCCATGTTCCATCCCCATTCTGTGTGAGGATTACAATGGTAATCTGTATATGAGCGTTAATTCCAAACGATGTTACTCCAAGCATGTCATGAAGAGGGTATGACTCTCACTGTACTTGTACTGAATTACCAACTTTTTTATTTTGTGTGAATTGTGATTTATTTAATTCAGTTTGGTGAAAATTACTGCTGCTCAAACAAAATTTGGATAATTTGTGAGTTTGCAAATTCATGCAAGTAGCAAATACTAGCTTTTAAGGCAAAACTTTAATTTTGTTTGGTGCATATTGTTCTTTCCATATTTGTTACTGTGTCTCATTTTCAGTTTATTTTCTACCTGAAAAGGAAGAGAGTATCATGCCCATTTCCAGTAAGTATGTTGTCAAGTCATAGAGCTGTACAGCAGGGAAACAGATTGTTTAGTTCAACTCATCCATACTGACCAGATATCCTAAATTTAATGTAGTCCTATTTTTCAGCATTTGGCCCATATCCCTCTAAACACTTCGTATTCATATACCCATCCTGATGCCTTTTAAATGTTGTAATTGTACCCACCTCCACCACTTCCTCTGGCAGCTCACTCCATACACACACCACCCTCTGTGTGAAAAAGTTGCCTGTTTTAAAGTCCCTTTTTAAATCTTTCCCCTCTCACCTTTAAACCTATGCCCTCTCTAGTTTTGGACTTACCCCACCCCAGGGAAAATATCTTAGCTATTCACCACATTCAAGCCCTCGTGATTTTTATAAACCTCTATAAAGTTACCCCTCAGCCTCCAACATTCCAGGGAAAATAGCCCCAAGCCTATTATGTGTTTGCATAAAAGCAATTCATTAAAAATGAAGTCCCAAATTTTTAATTTGAGTTTAGTGTGAGGAACCTGAAGAACGAGTGTATGTAAAATGTTGAGTTGATGTTCCAAACATTGTGGCTTTAGAACAAATTGCACCAAGTTCTCCTGCAAAGTAAAAGCAGGGCCTATTTGGATGAGTCAGCCAAACTGTAATAATTCACTTTTTTTTTTACTCCAGATAATTTGTCAGGAATGATTCTTTCTGGATACTCCACTTTGTGGGAAATAATGTGGCACTATCTGGGACTAAGCACGTACACTATTTAGAAAGCTGGCAGAAATCCAAAATGATTGGGGAGGCATGGTGGCTGTTTGGGGCTCACAGCGTCAGGAACCCAAGTTCGATTCCACCCTCGGCCAACTGCCAGTGTGGAGTTTGCACATTCTCCCTGTGTCTGCAGGGGTTTCCTCCGGGTGCTAGAGTTTCCTCCCACGGTCCAAAGATGTGCAGGGTAGGTAGATTGGCCAGGGGTAATGGGGATAGCAAAAGGGGGTGGAGGTGATGGGTCTGGGTGGGATCCACTTCGGAGGGTCAGTGTGGACTTGATGGGCCGAATGGCCTGCTTCCACGCTGTGGGGATTCTATGAGAGGCTTGTTTTAAAGAACGTAACCTGAAGAATTTTAAGATCAGCTGTTCACAAATATTCTAGCTCCTCCGATATAAACTGCAAACTGTGGAGAGCCTATTCCAGAGATAGTAGGAACTGCAGATGCTGGAGAATCTGAGATAACAAGGTGTAGAGCTGGATGAACACAGCAGGCCAAGCAGCATCAGAGGAGCAGGAAAGCTGACATTTCGGGCCGAGACCCTCCTTCAGAAATGGGGGAGGGGAAGGGGGTTCTGAAATAAATAGGGAGAGAAGGGGAGGCTGATAGAAGATGGATAGAGGAGAGGGTAGGTGGAGAGGAGACAGACAGGTCAAAGAGGCGGGGATGGAGCCAGTAAAGGTGAGTATAGGTGGGGAGTTAGGGAGGGGATAGGTCGGTCCAGGGAGGATGGACAGGTCAAGGGGGCGAGTTGAGGCTAGTGGGTAGGAGATGGGGGTGGGGCTTGAGGTGGGAGGAGGGGATAGGTGGGAGAAAGGACAGGTTAGGGAGGCAGGGACAAGCTGGGCTGGTTTTGGGATGTGTTCGGGGGAGGGGAGATTTTGAAGCTTGTGGAGTCCACATTGATACCATTGGGCTGCAGGGTTCCCAAGCGGAATATGAGGTGCTGTTCCTGCAACCTTTGGGTGGCATCGTTGTGGCAATGCAGGAGGCCCAGGATGGACGTGTTGTCCAAGGAGTCGGAGGGGGAGTTGAAATGGTTCGCAACTGGGAGGTGCAGTTGTTTATTGTGAACCGAGCGTAGGTGTTCTGCAAAGCGGTCCCCAAGCCTCCGCTTGGTTTCCCCAATGTAGAGGAGGCCACAATGGGAACAGTAGATACAGTATACCACATTAGCAGATGTGCAGGTGAACATCTGCTTGATGTGGAAAGTCTTCTTGGGGCCTGGGATGGGGGTGAGGGAGGAGGTATGGGGGCAGGTGTAGCACTTCCTGCGGTTGCAGGGAAAAGTACCGGGTGTGGTGGGGCTGGAGGGGAGTGTGGAGCAGACAAGGGAGTCACGGAGAGAGTGGTCCCTCCGGAAAGCAGATAAGGGTGGGGAGGGAAAAATGTCTCTGGTGGTGGGGTCGGATTGCAGATGGTGGAAGTGTCGGAGGACGATGCGTTGGATCCGGAGGTTGGTGGGGTGGTACGTGAGGACGAGGGGGATTCTGGTTTGGTTGTTTTTGCGGGGAGGGGGTGTGAGGGATGAGTTGCGGGAAATGCGGGAGACACGGTCGAGGGCGTTCTCGATCACTGAGGGGGGGGATGTTGCGGGAAGAGGTGGGGTTTAGGGAACAATCCCTCTTCCGTAGCTACACTGGCCCTAAACCCCACCTCTTCCTCCGTTACATCGATGACTGTATCGGCGCCGCCTCGCGCTCCCGTGAGGAGCTCAAACAGTTCATCCACTTCACCAACACCTTCCACCCCAACCTTAAGTTCACCTGGACCATCTCTAATACCTCTCTCACCTTCCTGGACCTCTCTGTTTCCATCTCGGGCAACCACCTAGAAACCGATATCCATTTCAAGCCTACCGACTCCCACAGCTACCTAGAATACACCCACCTTCCTGCAAAAAAAATGCCATCCCCTATTCCCAATTCCTTCGCCTCCGCTGCATCTGCTCCCGGGGTGAGGCTTTCCACTCCCGAACATCTCAGATGTCCTCGTTTTTCAAGGACCGCAACATCCACCCCCACTGCGCCCCCTCCCCAGTAGTCGCGAACGCCCTCGACCGTGTCTCCCGCGTTTCCTGCAACTCATCCCTCACATCCCCTCCCCGCAAAAACAACCAAACCAGAATCCCCCTCGTCCTCGCGTACCACCCCACCAACCTCCGGATCCAACGCATCATCGTCCGACACTTCCGCCATCTGCAATCCGGCCCCACCACCAAAGGCATTTTTCCCTCCCCACCCTTATCTGCTTTCCGGAGGGACCACTCTCTCCTATTCCTGTTAGGCCCTTGTTAAACTAATGAAGGTTGAGAGTCCAGTCTGGAATGTTATGGTCACATACTGGTCCTTTGTTAGTGTTGCGTCATAATCAAAAACATGATGTATGTTTTTAAAATAGTCACTTCAGAGATCGCATTTGTAGATATTGGTCTTCAGTCTACATCTACATGGGGTTTAAAATATCTGGGTGAGTTATCTGGAACACACTAGCAGTAGTTTTCTTAAGATTATTGATAGTTTGGATTTTTATTTCCAGCCTCCTCTCTCTTTGGATCCTCAAGGTCTACACAAGAAATATAAAATACTGTTTGCTCTTCAGTGAAACAGCAACATGTTCTGCAGCTCTGGGTGATGCCAAATTCTTTTCCTACTGACATTCTCTCTGTGAAGGAAAGCTTTTATGATGTAAATAAGGTCTTTCTTTGCAAAAGACAATATTCTTGCTATTATGGTCTGTTTCTGCGGGGGCTTGGGACAAGGAGAGGATGTTTTTAATCTCGAGTTTATACAGTTGTTTGATCAGATACTCTGAATTAATTGTCTATTATCTTTGTTTTTTTGGGGGGTGGGGGTTAATTTTTAACTACTTCTGTCAGTTATATGTATAAGAGGTGGGGTTTAGGGCCTACACACATACACACACAAAAAAGGAGTGCAAGTCTGGTCCAGTAAGTATATTCAGATGGATTTTTTTAATCAGGCAGGGAATCAAGGGCTATGGGGAAAGGGCAGGAATGTGGAGTTGAGGATTATCAGGTCAGTCACAATCTCTCTTTGAATGGTGGAGCAGACTTGATGGGCTGAAGGGCCGATACGTGCTCCTATCTCTTATGGCCTAATGCACTCAATAATACTGGTGGGGATTGGAAACTCATGAGTGTTTTTATGGTGACCAATGTGACTCTGGAGGCATTAGTTCTGGAGCTAGGTTGGAGACAACGAGACATGGTTTTACAGTTTGAGGGTTTTTTTTTTTGCGGGTGGGTACAAGAAGGTGGAAAGTTCCCTGGGCCCACTGGCAGAACACAGTTGGGAGGCCAGGTCCCCCATTTTGATGGAAGGACCTTGCACAGAACCATAAAGACAGCGAAGTCATGCTGCTTGGCCTGCTGTGTTCATCCAGCTTTGCACCTTGTTATCTCAGATTCTCCAGCATCGGCAGTTCCTACTATCCCAGGTCATCGTCTGTGACTGCTTCTCCACATGGCACCATCAACGTACCAAACAAAACCCCCTCCTTGCACTAGTCCATGCACCGTGTCCCTATATCACACCCATCAATACCTATTGGCCTAACATCCGGATACTTACCTCATCCTCGCCAGTCTCTCACCCATTCTCTTGTACCATCTGCAAGTTCTGAAACCGGGCCCACACAGCCAGATCTCAGTCATTCACATACAGGCTGTCCCTGGGAACTCCAGGCCACTTTTCCTGTTTCTCATGGCCTTGATGGATTATGAGCAGTTTCGATTCTGGAGTCCAGCTGCAAGTTGGAACACCAATGCAGGACAGTGTAAAGCAGTCATTGTTGGGTTTCTAAAATAACATTTCTGTTTGGGATTGAGTTGTAAGTACGAGTGTTTGTAATTCAGGGACTCCTGTAAACCAGAAGATAAGAATCCTAAAATTAGCCAAGGCAGACCCTATCCCCACCCCCACCTGTTCAACATGATGTATCTTGTAGCAAATATTATTGACTGTAATCGTTAATCCAAGCTTACACAAATGCCTGACCCTATTATTGTTTCTGAAAAGTCTTGTGTAGCTTAAAGAGTATGCTTTGTCACTTCTGAGTTTATCGTTACATTTTTAATGAAATCTGTTTTTCTGGTGTATCCATTTTGTGCTGTGCCAACAAAAGCTGTGTATATTGTAACATTCTGGGAACTTGTTGTTCTAATAGTCAGTACGTTCACGTTCCACGGCTGGATGCTATGTTTAATTCTGCCTAGTGATAGATGCAAGGTTCTTGAGTTTTTAGTAAGTCACTCAAAAACAGTTCAAGGGTCATTGAAGAACAGCTCAAAGGATTAATGTCAGTGTTGGCCTGAGCGAGAGAGGGAAGCTAGCATCATGGCGAACAGCTAAGAAAGGTCATTGTTTTACTGTGTTTTAGGACTTTGTAGAATCCCTACAGTGTGGAAGCAGGCCATTCGACCCATTTAAGTCCACACTGACCTTCCGAAGAGCGTGCCGATCAGATTTCCTAAACTAAACCAGTCCCATTTGTCTGTTTTTGGCCCATACCCCTCTAAACCTTTCCTATTCATGTACCTGTCTGAATGTCTTTTAAACATTGTTATTGTATTCGCCTCTACCACTTCCTCTGGCTGCTTGTTCCATATTCGCACCACTCTGTGAGAGGGAAAAATTGCCCCTCGGGCCCCTTTTTAAATACCGCTGCCCTCTGCCTTAAAGCCATGCCCTCCAGTTTTGAACTCCCCTACCCTGGAGAAAAGACCTTGGCTATTCACCTTATCTATGCCACTCATGATTCTATAAATCTCTATAAAAGTCACCCCTCAGCCTCTGACACGCCAGGGAAAAAATTCCCAGCCTTTTCCCCCTCGGTAATGTCCTTTTGTAAATCTTTCTTACAGGTGACCAGAATTGTGCGCAGTACTCCAAATGTGGCCTCATTAATGTCCTGTACAGCTGTAATGTGACATTCCAACTCCTGCACTCAGTAATCTGACCAATGAAGGCAAACATGCCAAACACCACCTTTACCACCCTGTTTACCTGTGATGCCACTTTCAAGGAACTGCATACCCATACCCTTGGTCTCTGTTTGACAACACTCCCGAGGGCCTTATCATTGACTCTGTAAGTTGTGCCTTGGTTTGTCTTACCAAAATGCAACAACTTGCATTTGTCTGAATTAAACACCACTAAATTAGATTTATTCTGAGATTATACCCTCTGGTCCTAGACCCTTCCTCAGAAGATGGCAAAAGTCAAATGATGCTACAGTGCAGGCCCTAACTTTTTTTTTTTTTTTTGCTGCTGATTTAGGGAAAAAAAGGTCTGTTGAGATTTCAAAACAGCCTTCAGCTGGACAACGTTCTTTATCTGAAGCATACCATTGAAGGAAAAGCTGTCCTTGAATTTACCGCACATCAATGTGTGTCGTTCCAAATTCCCCTTTTCTTTAAACTTGTTCTACCTTAGTGATACAGAAGGCAGATGCCCTTATTGTTTACAGTTGTGAACCGAAAAATCATTTTCCCGCTCTGCGTGGAAGTTATAAAGTCCTGGTTTCTTTTTGGATAGTCTAGCTTCTTCACTCATCCTGATTGCTTCACCTTGTAGCCTGGGAGTCGGTCAGTCACTGGTACTGCCATACGTAGGCCTCCTGGAACATCCTGAATGTTGCTGGCTGCTCTCCATTGTGAAGGCACTGGAGATCACTTCAGTTGCTGCAATTTGTTTTTGGAACCCCTGGACAGCTTGCATTGCTCGGATATTGGATGTTGGATATGGGGCGTAGCAGGGTTCCTTTGTAATTTTTCATCATCGTCCTCCATGGATATGCAGCCAAAGGGATAAAACCTTCATGTTTCGAGAGACCAGGACCAACTGAGCTTGTGGAGAGTCCACACAGACTGTGTTCGACATTTGGCAGTAGATGTTGCATCAGTTGTTTGTTCTCCATCTGAGATGGATAAATTTTCACTCGGCAAGGACAAGAAGGGATATGGGCCAAAGGCAGGTAAATGGAGTTAGGCGACAGATCAGCCGTGATCATATTAAATGGTGGCACAGAATCGAGGGGGTGAATGGCCTACTCCTGTTCTGTGGCTGAATAGTCTCCTACATTTCTAGGACTATAACACCTCACAGATCAGAGTACATTTCTTCTTCCTTCATTTGCATCGCTGCCAGAGCACATACTGTTACCCTGCAGCGGTAGTCCACCCAGCTTGAACTGAAACACTTTTTTACTTCAGGAAGTGTTACTCCTGAGCCATGTTCTCCAACACATAGATAGTTCTGATAGTTGACCTCATCACCCTTCCCCCTACCCCACATTCCCTTGTCACAAACACATCAAGCTGGTCTTCACCACAGTAAGCGCACAGCACGAGACAAGTGCATGTTCCTAACAGCCTTCACCAGCTTGGTGTGTACAGTCAGAGTCACACAGCACAGAAGCAGACCCTTTGGTCCAACTAATCCAACTGTTAATAAGCTGAGAAGCTTCAGAAGAGATTTACCAGGATGTCGCCAGATTTGGAAGGTTTGAGTTATAATAAAAGGCCTGATAGGCTGGAGATAGTAGGAACTGCAGATGCTGGAGAATCTGAGATGACAAGGTGTAGAGCTGGATGAACACAGCAGGCCAAGCAGCATCAGAGGAGCAGGAAGGCTGACGTTTCGGGCCTAGACCCTTCATTCAGCAGAGCATAGGAAGTTGAGAGGTGACCTTATAGAAATTTATAAAATCATAAAGTGTATAGGTAGAATTAATGGTTAATGTCTTTTCCCTAGGGTGTGGGGCTTCAAGACTAGGGGGTGTATTTTTAAGGCGAGAGGAGAGAGATTTTAAAAAAGATGTGAGGGGCAAATTTTTTATACAGGGTGGTTCATGTGTGAAATGAACTTCCAGAGGAAGTGGTAGATGTGGGTACAATTAGTGTTTAAAAGACATTTAGATAAGTAGATGAATAGGAAAGGTTTGGAGGTTTATGGGCCAGGAGCAGGCAGGTGGGACCAGTTTAGTTTGGGACTATGTTCGACATGGTCTAGTTGGACCAAAGGGTCTGTTTCTGTGCTGTATGACTCTGACTCCACACACCAAGCTGGTGAAGGCTGTTAGGAACATGCACTTGTTTCGTGCTGTGCGCTTACTGTGGTGAAGACCAGCTTGATGTGTTCGTGACAAGGGAATTTGGGGTAGGGGGAAGGGTGATGAGGTCAACTATCGGAACTATCTACGTGTTGGAGAACATGGCTCAGGAGTAACACTTCCTGAAGTAAAAGTGAAGGTTTGAAACCTTCCCAGCTGTCTGTGAAAGATTTCCCTGTAAGAACACCATTTCCAGCTGTTACTTTGAGGCCAACTTGACTTCGAGTACCTACTCCTGGTTTTCCTCCCTGCTGCAATGAAAGGATGCTCCCCCGTGGATTTATTTCAAGCTCCTTCCATTTGACTTCAGCAAATCTGCTTGCGGAGTATCGAGCTGTTGTCTAAGTTACTCTGAAGGCTGCCTTTGATCCGTGCCACTTGTTTCCAGACAACAAGAGAAATCCGTTTGATGGCATTACATCACTCCTCCTGCAATGTTATCTCTTGGTGCCTATCTACTGCAGTACAGAGACTGCAACTGTTTGACCCTGAAGATAAACGCAGGAATTAATACTGGTGCAACTATTAATTTTATACTCATGATTTACTTAAGAAAAAAGGTGCTTTAAATTGGGGATTGCTAAGGCTTGTAAAAAAAGTAATGGATGAATATGATGTTCCATGCATTTAAGTTTTTCCACAGAAATACCATTTTTGTTTCAGTTAAGCTTCAGTGATATTTCTAAGATTTGTAATGTCCTCTTAAGATTGTTCGGTTTTGCTTTTCTAAGATGTGGGTTTGTGATGCTTTCTCATTGAGTTGTGATTAAAAGACTTGACACATCTGGTCTTTCCACAGGCAACAGTTTTTAACCTCACCATGTGTGACTTTAAATTTATTATGGTTCTCACATTTTTATCAAAAGGCAGATAAATGAGAGGCCCTCACTGCCAGATGGGCTGTTGTAGAACTTCTTAAAGTAAATGCAGTCATAAATTGTCGGAGTATTTCAGACACTGTCCTTGATGGTTAACTCTCCTTTCCTAGTGATTTCAATGTGACCAGAATCCTCCTAAGCTTTTTTTCAGTCTGCATGTTTTTAAAAACTATTTTTATACACTGATTCTGATCGGGAGCCTTTGATTGTCTGTGCAGCTAGGAAGCAGAAAGCTTGTTGAATCAGTTTAATATAAAAATCTTCCACCGAATATTTTTCAGATGGCATGCAGTGGGGGCTGGTGTAAACTTGGAAATGGGAATCCCTGATACCAATGGTTTCGGGTATAAAAATGACCCTTTCCAACCCCTTCGCAGGCTTTCAGATTAGAGGTACCATTATCCATATTGAGTTCCGTGATTCTGGCTTCTGTGTACTGGGAGTAAAGACAGTGATTTGTTCTGTAATATTTGGGCTTTGCAGCATCGATGAGGTTAAAGGAAGGAACTGAGTGCAGTGTAGCCATTTCAGAACCTTTTCATAATCTCTTATTTCTCCTTTATTTATGAAACCTTATTCTGCTGTATTTTCGACTGGAGGTATTCAGATGTTTTACTAACCTGATGCATTTTATGTATTTTTTAAAATCAACCTTCAGGCATACTATTAGACGTCTCTGGAACAAATGGGAATTGAACCAGACCCTCCTGATCCAGAGTTAGGGAAACTACCACTGCACCCGCAAGAGCCCTAACTTGATGTATTTGAATAAAATGTGCTTATTCAGAACAGTGGACTGATTACCTGGTAACCATTAAAACATAAAGACAGGTTCCCTTTTGTAAGAAAGATTATAAAGAATTATTTAGTTCGTAAAAACAGGCATTCGGCTTTAATGACATGGATGGAAAAGGTAAGTTGGAAGAAGGCAGTGGCTCAGTGCACTGCTGAGCACGAGGGACCCAGGTTCGATTCCAGCCTCAGATGATTCTCTGCAAACTTCAGACATTCTCCCCGTGTCTGCGTGGGTTTCCTCTGGGTGCTTCGGTTTCCTCCCACAGTCCAGGGATGTGCAGGCTAGGTGGATTGGCCGTGGGAAATGCAGGGTTACAGGGATAGGGTAGGGGTTGGGTCTGGGTGGGATGTTCCTCGGATGGACAGTGTGGACCTGATGGGCTAAGTGGCCTGCTTCTGCACTGTATGCTTTTATGAACTATATTTGAGTGTCCATTGTGACTCAGAAGTTTGTGTGTTCAAATCCTACTCTAGGAGTCTTCTGATCTGTCACTGATGAGCTTGGAGGTGGGAAGGATGTTTTAATTAAGCTCAGTGGTGGCATACCTGAATCCTACCATTTTACTGCCTCTGCCAGAAGGGAATTCTGGGTGCAATGCCCACCTGCCAACTGAGGCCCATTTTTTTTTTTGAAAGGTGGTGAAATTATGAGCACTAGGCCCCTTCGTCCTGTTGTGGTTCATGTTAATCCAGCTCTGTTGCTGCATGACGTGCAGCTCAAACAGTGGGCACAGTGTCTTATCTTTAACCCTTTTGTTCAGGCTCATGGAGAGACATTAACTGAAGAAATAGAATCAAGTGAACATGCAGCAATTTACTGAAACAAAGGCAATTGCAGATGTGTTAGCTGTGCAACAATTTACGGCATGGAGTTGGGTGTGATTTTATTTTAGTGAGGTTTGGGTGTCTAAGGACATTACTGGGGATAAAAGGCGATGAATTGTTCTTTCTGATGTTTGTTGGGAGGTGGGGTTTAGACTGGAAATGTGAAGACATTTCTCCTCCCAGAAATTGGTGAGCCTGTGGAATTCTCTACCACAGAAATTGGCTGAGGCCAAAACATTGAATGTTTTCAAGAAGGCGTTATATAATAGTCCTTAGGACTAAAGGGAACAAAAGGTGTGGGGGAGAAAGAGGAAAAAAAATGGCAGATTGAGAGTAGCATGGACCTTGTGGCTGCACCTGAGATTGCAGGCCTACTTCCAGATTCACTTCTAAATTTCTTAGTTATTATGTTTCAGTAGTGTAAGATTTTCACTTTGATTTATTTTTGATTCTTTTTTTGTAGCCAAAAACCCCTGAAAAAAGGAGCTGTTTTAACAGAACTTTTTGGAAAGGTCTACACAATATCTTACTCTAAGTGAGAACAGGCGACTGAGTTGGATGATCAACCATATTAAAGGGCAGAGCAGGCTCTATGGGCCGAATGGCCCACTCCTGCTCTTTTCTGTTAGTTTTAATATTTTGAGGGCTGGTGCAGAAAAAGAGCAAGACCCTTGATCGAGGGCACTGAAAGCCACCCCCTGTACTTGCTGCTGACGCCTGTCCCTTGCTTCTTGATGCTGATCAAGTCTTGCGGTAGATCCTATCCGCCTTGTTCTCCGGGAGCACTCTTCTTGCCTCAATCAAAGCTACGAGGAGTCTGTGCATTATTTACGTTTTACAAAGGAGGAACTCACAACCCTTTCACTACTTATAACCAAACCCTAAATATCAGAGCGCAGCGGTGATGGGCAGTGCCAGTGATGAGTGAGGCAGACGCAGACACACCTGCGGATGCTGGAAATCGGAAGCAGACAGTGTGGCAGAAACTCAACAGGTCTGGCAGAGAGAAAACAGTAAACATTTCAAGTCCAGTCAAATTCTGACAAATTGTCACTGGCCTGAAAACATTAGCTCTGTTTCTATCTCCACAGATTCTGCCAGACTCGCTGAGTTTCTCCAGCTCTCTCTCACTGTTTATGTATGACTGACTGACTACATTTCTTCACCTTGGAATTCTTCTGGGATGGAGCACATTGTACCTGTAATGTTTCCTAACTCCCTTTTCACTGCCGCAGGAGAGTATGCCAGGAATTCATTGTGTTCTCTTTGACTGAAGAGAGATACTGGTTTTGGAGGTGATTCAAAAAGAGATTCACTCGACTAATTCCAATGGTGAAGGCATTGACTTATCAAAATAGTTAAACACGTTAGTCCTTTATTAATTAGAATTTAGAAGAATGAAGAATGATTTCATTGAAACATACAAGATTCTGGGGGAGTTGTTCTGAAGAACAGCAGTAATTTTTGGACTCTCCATATTAACTCTCTCTCTGTCTCCAAAGATACTGCCTGACCTGTTGAATTCGTGCAGCATTCTGTGTTTGTTTCTGAGAGGGCTTGAGAGTCGAGATCTCAAAGATGTTTCTACTAGTGGGGGAATCTCAAACTAGTGGGTGTAGCTACAGAATAAAGGGGCATTCCTTTGAAAACAGATGCAAAGGAATTTCTTCACCGAGAGGGTAGAGAATGTCTGTCTGGAATTCTCTACCCCAAGAGTGTTGTGAGGGCTAGAAAAATGAAAGTATCTAAAGAGGAAGTAGACTGTTGAAATTTTGAGGAGTTTAGGGTGATGATGAGCTGGGATGAAAGAGGAGGTGAGGCATGGACAGACTTGCCATGATCTTATTGAATATTAGGGTAGATTTGAACCTCTATTCGTATTTCTGTGGTTCCTCTGCTCAAAGAGAAATATGCACGGTATTTGCTAGCATGCTGAACTTTCCCATAGTGCAGGGTGTCGTCAGACTAGATGCATGCCTTTTGTGGATGTGGCATCTCAGCCCTGTGCATGGTCACAACCCATAAAGCTGGTAGATGCTTGTTTCCTTGTTTCACTGGCAGCAGTTGTCATGCTTTTATTGTACGTCGATACATGAGGCACCATATCAATCCAGAGGGTAGACAATAAGGGTAGTTTGCTGACAATATTGCCCTTGAGATATTTAGGTTTCAATAGAAAACTAACAGATAAATAAACATTTACCATGGAGGACAATACAAAGCCTTTTGTGAAATAGGATTGAACTCCAATGCTGAAATATATTCCTTATTTCTATTGAATGCTCATAATTTCATATGGATATTATTAACGCTTTCCCTTTTGGAATGAGTTTGACTAAGTGACAGGTCTGGCGAGTTCCTTTAAATTGATGCACTATTACCTTGCACACTGCAACAATTACAAGTTGATCGTTGATCCCACCAGTTCATGTACAACAGCTGATGTACAAGAAATAAAATTGTGCATGCCAGTATTTAAAATCTAAATTATTTTCATTGAAGTTGAACTCTCTTTTAGCAAGTGAAGTTTGATTCAATTCTATGCCTGAAAATTGATTTGTAAAGAGTTTACTGGATCCAATTCTGTCCTCGTTTTCTCTCTCTATGTCTCTACCACCAACAAAACAAAAGAATACACAGCCTGGTTTATTTATTTGACTTAAAGAACCTAAAGTTGATACCCTAACCCTTTCTTCTTTAGTCATTGTTGCCTTCCAACTTTTCAAGTCTTTGTTTGAATCCTTCCAATCAAGGTTCCAATAATTGGACCCTGTAAACGTTAATGGAATGCTAGGTTTTGTAGAAACAGAGGATCATTTCAAAATTGGCGTCTAAAACTTCACTAAGATTACACAGATTTCATCTGCACAAGAAAGGTGTTTGAGACAACAAAATATAAAGACAAAGTAGAACTTGGAAACTTGTAGCTGTTTTCATTTAACAATTATGGAGGTAATGGGCTGAGGGAGTATTTTAAAACTATCAAATTGAGATGGTGTCAGTTGTTTTGAGGAATTTAAAACTAGGAGACATAAATATAAATTTAAATGAGAGATTTGACAGTCTGTTATTTGCTCGTGTATCTGTGGAATGTGCAACTACAGTTAATGATTTAAAGAGCAATCGTTAATGTCAGGTCACACAGATAGTTCAAGGTTATGTAGGTGGCAGGTTTGTTAGAATAATTTGTTGCGGAAAGAAGTTGGAATTTGATGATGTGCTAAATATCCTTCCCCTACTTCAATCAAATAATCTGTTGTGTTGTATTTTCTGTATCATTCTTCCAGATTATGTAAAGATCCCAATCGAAGTCAGAATTTTCTATCTCTACACCTGCGTCAATCCTGAATTTAAAATACTTAATTCAGGCTGATACTCCCTCAGTACTACAGCACTGTGAGCAATTTTAAGCTGCTGGAGATTTGAGTGAGGTTTTCAAACTCTGGACACAGTGGATAGGGAGAAGGTGTTCCTGCTTGTAAAAGAAATGAGAATGAGACGGCAGAGAATTAAAGTCGTGCACAAATGAAGCAAAGCTGATCTGTGAACAAAACAGTTTGCCCAGCGAGTGGAGTATGGAATGCACTGCCTGGAAATGTTGAGGGCAGGCTCAACTGAAGCATTCCAGAGGAGATTGGATGTTCTTTTGGGTAGTAATGGTGTGTAGGGATGTGTGGGAAAGGGGAGGAGATTGGGCACTAGGGAATAGAGCAGGTGTAGATATGAGGGGCTGAATGGCCTCTTTCTGTACCATAATAGTTCTGTGATTCTTTAGGATAGCATGTCGTCTTTTTTTTTAAATTCGTTTTTGGGATGAGGGCATCACTGGCCAGGCCAGCATTTATTGCTCATCCCAGAGGACAGTTAAGAGACAACCACATAGCTGTGGGTCTGGAGTCATGTGGACAGACCAGGTAAAAATGGCAGTTTCCTTCCCTAAAGGACATTAATGAACAAGACAATGGTTCCGACAATCAACGATGGTGGTTATTAGGCTTTTAATTCCGATACTTACTAGAAACACATGGTGGGATTCGAACCTGGGTCCCCAGGAAAATTGCCTGGGTATCTGGGTTAACAGTCTAGCGACCATATCACCTGCAAAGGACCTCTCCTGTTTTTTATTCTTTGTAGGATCCACAACCTGAACTCCTCACAATTCTACTCCGCTTTATTGGACACTATAAAAACCATAAACGCAGTAAAGTTACTGGTGCCTACCACCCAAAACAGGCTTCCTCCACCTCCCAAAACCCCAACCCTACCCAGGACCTTCCCCACAATGTGCCCGCTGCCATTGGCCATGTGGCCACTGTCGGAGCACCCACGGATGACGTCACATCCTCCGCCGCCAGGTACACCACTTCTGGGACAGCGAATACCATCAACACCACCGCTGATGTCACCGCCTCCATTTCCGAGACCAACACCACAGACACTGAAGACGCACCTACGGTCAGTCCTCAGTAAAGGGCTCACCTTTGTTCCCCTCCACCCATACATCAACGAATACCGGTCACGTTTGGGCGTTGAACAGTTTCTCCGCCTCCGCGCTTACTACTTCAACCGTGAGCCTAACTCTCCCTCTACTGACCCCTTCTCCCGCCTCCAACACACCCCCTCCTCCTGGACACCACCCCAAGGCTTCCTACCCACCCTTGACCTCTTCATCTCCAACTGCCGTCGAGACATCAACCGTCTCAATCTCTCCACCCCTCTCACCCACTCCAACCTCTCCCCCGCAGAACATGCAGCCCTCCGCTCCAATCTCAACCTCACCATAAAACCTGCGGACAAGGGAGGTGCAGTTGTAGTATGGCACACTGACCTCTACATCGCTGAGGCCAGGCGCCAACTCTCCAACACCACCTCCTACCGCCCCCTTGATCATGGCCCCACCCCCGAGCACCAAACCATCATCTCGCAAACCATCCACAACCTCATCACCTCAGGTGACCTCCCACCCACGGGCTCCAACCTCATCGTTCCCCAACCTCGCACTGCCCGCTTCTATCTCCTTCCCAAAATCCACAAACCTGAATGCCCTGGTCGACCCATTGTCTCCGCCTGCTCCTGCCCCACCAAACTGATCTCCAACTATCTGGACTCCATTTTCTCCCCCTTGGTCCAGGAACTCCCTACCTACGTCCGTGACACCACCCACGCCCTCCACCTCCTCCAGAACTTCCAATTCCCCGGTACCCAACACCTCATCTTTACCATGGACGTGCATTCCCCATACAGATGGCCTAAAGGCCCTCTGCTTCTTCCTGTCCCGCAGGCCCGACCAGTCCCCCTCCACTGGCGCCCTTATCCGCTTAGCCGAACTTGTCCTCACCCTCAACAACTTCTCTTTCAATTCCTCCCACTTCCTACAGACAAAGGGGGTAGCCATGGGTACCCGCATGGGCCCAAGCTATGCCTGCCTCTTTGTAGGTTACGTGGAACAATCCCTCTTCCGTACCTACACTGGCCCTAAACCCCACTTCTTCCTCCGTTACATTGATGACTGTATCGGCGCTGCATCGTGCTCCAACAAGGAGCTCGAGCAATTCATCCACTTCACCAACACCTTCCACCCCAACCTTAAGTTCACCTGGACCATCTCTAATACCTCTCTCTCCTTCCTGGACCTCTCTGTCTCCATCTCTGGCAACCACCTAGAAACCGATATCCATTTCAAGCCCACCAACTCTCACAGCTACCTAGATACACCTCCTCCCACCCACCTTCCTGCAAAAATGCCATCCCCTATTCCCAATTCCTTTGCCTCTGCCACATCTGCTCCCAGGATGAGGCATTCCACTCCCGTACATCTCAGATGTCCTCGTTTTTCAAGGACCGCAATATCCTCCCCCCCTCAGTGGTCGAGAACACCCTCGACCGTGTCTCCCGCATTCCTCACAACTCATCCCTCACACCCCGTCCCCGCAATAACAGAATCCCCCTCATCCTCACGTACCACCCCACCAACCTCCAGATCCAACGCATCATCCTCCGACACTTCTGCCATCTGAAATCCGACCCCACCACCAAGGACCATTTTCTTCCCTCCCCACCCTTCCCTGCTTTCTGGAGGGACCACTCTCTCCGTGACTCCCTTGTCCACTCCACACTGCCCTCCAGCCCCACCACAGCCAGCACTTTTCCCTGCAACCGCAGGAAGTGCTACACCTGCCCCTACACCTCCGCCCCCCCATTCCAGGCCCCAAGAAGACTTTCCACATCAAGCAGATGTTCACCTGCACATCTGCTAATGTGGTATACTGTACCCGCTGTTCCCGTTGTGGTCTCCTCTACATCGGGGAAACCAAGCGAAGGCTTGGGGACCGCTTTGCAGAACACCTACGCTCGGTTTGCACTAAGCAAACTGCACCTCCCAGTTGCGAACCATTTCAACTCCCCCTCCGACTCCTTGGACGACATGTCCAATCTGGGCCTCCTGCAATGCCACAATGATGCTACCCGAAGGTTGCAGGAACAGCACCTCATTTTCCACTTGGGAACCCTGCAGCCCAATGGTATCAATGTGGACTTCACAAGCTTCAAAATCTCCCCTCCCCCTACCGCATCCCAAAACCAGCCCAGCTCGTCCCTGCCTCCCTTCCTTCCACCTGTTCTTCCTTCCACCTATCCCCTCCTCCCATCTCAAGCCCCACCCCCATCTCCTACCTACTAGCCTCATCTCGCCCCCTTGACCTGTCCGTCCTCCCTGGACTGACCTATTTCCTCCCCACCTCCCCACCTACACTCACCTTTACTGGCTCCATCCCCTCTCCTCTCCACCTATCTTCTCCTCTATCCATCTTCTGTCAGCCTCCCTCTCCCTATTTATTTCAGAACCCCCTTCCCCTCCCCCACTTCTGAAGAAGGGTCTAGGCCCGAAATGTCAGCCTTCCTGCTGTGTTCATCCAGCTCTACACCTTGTTATCTCAATATCACTAGGCCATTGCCTCCCCCTCCTGTGTAAGATCTTGTATACATGTCTTTTATAAGGCATGATGCTCAGCTACTTTAAACATGAAATGTTCCATGTCAGAGCAAGGTCTCCCTTGCTGTCCTGGCCTAATGTAACCTTTTTAGTCAGCAGCAATTCCAGCTCGTTGTTATCTTCAATCTGAACTGTCAACATCCTTTCTGCCATCATCTAGACTCAACGTTAGCTTGCTTTCTCTCCCCGGATGATGTCCTGACCCGCTGTGATCTCCAGCATTTTGTTTTTCGTTATCCGTTATCTTATTTCTGTTGCAATGTGCAAATTACTTGCAACGTTTGTCGACTAAAGAACAGTTGGCCACTTCTTTTGAATGCATTTCATTGACTCAAGTTGTAAGAGACGTTCAATTTTATGCAAGTTTATTTGGGCATTGTTCTACTTTAAAGTACTATATAAAACGAGCCATTGTCTTCTGTAACCCAGAGACTGCTGATATCGAGGACTGAGTTTTCCAATCTCTGGATTCATTCACTAGATGAAGCCGTTATGCTCTTGGCCAGCATTGGGTGGAAAAAGACAAAAGCCATTTATTGAGAATCCCGCCTTGTGAATCTAGAATCAGAGTGGTCATTGTGATGTTTTAGTCAATCCAATGTCAGACATCTGCAATAACCATCACCATCCACAAGTGGTGTGCTTTAGGGAGGCAGTTTCAGACTGTAGTACAGGCACTCCCTGGGTTGCAAATGAGAGCTGTTCATGTATGTGTTTGTAAGTTGAAACACAATGCAGGACAATACAAAAGAGGTGTTTGTAAGTACGACAAAGCTCACCTGTTGGATCTCTAATAATAATAATACACATTGCACAGTGACGCCCAGTTTGTGTTCGCCCAGGGCCACTCCGCTCCTAACCTCATTACAGCCTTGGAATAAAATTGTGTGTCCAGTATTTAAAATTTAAGTTTATTTTCATTTTGAAGTTGAACTCTGCTTTAGCAGGTGAAGCTTGATTCAATTCCATGCTGAAAATTGATTTGTAAAGAGTTTACTAGATCCACTTCTGCTAAATTCCAAAGGTGAGGTGAGAGTGACAGCTGTTGATATCAAGGCTACATTTGACCGAGTGTGGCATCAAGGGGCCCTGGCAAAACTGGAATCAATGGGTATCAGGGGGCAAACGCTCCAGTGATTGGAGTCATACCTGACACATAGGAAGATGGTTGTGGTTGTCAGAGGTCAATCATCTCAGCTCCAGGACATCCCTGCAGGAGCTCAGAAGGTAGCGTCCTAGGCCCAACTGTCTTCAGCTGCTTCATCAATGACCTTCCCTCCATCATAAGGTCAGACGTGGGGATGCTCATTGTGAAGTCGTCAATGTTCAACACCGTTCATGACACCTCAGATACTGAAGCAGTCCATGTTTAAATGCGACAATATCCAGACTTGGGCTGACAAGTGGCAAGTGACATTCACGCCACACAAATGCCAGGCTATGACCATGAGCGATAAGAGACAATCTAACCACTGCCCCTCGACATTCAATGGTGTTACCATCGCTGAATCAACATCCTGGGGTTACCGTTGACCAGAAATTCAACTGAACTCACCACATTAACAGAGTGGCTACAAGAGCAGGTCAGAGGCTGGGAATACTGCGGTGAGTAACTCCCCTCCTGACTCCCCAAAGCCTGTCCACCATTGACAAGGCACAAGTCAGGAGTGTGATGGAACACTCCCCACTTATCTGGATGAGTGCAGCCCCAACAATCAAGAAGCTTGACACCATCCAGAACAAAGCAACCCACTTGATTGGTACCACATCCACAAGCATCCGCTCCCTCCACCACTGATGCTCATAAGCAGCAGTGTGTACTATCTACTAGATGCGTGGCAGAAATTCACCAAATATCCCTAGACAGCATCTTCAAAACCCACGACCATTCCCATCTAGAAGGACAAGGGCAGCAGATACATGGGAGCACCACCACGTGTAAGATTCCCCCCCCAAGCCACTCCCCATCCTGACTTGGAAATATATCACCATTCCTTCACAGTTGCTTGGTCAAAACCCTGGAATTCCTTCCCCAAGGGCATTATGGGTCAACCTACAGCATGTAAACTGCAGTGGTTCAAGAAGGCAGACCACCACCACCTTCTCAAGGTCAACTAGGGACGGTCAATAAATGCTGGCCAGCCAGCAATGCCCACTTCACCTGAATGATTAATCAAGACACTGTTAGCTCTTCTTGTGCTCAAATTTTGAGTTTCATGTTGGAGTGACTTAGATTCTGCTTAACATGTTAACATTCTGAAGCTTAACATGTAAAATAAATTTCAGTGGTGGAGCTTGTAGTGCATACAGATATTCCATTTCTAATCTTCAGGACACGAAAAGCTCTTGTAGCATGCTTGTTTATTATCCTGACTGCATAAGCCAGAAATGGAATGTGGTTCACTCCTTTGTTACCTAATGCAGTTAATCAGTGAGGTGCAGGCTAAATGTGTTTAAAGTTTCTCAGTTTGCTTCACGGAATAGGCTCACAGCTGAATGACCTTCGCCTGTTTCTTAGCCATTTGATTTTGAAGAGCTGTGACTGTGGATATCTTGTACTATCAGATTTACAAAGGCCACAAAATCTGGCAACAGATCAGCATACCAGAGGTACGCCCAGGGTTTTGACATTTAATTAGAGGACTTCGCTTTTGAAGACTGAGTTGGTGAAAAGCAGTGAATGGTGTGGCACTTAAACCTCAAGACAACTAGAACCTTGTCAGTTCCATGACTGTAACTTTCTTTGGACTAAAGCAAATTAGGCTCAAAGTTAAGTAATGAGCCTCTTGTATGTCATCTCAACGGCAGTGTTTTAGATTTGGAAACTTTAGAGTTTAGGTACGATAGAGTCAACTCCAGCCTGTTCTTGTGCGAGCTGGTAGGAAATATTGGGCTAAGTGGCAAATAATTTATGTTGACACTGTTGTTCCAACTAAATTCAATGTTCACATTCATTCATGACTCCTCAGATACTGAAGCAAACCATGTTCGAATGCATCAGCATTTGGATAAATTCCAGACTTTGGCTTTTGAGTGGCAAGTCACATTGGCACCACACAAATGCCAGACAATGACTATCTCCAATAGCAGACAATCTAATCACCGCCTGTTGACATTCAATGATGTTATCATCACTGAATCCCCCACTGTCAACATCCTTGGGGCTACTAGAAACTGGTGACTAGAAACTCCATTGGATTCACCACATAAACACAGTGGCTACAAGAACAGGTCAGAGGCTGGGGATACTGCAGCGAGTAATGCCCCTCCTGACTCCCCAAAGCTTGTCCACCATATACAAAGGCACAAGTCAGTGGGAGTGTGGTGGAATATTCCCCACTTGCCTGGATGGGTGCAGCTCCAAAAACACTCAAGAAGCTTGACACCATCCAGGGCAAAGCCCACTTCAACTGCACTGCATCCACTCTATCTACCACCAGCACTCCGCACATACTGCTGCTACTATCTATAAGATGCGTGGCAGGAATTCGCCAAAGATCCTCATACAGCACTTTCCAAACCCATAACCACTTCCATCTAGAAGGTCAAGGGCAACAGATACATGGGAACACCACCACCTGCAAGTTCCCCTCCAAGCCACTCACCATCCTGACTTGGGAATATATCACTGTTCCTTCACTGCCACTGAGTCAACATCCTGGAATTCCCTCTCTGAGGGCATTGTGGATCAACCTACAGCGCGTGGACTGCAGTGGTTCAAGAAGGCAGCCCACCATCACCTTCTCAAGAGCAACTAGGGACGGGCAACAAATGCTGGCCAGCCAGCGATGCCCACATCCCATGAATGAATTTTAAAACATTTGTTCAGTCAGTTTTTAAAAAAAAAACTAAATTTACAAATGCCAGGAATCTTGAGGGGAAAAATACCTTTTTAATTTTATCAAGTCACTGGGTTATTACTCGGCAAACTCTATCTCCGAGCAGTATCGTTGTGCAGGGCCAGCTGTCAATTACATGGATTTGTCTGAACACCAATAGAAGATCAAAATTTTCTGTGGTAAAATGACCATTGCTATCTGGTTTGGGTGTACTTGGTGCTAGAACAGTTAGGGCACCCCTTGTACTTTGAGACATAGTTTGAACTCTCTCTTCTGTTCTTTTAGGATTTGAATACAAATCGCTCGTCTGCTGTGCAGAGATCAGTGTGAGGCCATGTTTCCTGCTGTCAAATACTGGGAAATTTTGAAGTTAAGGAATATTTCTTTGTTGTTTCCAGCCTCTTTTTTTTGTTTTTTCAGATTCCAATTTCAAAATGATTTTGGTGCATCTTTTCTTAATAAGAAAAGACAATGTATAATAGAGAAAATTTAAACATCTATGAACAAAACTGCATCTGTGCTTAAGAGATAACAAGGTGTAGAGCTGGATGAACGCAGCATCAGGAGCAGGAAGGCTGACGTTTCGGGCCTAGACCCTTGTGCTTGTTCATTTTGTCTTGGAGCACGAAGAGTGAAACTTGAATTGACAGAATCTGCGCGAGAAGTAATTTGCTTGCCAAGCTGAAGTAGTGCATTTTTAACCAATCTAGTTTGTCTTCAACTATTAACATCCTGAACCTTTTATGTATCAAAAGTTAAATTCAAAATGAAAATTAAAAGCTGCCTTGGGCCATTGTGATGTCTGGTAATGTTATTAATTCAGGGGAGTTAATTAATGGGCATCCATTCAAAGCTTCTAACCTGCAAAATAAGTAAACGGGAGTTCAGGTATTTTTTTTTGCAGGCTGTGGCCAACACTCTATGTACATGCTGTAGCTGGTCATCTTAACACCGTGTCCTGCTTGCATGCCCATGTGTCTGTTCTCGGTACACTGCAGTGTTCCAGTAAATCTCAGCGCAAACTGGAGGAACAACATCTCATCTTCAAAAGTTGCTGGAAGAGCTCAGCAGGTCTGGCAACATCTGTGAAGAAAAATCCGAATTAATGTTTAGGGTCCAGTCACCCTCCCTTGGAACTGATGAAGGGTCACCGGACCTGAAACGTTAACTTTTTTTTTTTCCCTTCACAGATGCTGCCAGACATGCTGAGCTTTTCCAGCAACTTCTGTTTTTGTTCCTGATTTATAGCATCCTCAGTTCTTTTGGTTTTTAACCTCCTCTTCAGACTAGGCACTTTACAGCCATCTGGACTTTAACATTGAGTTCAACACCTTCAAATTATGAACCACTTCTTCCCTTTTCTTTCTGCTTGTTACATTCTGTTATCATGTTCTCTCTCACGCTCGTTCCAGTAGGACTGTCTGTCCTCGAGTCTGGAAGGAGGGATACCATCATGCTGCCATCCTCGCATGCTGATCGCTTAATCTGAGCTATCAACATCTTTTCTTCACCAGCACCCTATACTCACTATCCCCACGCCCCCTAACTCCAAACTAGAGCATAAATGCTGCCCCCTCCATACTTCACTTTAGCTCTGATGAAGAGTTATCTAGACTCGAAACGTGAGCTTGCTGACTCTCCATGGATGCTGTTTGACCCTCTGTAATCTCCAGCATTGATTGTTTTCACTCTGACAGGTACATCAGGAGTTCTGTTCTAGAATATTAATAATGCTTCATGCTCCAATATCTTTTTCTCTTTTTTGACACTTTTTCTCTCATTTCAGACATCAGTAGCCATCAGTCCATGGTTTCTTTCTTCATTCAAATCTTTGTGTGTTTCCCAGTCACATTAGGGCTCTACACCAGGAATTAGCTATGTGCTAATTTGTACTCGCTTGTGAAGTCTGGCAGGGAAATTATAGATTTTCTGTCTCTGAATATTTTTGATGAATTCAGAAATCGAGAAGTTCTGAATCAAGATTCTTAACCATTTGCCCTTCTTTTTTCCCAAAGCCATCATATGTGTTCAGCAACCTGGTACCAACACTCTGGATGATGTAGCTAGTTGAATTCTCGGTGCTGCAGTGAGTCACATTCGCCTTTGGAAACACCTCAATGATTGTTTTGTTTCTCATGTCTACATAACATGACCACTATTGTGGAGTTGGTTAGCTCTGTTGGCTGGATGGCAGGTTTGTGATGCAGAGAGATGCCCTAAAGTTTGGTTTCAATTCCCACATTTGATGAGGTTACCATAGAGGTCCCTCCCCTCAGCTGAGGCGTGGTGACCCTCTGGTTAAACCACCACCAGCCTTCTCTCTCTTTAATGAACAGCAGGCCCTATGGTGTGGTAGGACTGTGGTGACTTTACCTTTCACTTGACTATTCTATCAAATTCTTTGCTGTTCTACAATATTCTTCTACTCCATGATGAACCCCAAGGTTCACTTGCCCCTATTGTCACATGTTGGTTAAACAGCTGTTACACTGATCAAGTACACCATCAACAATGTCAGATCACATGGCACTGAGAGCTGAGCTAAGAAGTTTCTGATGGAATCCTGCTGTGCTGTGTATCTCTAAACACAGTAGTTAATAAGTACATTAGTTTGGGCAAGTATGGTTCTGGTCCTCATCTGTCAAAAGCAACCAGAACCTGGTCATGATATTTTCACACCTATCACCATCTCAAAGCAGATTTACGCTGGCTCCCAATCATTCAGTGACCTGGTTTTAAATTCTAATCCTTATCTTCAAATCCCTCCATGGCTCCACCCTTTGTAATCTCTGTAATGTCCTCCAAACCTTCAACCACCTGAAATATCTTCACTTATCTAGGTCTGGCCTCCAGTGCGTATTAATTACTCCACCCTCGGTTCAGTTGACTGGTAGCCAAGCTCTAGAATTTCCTCCGACAACCTCTCTGCCTCTCAAACTCAATTTCCTCCTTTTTAAGTTTAATGTTTTTAAAAACCCCTGCTTTAAACCTTAAGCCAACTAATACCTTGCTTGGCTCAGTGACATAGTTTGTTTTATAATGCTCCTGTGAAGTGCCTTGGAACATTTCATTAAAGGTGTTTTATAAATATAAATGTCTTAAACAATAGAAGGGAAGGGATGGAGTCTATAACTTCTGCAAAGAAATGATGAGATCTCTAGATGTACATACTTAAGGATGTGGAATGATCAGTCAAGCTGAATAATGGAGACTTTTTTTGTACTTGTTTTAAGATGTTTAAATCCAATAGGTGGCATATAACGTGGGGAGAGGATTTATTTCCAAGCTCAATTCTGCTGAAAATGCAACATGTTTGCTGCGCTGGGAAATTAAATAATGCCTGTGCATTCCCTTAGCAAGAAGAGGTTGTTTGTATTTTGGCAAATGATCAAGCTGCCCACATTAGTCTGTTAATGTGGTCCCAGTTCTTGAGTATACAGTGAAAAACAACAGAATGGACAGAAGATAAAGTGTTCTTTGTTCAATATCATCATTCTAAGAACTGAATACAGCTATCTCCAGAAGTAAATTAAGTTCTTGTGATCTTCAGATTCCATATTGAGTAAATTAGTGTGGAATCACACTAAGATTACAGATTAGGAGGATTCAAATAAAAATCTGGAGCTAGAAACCCTCCACTCATTACTGACAAGCTAATCAGTGTCAGGATCCTTTAAACACCATGTTTTTTTTTGGTTGTGGTATGTTATAACTCCATGTTCATACCTTACATTCCCAATCTCACAGCTTTCCTTGAGTAAACCAGACAAGGGCAGTGTTCATTGCCAATCAGTGGTTACTGTAAAAGTGGTGATGATCACCTATCTTTTTTGAACTGCTGTATGACATGATGAGAGTATTTTGAGGCTGTTTCAGAGGGCAGTTAAGAGTCAATGACATTGCTGTGAATCTGGAATTGTGTGTAGGCTAGACCAGTTGAGGACAGCAGACGTGGACCCTCAAATTAAAAACAGAAGCAGGCTATTTATCCCCTCAATCCTGTTTCACCTTTTGGTAAGAACTGTTGGTTTCAAGTTTCACATTCCCAACTGCCTCCAATAACCTTTTGAGTCCCTTGTTGAACAGGAATCTATCTACCTTCTGCTTAGCCCCATCATCACACCTTCTGAGGCAGTGTTCCAAAACCCCACAGTCCTCTGAGAAAGATTATTCTCATCTTTGTTGTAAGTTTTAAACAGTGCCCCCCTGATCTCACCACCATTGTCCTGTTTGGTGGAAGCATAACCTCCTTAGTTTTATGTTCAACTCCTCCTTTGTAGTAAAGGATAGCATCCCATTAGCCTCCTTGATTACTCTACCTATATACGAACGTATTGTGACTCATACCGAGATGTCTCTATACCTGGGAATTCTTGTTCTGTATAGGAATTCTGTACATTATTTGTCCTACCAAATTGAACATCACATTCCTTGTATTCTATTTTTCCAAATTTATGGCCAATTGCTCAATCAATCTGTATCTCTCTGCCAACTCCTTATGTTGTCTTCACAACGTACTTACCCACTTATCGTTGTGTCATCTGCAAATTTAGCTACAATGTCCTTGCTCTCCTCTCCTGAAGGGGGATGCGATTGAGACACATACAGTTTAGATAGGATTTACAGGAAGAAACTGGTTCTTCCATCAAGGGGAAGAAATGACCAAGGAGGTTAAAAGGGGCAGAAGGTTTAGAGGGGATGTGAGGAAAATCTTTTCCAACTGGAGGGTGGTGGGAATCTGGAACTCACTGTAAGGATGGTAGAGGCAGAAACCCTCAACATTGAACAAGTATTTGTATGTGCACTTGCAAAGCCAAGGCATACAAGGCTATATATTGGGACATGGGATTAGAATAATTAGTGTGCTTGGTTTTGACTGGTGCAGACTTGATGGGCCAAAGGGCCTTTTACTGTGCAGTAGATCTGTCTGATTCCAGGTCATTACTGTAAATTGTAAAGAGCTGGGGCCCTTGCAGATACTGCTGCAGGACTCCAATTGTTTCATCTTACCAAACAGACGAAGATCCTTCCATGTATTCTGCCAATCTTCTATCCATGCTCATAAGTTATCCCTCTAAACACCATGAGATGCTACTTTGTGCAATTGCTTTTTATGTGGTACCTTGTCAAATGCTTCTGGAAATCCAAGTATAGCATGTTTCCAGGCTTACTTTATCCATAGCACATGCTATTCTTTCAAAGAATGTCAATAAATTGGTTATATGTATTTTTCCTTTGATAAAACCATGCTGATCCTATTATAGGCTTTTCCAAGCGATCAGCTATAATGTCTTAATTGATTCTTGCACTGACTTCACAAAAGAGGTCAAGCTAACTGGCCTACAGTTTCCTGTGTCTGCCTCCCTCCCTTTGTGAATTGTCATATTTGAACCTTTCCAGATTGGATTTCACTCTCTTCCTAGCCCACAGAGTTTTTCCTGCGCCTCTTACCACCTTGCAGATGAAGTTTTTCTTTGGGGTGCTGTTGTTGCTGTGATGCTTTCGTCTTACCCTTTACATGCTGTAACTGCTGTCTGTAGCTTAAAGTGATAATGTTCTTAAAGTGTAAACTCACTCACTTCTCAATTGTTTCTTCAGGATCTTTTTCCACTGTTGTTAGCTTGAAGCATTTAAACACTAATCCCCACTGCTGAACACCATGTCGTAATTTGTAGTACCAACTAATGGCTGTGATATGGACATAGTGCTGCCTACAATCCTGCTTTTTACTCATTTTAAATGAACAGTTTAAACAGCCCCTGATCCTCTTTGTAAAACTGGTGTTCTTAGCGATTGGTACAGCACAAACCATTATTCAATCTGAGTGTAGGCCCTTCTTAACAAGATATAGTTTATTGCACGATTATGACAGATTAGTTACTCTGTATTCACAGCAACCAGAGTTTACAATCCACTGGGACCTTGTACAAGACTCTTTGTCACTGCGAGACTGCAACATCATCAGGTTAGATCGAGCTTAAGCAGCTTCACAATTCACTCTTTTTCACAAAACCATTACTTGAGGACAGGTTTTAAGCGACTATAAATTGAATAATTAATACAAGTTCTGAGCTCAAGCTTGCCTATCACAGGCCTGTGGTTGACATACACTCAAATAAAAACAGAAAATGCTGGGGATTTTCAGGTCTGGTGGAGTTTGTGGAGAGAAGCAGATACCATTTCAAGTCCAATGTGACAGTCCTTCAGTTATGGAATCCATAGAGGTCATAGTATCCCTACATTGAGGAAGCAGACCATTCAGCCCATCATGTCCACACTGACTCTCTGAAGAGCATCTAACCTAGACCCACCCCTGCAGTCCCTGTAACCCTGTATTTCCCATGGCTAATTCACCTAACCTGCACATCTTTGGATTCCGAGAGGAAACTGGAGCATTTGGAGGAAACTCACACAGACACCAGGGGAGTGAGCAAATTTCACACAGTTGCTCAAGGGTGGAATCGAACTCCCATCCCTGGCGCTATGAGGCAGCAGTGCTAACTGCTGAGCCACCGTGCCGTCTGTCTGAAGAAGTTCTGAAGAAAAGGCCCAATCAAACTCAAAACATGAACTGTTTTTCTGTCCATAAATCCTGCCAGACCTGATGAACTTCTCCAGCCTTTGTTTGTTTCAGATTTCCACCATATGTGGTATTTTTGCTTTTATTTGATATTCTCGGGTTATTTTACCCAAGAAGACCCGAAAGAACTGGGGGTGTTGGCAATCGGAAACAAAAACAGAAATTGCTGGGAAAATTTAGCAGGTCTGGCAGCATCGGTGGAGAAAAAGCAGAGTTAACGTTTAGGGCCCAGTAAATAGTTTTCTGAAGTTTCGCTGGACCCAAAATGTTAACTCATTTTCCCATCTGTTTTCCCCATGTGCCATTTCCTTGCCTGATTATGTTCTGTGAAAGAGCTGAAGATTTCCTTGCACAACAATCTTTCTTTCTATGTAAAAACTGAAAAAAACTGCGGATGCTGTAAATCAGGAACAAAAACAAAGTTGCTGGAAAAGCATAACAAGTGTGGCAGCATCTGGCGTCCTGCATATAAGCTGACACTTTCCCAGCCACCACCAGTTCTGAGGAAGGGTCACCAGACCCGAAACGTTAACTCTGTTTTTTCCTTCACAGATGCTGCCAGACCTGCTGAGCTTTTCCAGCAACTTTGTTTTTATATCTTTCTTTCTGTGTTGGCTCTGGTAGATGAGAAGTAGCCTGGTTTGATTTAGGCCTCTTTTTTTTTCCTAGATTCTTGCAACAGAGAAAGATTTCAGTGAAGTGGAGAAATATGAGGGAATTGTGAACGTGGGGAACAGAGCTTATATTTGTATGGGTTAGCTAAAAATATGTAATTGAGCAAGATCATGGCAGATGAAAATATTTTCCTAAAATTCAGAAATACTGTTGCTACCTGCTCAGTTCTGTCTAATGTTACTTTTCAGCATGCCTTCATTGCTTTCCTATAGCCACTTACCTCGATCACTTAAGTGGGAATGGTTGCTCAGTGATTGCAACTGACCCTGTAATGTAATGAATTAAAACCTTTTTTTTTATCCTGGGATTGGAAGGAGCAAGTTGTCTGGTTCACTTTTTTTTGTTCTTTTTAAAGAATTAAGTTCACAAAGTTTTTTGTTCTTTTTGTGGTAACTTGATACTGCAAGTGACGATTGGAATAAAACAGGCACTACATGTTGGACAGCCAGAGTATCCTAGGATAGGAGCAACATTTTTTAATTCATGTTTTGTGGAATGGTACTAGGCTCAAGCCAGATATCATCCCTGTAAATAGGGTGAGGAACTCCCAGTTATCAATGACTCAGTTACCCCTCCTCAGTTATGTGAAGTTGTTGGTGAGCGGGAAAGATGAAGGGGAATGTATGGTTTTGTTTTGTTTTTTGCAGTGGAAATGTGCTTAATTTGATTTTGTTTCACACTGGATTGAAAAATAGTAATTTTGCCAAAGTGGAAAGATAGACCTTGAATTTATGAAAGGCTTATCATGTTCTTAGAATGTCCCACAATAGTTAACCACCATTTGAGTGGATATTTTTGTGCATTAATTGTGATAGCTAAGTAAAGCCGACCACCAATTTGCGCACATTGAGATAGAAATTAGTCTAGGCCTTTTTTTTTAATGTGGCATTGCACTGTCAGAGAGACCTGAGACCATCCTGGCTTTTTTTTTTGATCTTCAGGCCAAGCTTTTGGCAGCTGGTATGCCATCTTTTTCAGGCAACCTCAAAGTTAGGAGAAATTGGGCCATTCTATCAGGGAGAAGGGAGATTCTTGCAGATTGCCAGTATTTGGAGTTGAATGAGGATTATTGACTGCACTGAGGACCGTTTTTCTAAACCATTTTAGTTGATGAAATGTTAAAGAACTATGTAGCTTATCCTTGCAGATTCCAACCTTGCTAGAATTGTGCAAAAATGCAGAAAATTCATAGTCATAGACTCTACTTCCTAACATCTCTCTTCAGTTGAATTAAAAGTTGTTCCTATTTACATTCCTATTCGTACAAGAACAGAGATTGGTTAAATTCTGCTGATTCTTATATTCAATGCTCCACTGATTGTTTTCAATATTGAAAACACAAATTGTTTTAGGATTGCGGTCATCTTGTTTAGTTTCGCATATAATATGCAAGCCAGAAAATTTAAAGCTCAGAAATATGTTGGCCTGTCTGAACTGTTAATAAAATCTTCAAGTCTTGTGAAACTATTTAGCGAACTTCATGGTCTCACTTCCATTCACAATTGTAGTTTTCTCTGTAACCTAAAGGTTAGTAACTGAGGACTAAATGATTTCCTTGCAGCAAGAATGTTTTGACTTTTATGCTATTGAATGAAAAGCAGCAAGCTGCCTATTTTATTGGAATAATTGACTCTGGGTCACGTACAGCCCGGAAAGAGAGAAACACAGTATGCCTTTTGGTGTCCTAAATGATGCACCTGCACTACTGCACGTAATTGGTTTTAAAACAAAGGCCATCTCTTTGACTGCAAGTTCATAAAAAAACTTTAAATAAGTGATGTACATTTCTACATATTGACCATCATTATGCACATAGACTTGATTTTTAATTGCTGCTTTTCTCAACTGTGGACTTTGTGGATAAACTTGCATTTAAATATTCAGATTACTGGAAGGCTCCACAATTCTACATTTTTGTTTTGGTCCTAAAAATACATCGTAGGAGTTGAGCAGTTTGAATTCACAACCGTAGCGGTGATAAGGATGTCAACGCATAATCCAGAAAAAGTTTGTAAGTCGGGCAGGGGAAGGGGTTGGGATCTCTATAGATCCGGGGAAATGAATATAACATGCATGAAAAGAGCTAAACATTTTGGTGTAATTCTTTGTGGAATTTGCTGTAGTGTTTCTCTAATAAAGTTGTGGATGAATGGAATTATTTATGGTACATTAGTGTTGAGAGTGGGGAGGAGGGGAGCTGAAGGGGGATTAATAACACTTAAGTAGTGTGACATGTATTTAATTTTCTTTGTAGTACCATGGCATATTTAACTTTCTTTGTAGTGCCATGGCACTTTTTAAAATTGAACTTTTGAGGAGAAAATGTACATTCCTAACACATTTTTGTGTGGTTTCTAATTGATCGTGAATATACTATTCAGTGCCATCCCCTTTTGTTTTAAAAAACATTCTCAATTCCTGCAATATAATAATGAATGATTTTCTAATTCGAACTGTGAAATTCCGTGAGAGAAAAAAGACTTTCAAAGCAACAACAGAGATGGATTGAGAAATGGTTAGATCTGCATCATTTCTCTCCGGGACTACAGAACTGCAATGTCTGAATTTTGGGGTGATCTAGCAAAATTCCATTCAATAATGCAGCCTTTTCAAGTTAATTAAATTCTTAATTGGAAAGTGCTGTTAAATGCTCAAGAATGATAATAAGCACGGCTAAACAAAACTAAATTGACATTAAATTTCGGTTCCTAGCTTGTATCTGTATTGTTCAACCAATGTAAACTATGCTTTGGAGATTTAGGCAACAGCTAGTTTTCTAGCGTTTGAGGCTAGATGAAAACAAATGTTGTGTTTATGTCTTGATAAAAGCCAAGTCGAGGCAGTTCTGTCCCTCAAAATTTATATTTTCAATTTCTAAAATTATTTTAAATTGAATGTAAGCGTAAAGTTTAACTACGCCTGGGTTTGATTCCACCCTCAGGTGACTGTCTGTGTCTGTATGGAGTTTGCATATTCTCCATGTGTCTGTGTGGATTTCTTCCCACAGTCCAAAGATGTGCAGGTTAGGTGGATTGGCCATGCTAAATTGCCCCATGGTGTCCAGGAATGTGTAGGTTAGGTGGAATACCAATTGTAAATGCAGGGTTATGGGGATGGAGGTGCCTGGGTGAGATGCTGTTTGGAAGATTGGTGCAGACTCGATGGGCCAAATGACCTCCACCTGCACTGTGGGGATTCTATGATTCTATTGCTTTTGATTATGATGATGCCTCAAAACAAACTTGATATTTGGAAATATACATACCACTGTTAGGGTTTAATGACCATGTGAGTTGTAGACCCACAGAGGTAGGTGTTTCCCAGTCAGTTCTGAGTTACTGGGAGGAGATAGTTTGAGGTTTGTATCAATGATCCAGGTTAGCAAGGAGTGGGTTTTGCAGGCTTGACGTTGGGTGAAAGTGTGAATTCTCATCCCAGCACTCTGCGTAGAAGGATGGTGCTGCTTTGGCACAAATCTTTACATTCTTTGGAGATATGGAAAACACAAGTATGAGCACTGCTTTTCGTCATTTACACAAATGATTTGGATGTGAATATAGGGGGTATGGTTAGTAAGTTTGCAGATGACACCAAAATAGGTGGTGTAGCGGACAGTGAAGAAGATTTATCTCCGGAGTACAATGGGACCTTGATCACCTTTGGCCGAGGAGTGGCAGGTGGAGTTTAATTTGGATAAATGTGAGGTGCTGCATTTTGGTAAAGCAAGCCAAAGTACGAGTTAAACGGTTAACGGTAAGACACTGGGGAGTGTTGCCGAACAAACAGACCTAGATGTGCAGGTGAAAGTGGAGTCACTGGTAGACAGGGTCATGAAGACACATTTGGTATGCTTGTCTTTATTGGTCAGTGCATTGAGTATAGGAGTTAGGATGTCATGTTACAGCTGTACAGGACGTTGGTTAGGCCATTTTTAGACTATTGTGTTCACTTCTACTCTTCCTGCTATAGGAAGGGTGTTGTGGAACTTGAAAGGGTTCAGAAAAGATTTACAAGGATGTTGCCAGGGTTGGAGGATTTGAACTACAAGGAGAGGCTGAATAGGCTGGGGCTATTTTCCCTGGAGTGTCAGAGGCTGAGGGGTGACCTTAGAGAGGCTTATAAAATCATGAGGGGAGTGGATAAGGTGAATAGCCAAAGTCTTTTTCCTGTGGAGGGGGAGTCCAAAACTAGACAGTATAGGTTTATGGTGAGCAGGGAAAAGATTTAAAAGGGACCTGAAGGGTAAGTTTTTCATGAATGTGGTGGTGTGTGTATGGAATGAGCTGCCAGAGGAAGTGGTGGAGGCTGGTACAGTTACAACATCTAAAAGGCATCTGGATGGGTATATGATTAGGAAAGGTCTAGAAGGATATGGCCAAATGCTGGCAAATGGGACTAGGTCAGATTGGAAGTTCTGGTTGGCGTGGACAAGTTGTACCGAAGGGCCTGTTTCTGTGCTCTTTGGCACTATGACAATATGACGCTGACTCTGACTGAGTATGTATCTGTACCTAGAAGCAAAGTATTTATCGGATTTGCAATTTCCAAGACAGGTTTTCTTTTGCTTGCTCAGCATGTGTTGCAAATTCCTGGGATTTAGTTATAGCTCCTAGCCCAGTAAATGTTGCACATTCCTCCTTGTGCCAAATTCACAGAAAAACGATAGTGCCCCATGTCCATACATGCACAGTGAGCTCCCCATAAGGTGAAGAAATGGAATTTCAGAGTAAGTGACAGTGAGATGACAACAGTAGACTCATGGGGAAGACCCCAATATAATTTTTCTCTCAGGTTTGTAAACATTACACCAAGATGCAGCTCCCTGAGAAGGAAGAACCAGTAATACGAATGACACACAAGCTGGTAAAACTCATCCTGTATACTTCAAAGTGGACCTCCAGTTCACCCAGTATGTTCACTTTCAAGTTTTAGTTTTCTTTCCTGTAGGTACTGGGCAGTAATAACTCCAATCTGAAATTTTTGCTTTTAAGTCTAAACATTTCTTTAACGGAGAGCATTGTGGTGTTAGAAACAGAGCAGTGTTAATGTAGGGCTCTGAATCTGTTCAGGAAAAAAGGCACTCTTATGGTTGGAGTTGGCAAGAGGTTAACTGAGTTGTCTTTATGTGTCTGCTCTGCATCTTTTCTAACATTATCTTCTAGTTTAAACCATAATCCCCCAAAAAAATTGCTTGCATAGGAACATTTTGTTTTTGTTTTTTACCTATGTAACTACTGATTATTATTATCCAAAGTTACTTCATTGATAGCCCGAGGTTGTGAAGGATTCTCTATGAAATACAGGTTCATTAAGTGAAAGGAGTGTTTAAAACACAGTCTGTAGTTGGGTACCGGAGGGTAAACTAGATTTGGATTGCAATTCATTTTTTGGCTACATTTTGATTTTGATCTGTGTTCATTGATTTGTGAAACATGTTGAAGCTGGAGACAAATTCCCATGCATTCCATTCAAGCGACATCATTTTGAAAGCCTGACTCCGTTTGTAACATGCTGCAACATTTTTTACACTTGTGCTGAAAATGGATTTTCCATTTTTTTTTCCTACTAATCACAAATTGGACCTTCCAAAGCCTAGAAGAAGCTCCAAAGCTTGAAGAGTGTAAGGAATTTTCGCCTATTTTGATTTGCCCAAACTGTTAAGTCAGTGAAGGCGAACAAAATTTTAGAAATGCTTTTGGATTTATTTGCTAAATGTAACCATTTAATTGTCAACTGGAAAACAAGATCCCCTATCTTTGCTTTTAGTTTTGCTCTTTACACATCAAATGTCCGTTGCCGTTATGACATTGAAATGGGGAGTGTGTACGTGTATTCTGAAGTGTTTCACCATTAAATAGTTACATTTCTCTTTTCCACCAGCTAAATCAAGTAATCGAGCATGAAATCTTTGTAAAGAGCAAGTTCAGCTGTTCCAGATTTGTCAGGCTATATTAGATCACTTGTTGCTGAGAGTTTTAATCATTAACACTCTGTTACAAAACAGGGTAGCTAATGGACGTAGAAGACTCTCAAAGTTATGTCAACATGTGTGACCTTTTAAAAAAAGATGTCTAAGATGAAATCTTGATTTGCCTTTTGTCATTTCTTTTTGTCTTCCCATTTGTTGTTCTCTTTTGATATGGTTACAATAAAGGGATGTAGAAAATTGACAAGCAGGTGTAACTTAGAGAACATATCAAATCCAGTGGCAGGAAACATTTTTATTTTTGTTTGATTCTGGCATGCCTCAGACACTATGTTTTAACTTGGCCAGTAAATAACTGCACAATTTTGGAATAATTCTAAAGTTTGTTTTTTGCAATGCATAGTTTGTTTTTTTGTTTGTAATGTTTGTTTACTTTTTTAAGGAAATTGCACCAGATTTCAATTGCGATTAATAGAATTATTTTGAAAACTAATCACTTTTTCTAGAAATTTGTGGTCAACTGGCAGGAGACAGAGGGTGGTGGTAGAAAGTTGTTTGTCTGACTGGAGCCTGGTCTGCAGTGATGTACCACAGGGATCAGTGCTGGGTCCCTTTATTGTTTATGATATTTACAATTATGATGTAGATAAAAATGTTGGGGGAGGTTACAAGATAATAAGCAAGTTGGCAGATGACAAAGATTGGCCGGGTGTTTGACAGAAGAATAGCCTTGAGTTACAGGAGGATCTAAATGAATTAGTCAAATGGGAGATCAGTGGCAGATGAAATGTTAAGCCTAATAAATGTGGGGTGATGTACTTTGGAAGAAGGAATAAGACAAGGGAGTAATCAATGAATAGCAGGATGCTAGGAAGCTCCAAGGTACAGAGGGATCTTGGGGAGCTTGTCCACAGATCCCTGAAGGTGGCAGGTCTGGTTAGTTAGGGCAGTTAAAGCATAGGGATGCTTGCTGTTATCAATCATGGCATTGATTATAAGAACAAGGAGGTTATGTTAGAGCTGTACAGGATCTTGGTTAGGCCACAGCTTGAGTACTCTGTGTAGTTCTGGTTACGGCACTACAGGAAGGATGTGATAGCTCTGGAGGGGATAAGGAGGAGATTCATCAGGATGTTGTCTGGGATGGAGCATTTCAGCGATGAAGAGAGACTGGATCAGTTTGAGTTTTCTTTTTGGAGCAGAGAAGGTTAAGGGTTGCCTCGATAGAGGTGTATAAGATCATGAGGAGGATGAATAGGGTGAATATGAATCAGCAGTTCCCCTTAGTCAAATGGTCAATAACAAGGGGTGTAATTTTAGAGTAAAGAACTGAAGATTTAGAGGGGATTTAAGCAAAATCATTTTTCCTCACCCCAAGGGTGGGGTCCTGGAATGCACTGCTTCAAAGGGTATTTGAAGTGGAGAACCTTGACCTTTTTAAAAATACTTGAGTAACCACATGAAGTGTCATAACATTTAAGGTTACACTCCTCGGGCAGGGAAGTGGGACTAGTGTAGGTAGTAGCATATATTTGGAGTGGATGAGCTGAAGGGCCTCTACTGTGCTATTCTATGAACAGAACCACTTTCTCTCACTGGTATCTTATGGCACTGCCTTGATTGAGAGAGATTGAACATCCACTTAATTAAGGATAACTGAAAAAATTCTGGATGCATAAACAGCTAATCACCCTCCTAGGCTGTTCGCTATCCACTCCTTTTTCTGTCTATCTGTTCTTTTCTCTGTTTGGGCTCTATCTCCACCCATCATTTCACACCTTGCCCCCGACCCATACTATCTTCTACATGTAACAAACAACTTTTTCCTAGCTACCATCAGTTCTGAGGAAGGATCACTGGACCTGATTTCCTTCCATAGATGCTGCCAGACATGCTGAGATTTTGCAACAAATTCTGTTTTTGGCACTTAATTAAGGATTTGAGTTACCGGTTGGGCTTGAATGGAAATTTTGAGTTCAAAAATCAAACTTTCTGCATTTTAAAACTGAACTGAACAATTTAACCTGCCTTCTTGATAATCTTGAGCTCAAGAAGTAGGGACATGATCAGGTCAATGGTGAGAAGGTCGGGGATTTCTGTCCTAGCATGAGTTGGATAGAGAGATTGTTAGTATTGCAGCAAGGGAAGAGAGTATGAATGGAGGTGAGGAAAGAGGAAGACAACATAATTATACACTGAGTTTAGTGGGTGGGTGGGTTGGGATGTGGTTTAGTCCTGAGTCCCTGAGGAAGGTGATGGGATGGTGTGTGAGGGGAGCTAGTGTTGAGAATAAGTGAGTTATATTGGGGAGTAGTTTGGGGGCAGAGTCCTTGCGTATAGTTAAGGCAGAGACAGATTGATTCTTGATCAGGAGGAAAATGGAGGGTTATGGGGAAAAGGCAGGAAAATTGATGGGAGGAGTATTGAATCAACCATGACCCTGTTGAATGTGGAAGAGGCTTGAGGGGCTGAATGGTCTTGCATTTAAAAGGTTGGAATGCAAGTGACTGAAGTAATGTTACTTAAGGAGAAAATCCAAATTGCTTGTTTTTCAATCATTAAATAAAATGTACAATTTTTAACATTTAGTTTAAGGATGTCTGCCATCATGATGTGTGGTATTGCTGAATGGTATCGACTCTGAACAGACATGGCAACTCAAGATTGCTTCACCGATTGTTCATGTGGACCATTAGCTGCAAAAGAATTGTATTTAAATACAGTCTTCAGTCTAGAGTCTGGCACAATGGAGAGTGCACCAGGAATACCAAAAACGAGGTGTTAGCCCAGTGAAGTTACAGGACAACTTGCGTGCCAAACAGCTTTAAGCAGCAAATGATAGTCAGAGCTAAGTGATTCCACTGCCAACAGATCAGGTCTGAGCTGTGTATGTTTATGGACAATTGAGCAACTCCCTTATGGAGCTTCCTCAGTTAGCTGGACAGCTGGTTTACAATGCAGAATGATGCCAACAGTATAGTTCAATTTCCCCACTAGCTGACGTTACCATTAAGGCCTCCTTCTCAACCTCTCTGCTTTCGCCTGAGGTGTGGTGACCCTCAGATTAAACCACCACCAGGCATCTTTCTCTAAGAGAACAGACCTATGGCCTGATAAGATGATGGCAACTTTACCTTATTGCAACTGGCAGTAACAAAATGGTGGCGGAGGGTAGGGAGCTTAGGGAAAATAGTTATATTTTTATATATTTTGATGAAGCAGTTGAAGATGCTTGGGCTAAGGAGACTACCCTGAGGAACACCTGTAGCAATGTCCTGGAGCATAGCTGACTGACCTCCAACAGCCACGACCATCTTCCTTTTTGCGAGGTAGGACTCCAATCATTGATTATAGTTCTGCTAGAGCACCTTGATGCCACACTGTCACATGCGGCCTTGATATCAAGGGCTGTCACTCCCACCTCGCGTCTGGAATTCAGCTCTTTTGTCCATGTTTGAACCGAGGCTGTAATGAGATCAGGAGCTGAGTGGCCCTGGCGGAACCCAAACTGGGCGTCACTGAGCAGGTTATTGCTGAGCAGGTGCTGCTTGACAGCGCTGTTAGTGACACCTTCCATCACTTTACTGATGATCGCGAGGAGACTGATGGGGCAGTATTTGCCCAGATTGGATACTTCCTGGAATTTTTTTTTTGTGTACACAGGATATACATGGGTAATTTTCAACATTTGTTCTGGTAGGTCTGTTCTGATGAAAAAGTTACTAGGCTCAAAACGTTAACTTTGTTTTCTCCTCACAGATGCTGCCAGCCCTGCTGAGTTTTTCCCAGCAATTTCTGTTTTTGTTTCAGATTTCCATCAGTTCTTTGTTTAATTTATTATTATATTGCTTGGTAGATGCCAGTTTTGGAGCTGCACTGGAACAGGATTTTGTCAGCGATAAAGGTAAAGTAGTAATTGTCTTACCAGACCATAAGGTTACCCTCTTAGAGGGAGCGTGAGGGAGAGGGGACTGGTGGTAGTTTAATGTGAGGGTCACCTTGCCCTCAGGTGAGGGGAGAGGTTGAGAAGGAGAGTCCAGTGGGGGGGAATTGAACCCATGTGGTTAGCATCACTCTGCATCGCAAACCAGCTATCTAGCCAACTGAGCTAATAGTCAATAAGACGTACCTTTTTTTTTTCTGAAGAAGGGTCCAGACCCAAAACATCAGCTTTCCTGCTCCTCTGATGCTGCCTGGCCTGTGTTCATCCAGCTCTACACCTTGCTATCTCAGACTCCAGCATCAGCAGTTCCTACTATCGCTGTACCTGAATTTCTTATTTGCTCATTTAAAAAATTTTTTTTCTTATAGACAACTGCATGAAGAAAAGTTTGGGTGACACGGTGGCTCAGTGGTTAGCACAGCGCCAGGGACCTGGGTTCGATTCCAGCCTCGGGTGACTGTATGGAGTTTGCACATTCTCCCCGTGTCTGCGTGGGTTTCCTCTGGGTGCTCTGGTTTCCTCCCACAGTCCAAAGATGTGCAGGTTAGGGTGGATTGGCCATGCTAAATTGCCCACAGTGTCCAGGGATGTGTAGATTAGCTGGGTTACAAGGGGATGGGTCTGGGTGGGATGCTCTGAAGTTTGGTGTGGACTTGTTGGGCCAAAGAACCTATTGCCACACTGTAGGGATTCTGTGATAACCAACATCATGCAGCTCCTCATTTTAATGAAATTAATGTATTTTTGTTCTGATATTAATATTAGTACCTATGCTATGTTTAAAACATGGCTTAATTACGAGCATTCTCACCTCAGAGGTTGTGAATTCATGTCCTGTTCCAGGACTTGGCATCAAAATTAAGATGGACACTCATATAATGCTGAAGGAGTGCCATCCTGTGTTAAGTGCTGCCATACGTTGGATAAGACTTTAAATTTAGAGGCTGGTCTGTCCTTTTGGGTAGAGGTTCTCCAGCAATATTTCAGTAGAAGAACAGTGGAATTATTATGGGCACCCTAAGCCTATATTAATTCCTCACTCAGTTTCCCAAAAACACTAACCATTTCTGTTTGTGAGAATTTGCTGCATGCAAATTGATAGTTGCATTTTCTGCATTGTAACAACTCCCTACTTTTAAAAAGTACTTCACTGGCTTCAAATTAAACATTGGGACATCCTGTGGCAGTGAAAGGTGTCATATAAATACAAGTGTAATTTTTATTGTAGAACTTGAAATATTGGACAGTAAAATAAATTTGAAGTTCTCTGGAACGAGAAGGTATCCTTCTGAGATCCCAGTAGAAACTTGATGCCTTCAGCGCTGGTATACTTGTGGCTTGTACATATTTTTAATTCCTATCTTTCTGACCCTGCTGTTTGATTAGAAATACATACCCACAGCAAAAATTGCAAGGCTGTATTCCCATTGTAGTTGTTTTGGCACTTTTTACCTGTTGTATTTAGGGTGATTTTAGGATTGTCAGCTTTAACCTTCCTTCTCTGTGTGCTCTATAATGAGTGAAACTTTTAATTTTAATGTACTTTAATGTTTTCAAAAAAGTGGACAGTTTTATAATGTTGTGATAAACTGAAGCCACAGTCTTGTGTTAATACAGTCTGCATTTAAATGCGCTTCCTTTGCCTTCAATTTGATGGCTGTTTTTGTTTAATTATAAAATAAGATATAAGAATTTTCAAATGGCAGAGGCAGGAAGTAATTAAAGCAGAAATGCTGTGCTTTCAAAAGAGGCAAATTCCTTACAAGGTCAGTATGCTTTATGCAAGATCGCAATGGAGATAAATGCGAGAGAAAATTAAACCATTTTTTAAAAAAAATTTCCTAAAGACCACAGCGGGGAGAAAAAGTTAATTGGACCTTGAAGAATGTGAATTGGTCTGAACTCCCTAAGTGAAGGGAGTGACTATGGAGTGCAGCTTACCAGGCTTCAGAACTGGAGCAAGGTATGTGTCATCTTTTTGTCCTTTCAAGCATGAGACCTGCTTGTTCCCTGCACCTGCTTAATCAGGATTTAAGTTGCTGCAGCATTATAGTAATGCATTTGAAGGACTACTCCATGGATAAAGACATAATACAATAGCGGTTTTTATCGTGTACTCACTTCACTGATTGCAGCTAAGCTGGCAGATCCATTCTAGCAAAAACAGCATTCAGAGAAGGTTGCTCACTGAATTCCAAATCTTGTGGGACCAATTTTTTTCCTTGTTATTTATGAGCTCCGTGTATCTGCATAAAGGTTTTGTAAAACTTATAATTGCTTTTCAATGGGTAATGTAGCAGCAGTTGTTGTTGTAGTGGGTTAACTAGTTGTATTGCAGGTGCCAGCCAGTTACATATGCAGGGATCCATTTGGACCTTAGTAAATCTTGGGTTACATTTACTGAAGTGCAGCAATTGCACTTCTCTCAATATTACAATTATAGATCGATTTAACCAGTTTTACTTACATTCTGCCCATTAGTCGTAGAGATCTGCAGCACAGGAAAAAAAGGCTCTTTGGCCTATCACATCCATACTAGTTAAAAAGAACCACCTAACTATTCTAATTCCATTTGTCAGTACTTGGTCCATAGTCTTGTGCACCTTGACATCACAAATTCACATCTAAATACTTCTTCAATGTTATAAGGTTTCTGCCTGTACTATCCTTACAGGCAGTGAATTCCAGCTGCCCAACACTTTCTGGGTGAAAAAGTTTTTCTTCACCTCTCCTCTAAACCTTCTGCCCCTTACCTATAAATCTGTGTGTGTTCTGGTCATTGATCCCTCCAGCAAGTGGAAAAGTTTCATCCTGTCTAACTATCTATGACCCTTGCAATTTTATAACCTTAATTAACTTTCTACAGAAACAGGAAGAAATTATAAGTACATGACTATTTGATCTAAATATTACATGTCATTTGTAGTTTTCATTTGTCAACAAAGCAAAACTAAGCTGTTGGATTCAATATTGGTTAAAAGATTTTTGTCATAATATTTCAGAGAAGTTTCTCTCTTGCTTATCAGCCAAGATTTTTTTTCTTGTTGGCCTGCTCTGACATACAAGTTGTTTGGGAAAACCTATTCCATTTGGTATTTGTGGAAGTAAGTTCCCTAATAAACGGCTTTGACTGACTCACCAGATAAGTGACTTTGCAATTTTTAATAAATAAATGCCACCTTTGAATTTCAATAGCTAGCCACTGTTATAAAATACACAAGAAAAATGTCACCTTTGATCATTTGCACCGCGTTTGAACATTTTCTAATTGTTGGCAACATGCTTCTGTTCTTTTATTTCATTGTGATGAAAACTCTTGAAAGACATTGCTGATGCGTTGAATTACATGTAGCTCCAAGTAAATGGACTTGCATTTTCTACTTTGAACAATGCAAACCCTAGTTGAAATAAATTACTGGTAAGACTTGGTGTTATCTTGCCTCTACGTTGGTTTGATAAATATTCAGGATTACTGTGTAGTTACTTTGTCATTGTTTTCTTTACTCTTGTTATTTTCTGGTGTTGTTTTGTCCACTTAGCAATGTTAAATTTCAAAAAATTATATACCTGAATCTCTAGGTCTCTCTGTTCTGCACCACTACCCAGGCGCCTATAATTAAATGTAGAAGTCCTGTCCTTGTTATGTTACCAAATTGCAGTACCTTGCATTTATCCAAATTAAACTCCATCTGCCACTCCTCAGCCAACTGACCAAGATCCCTTTGCAAAGTTAAATAACCTTCTTCACTGTCCACTATACCACCAACTTTGTCATCTGCAAACTTACTAACCATACCTCCTATATTCTCATCCAAATCATTTATATATCCGACAAACAAAAGTGGACCCAGTACTGATTCCTGTGGAACACCACTGGTCATAGGCCTTCAGTCTGAAAAGCAACTCTCCACCACCACTCTGTCTCCTACTGTCAAGCCAATTATGTATCTAATTAGCAAGCTCACACTAAATTCCATGTGATCTAACTTTACTGATCAGTTTACCATGTGGAACCTTATCAAAGGCTTTACTGAAATCCAAATGAACAAAGCTTATCACTCTGCCCTCACCAATCTTCTTGGTTACTTCGTCAAAAAACTCAATCAAGTTTGTGAGACATGAATTTCCCTCTCACGAAGCCATACTGACTATCCCTAATCCATCCTTGCCTCTCCAAATGCATGTAAATTCTAGCTTTCAGATTCCCCTCCAACAACTTACCCACCATCAGACTCCCAGGTCTACAGTTTCTAGGCTTCTCCTTACTGCCTTTCTTAAATAAAGGCACAACATTGGCCAATCTGCAGTCCTCTAGCACCTCACCCGTAGTGATAGATTATTTACTGGAAAAATAATGCCACAGGATTCTAGGGTTTTAGCAAAGGAACATACTGTACAGGAATCAAACAAAGTGAGAAATAAATACTACCTTGATTAAACCTGAGACTTTACAACCTGAAATGAGCATCAAATGGACATAACTTAGTTTATCAATTACAACTTGACCATTATGAATCATGCATTAAATGCCACATGCAGCAAAGACGAATCTCGAAAATTGGCTTGTCAGTCTACTTAGTACAGATGTTATCAATTTATCACATGATCCCTCGATCCTTCACAAAGGAGTTGAGTTCCCTTCCGTTTGAGACTTAACATGATCCTCAGCCATCAAGGGCATGGTGCTGTCTATATCCATGGTGCTGAGTTGGAGATGGTTGACAGCGTCAAGTTCCTGGGAGTGACTACCACCAACAATCTGCGCTGGTCCACCAATGTTGACACTGCTTTCTTGACCAATAACGTTTCTACTTCCTCAGGAGGCTAAGGAAATTAGGCATGTCCATAAAGACTGTCAAATGTTTATAGATCCACCATAGAAGGCATCCTATCTGGATGCATCACGCTGTGGTATAGCAAGAAACTACAGAAAGTCATAAACGCAGCTCAGTCCATCACTCAAACCAACCTTCCATCCATCGTCTCCATCTATACTTCCCGCTGCCTTGGGAAAGCAACCAACATCATCAAAGACCCCTCCTACCCCGGTTATACTCTCTCCCACCCTCTGTCCGGCAGAAGGTATAAAAATTTATATAGGTGTATGAACAGGTTCAAGAACAGCTTCTTCCCTGCTGTGGTCAGAATGTTGAACGGACCCCCCCTCCCTCTCTCTCTCTCTCTCTCTCTCTCTCTCTCTCTCTCTATCCTGCACTCTTGATGCACTTGTATAGTACAAGCTGCCTGTAAAACATGTAAGACAACACTTTTTTTCACATGTACCTCGGTACAGCGAAGTTATAAATCAAATCAAAGAGCACACAACCACCCGACTTCCACAAACATGGTCTTTGCCAAAAGCGATGTACGTCTGCAGAACCTCCTCAACTCTGCTTACAGAAATCAGGATGGCATAGATCCATCGTTGTTATCTCGAGGATACAGAAACAGCTCCTGCAACCAGTGTCTCCACTTCTTCAGTGAGCTTCTGTCGTTAGCATTCCTTCAGTACTGCACTACTGGACTCCTCATTCTCAACCGAGCTCTGAGGGCCCATTGTGCTTGGATGTGATTTCAGCCAGATTCAAATAGAAGTGAATAATTCCTTCTGGACCACATTCCAGTTTCTGTACTCCTGCACAAACAAGATCTGAAAATATCAGTTATACAACTGTGCATATCACCACTATTTTTTAAAATAATAAATGAACTAGCTTGTGTAAAATTGTTCCAAAACCTTTTAAAGAAATGTTCTAAATTCTTCTAATAAAGTTTTAACTTGCTCAATCATTTGAAGCAGCAGTGACACTGGTCATATTTATTCAAGACTTTTTTTTTGGCCCAGTTGTATATTTTGTTCATTGAGTTTTTTTTTAAAGCTGTTATGAACATTTCTGTCAGTGCCATGCAATATGGTGCTGATGTTTAAAGGAGATTTGAGATTGGTGTCACTTATATTGGAGGATTAATTAGCTTTGTAAAGAAAACTGGGGAGACTGCTGTGTGTCTATGTCAAAATTTAAGAACAAAATAGAGCATGCCCCAATTGCTGACCTGAGAATTTTGTAGGTTTCTTTTTAAATTGAATCGTTCTTTTCATTCAGATTATAATTCACCTAGTGACCATAAGGGTATTTATCATGTTGACACTTCAGTGTGAGATACATTTTGAATTGTTACCTTAGTTTGGCTTATCCCATTGTTGAAGAGCATCCTTCAGTGGCCTGCCAACTTTTCCAACAGCGAATGCATAAAGTTGAAGGTTTCCCTCCAACCTAAAATACAAACAGACCAGTAAACAGCTTGAATCCTTCCTGTAGGAACAAATGACTGCAGATGCTCAAATCCATTACTGAAAACAACCAATGCTGGAGATCACAGCAGGTCGGGCAGCATCTGTGGAGAGAGAACAAGCTAATGTTTCGTGTCTAGGTGACTCTTCATCAGAGCTGAAGTGAAAAATGGAGGGGACAGCATTTAAGCTATAATTTGGAGATAGTAAGTGTAGAGTGCTGGTTCAGATAAAGTGATAGGAATGTAAGAATGGCAGAACAGTGGTGTGTCCAACTGCCAGACTTGAGCCTTTGGGATGGGGGGAGGCGAGGGAGGACATGATAACAGAATGTAACAAACTAAAACAAAGAGCGGAAATGGGAGTTGGTTCACAATTTGAAGGTTTTAAACTCGATGTTAAGTCCAGAAGGCTGTAAAGTGCCTTGTCTGAAGATGAGATGTTGTTTCTCCAGTTTGCGATGTGATTCACTGGAACACTCCAGCGTGTGGAGGACAGGATGCTGTGTTAAAATGACTGGCTATGGGAATGTCGGGGTCATGCTTGTACACAGACTGGAGGTGTTCCACAAAGCGGTCACCCAGTCTGCGTTTGGTTTCTCCAGTGTAGAGTAGGGCACTGTGGCTGCAGCGAATACAATACACAGGATTGGAGGAGGTACGGGTGAAATGCTGCTTCACCTGGAAAGACTATTTAGACCCTTGGATAGTGAGCAGGGAGGAGATGAAGGGGCATCTTCTGCAGTTACATGGGAAGGTGCTGTGGGGAAGTGGGGGTTGGTGTTGGTCATCATCGAGGAATGGACTAGGGTATCCCGTAAGGAACGATCCCTGTCAAATGCAGATAGTGAGAGTGAGGGGAAGATGTGTTTGGTGGTGGTGTTCCAGAGTTGTCTGAAATGGTGGAGGATGATCCTTTGAATGCGGAGGCTGGTGGGATGAAAAGTGAGGACAAGGGGGACCTGATCACACTGCTGAGAGTGATGGGAAGGAGCAGGGGCTGGAGCACGGATGATAGGTCGGATGTGGTTAAGGACCCTGTCACCCACAGTGGGTGGGAAACCACGGTCATGGGAGAAGGAAGCCATGTCAGCAGTGCTGTTTCGGAAGGTGGCATCATCCGAACAGATGTGACCTAGGCGAAGGAACTGGGAGAATGGGAATGGAATCCTTGCAGGACGTGGGGTGTGACGAGCTGTAGTGAAAGTAGCTATGGGGGTCAGTGGCATTGTCGTGGATGGCAGTGAACAGTTTATTACCTGAAATAGAGACAGAGAGGTCAAGGAAAGGAAGGAAATTCTCGGAAATGGACAATGTAAAAGTTAGAGGAGTGGAATTTGGAAACAAAATGAATGAATATTTCAAGATCCAGGCGGGAGCATGAAGCGGCAGCAACGCAGTCGCCAATATACTGAGAAAAGAGTTGTGGGAGGGGCCAGTGTAGGACTGGAACAAGGATTATTCCACATACCCCATATAGAGACAGGCAGGTGCCCATTGCCATTCCTTTGACTTGGTAGCAGTGAGATGAAATAAAGGAGAAATTGTTCAGGGAGAACAAGTTCAGCCAAGTGGAGGAGCATGATGGTGGATGGGGAGTGTTCAGGCCTCTGGTCAAGGAAGAAGCTGAGAGCTCTCAGACCATCCTGGCGGGGAATGGCGGTACAGAGGGATTGGCCGTCCATGGTGAACAGGAGGCAGTTAGGGCCAGGGAAGTGGAAGTTGTAGGTATGGTGGAGGGCATCAGAGGAATTGTGGATGTTGGTGGGCAGGGTCTGGATAAGTGGAGAGAGGATGCAGTCAAGGTAGAAGGAAATGAGCTTGGTGGGCAGGAACAGGCTGATACAATGGGCCAAGGGCAGTCTGGTTTTTGGTTTTGGGAAGCTGGTAGAAGCGGCCTATCTGGGGTTTAGAGACTACCAGGTTGGAGTCAGTGGGAGGGGGGAGAACTTCAGAAATAATGAGGTTGGTGACAGTCCTGGCAACAATGGCTTGATGTTCAGATGTGGGTCCAGGGGGCAGTAGGAAGAAGTGTCAGAGAGCTGGCATTGAGCCTCCTTAAGGTAAAGATCAGTGCGCCAGACTATAACAGCGCCACCTTTGTCGGCCAGTTTGGTAACAAAGTTAGGGTTGGACCTAAGAGAACGAAGTGCGGCAATTTCAGAAGGGAACCAGTTAGAGTGGGTGAAAGGAGCAGAGAAACTGAGATGGCTGATGTTGCTTTGGCAGTTTTCAATGAAGAGATTGAGGGCAGGGGAAGGAGTTCAAGTGGAGGGTGAATACTGGAGATGGGTCAAAGGATCAGTGGAAATGAGGAGGGGGTGGGGCATTTGGGAGGGGAGTCCTGCCTGAAGAATTCTTTCTGACTACTCTTCACACAAGTAGCACAGGGAAGACAAATGGAAATTTCACTGGCATGGTTATCCAGAGCCACAGATTAATGCTTCAGACCCATGTTCAAGTCCAAACTTTCTAAAGGTAGTCATCAAATTTAGCGATTGCTGTAAAAACACATTGTTCATTAATAATCTGTATAATTTGCCACCCTGGCTACATATGACTTCAAGTCCACAGCAACTGACTCTGCACTGCCTTCTGAAATGGCCTAGTAAGCCCCTCAGTTCACGGAGCAATTAGGGACAGGGTAACAAATCCCAATGTTGCCAATGATGTCACATCTCATGAAAGGATAAAGGAAAAAAAAAAGTCATCGTCACCTGCACCGTTGATTTTGTTTATTTGAACCAAGTGATTTTTGACAATTGGAAGAATAATTTGGAAATTAAGTTTGCTTATCACAGTGTCAACTAAAAATGAGCAAAGTAGCAGTATGTTATGTGAACTGTGTGCATAACTGATAAGGGCTCTATTTGTTATATACATATTTAGCACTAAGTGAATTGATGCCGTGTTGAGCTAACAGCTTTATGGATCAAAGCACTGGACAATTGACAGTCTACTGATGAAGTAAATGCACTGTCCTCTGAGTGATGAGGTACAAAGGTCATGTGCTAAAAATGGTCAATAAAAACACTTTTATTTTTAAATTGTAGATTTTCTTTAGGAACAGAGTAACTTTCAGTATTTTGCTCTGATCACATAAATGACTGTGAAATCTAGAAGATCAAAGAAACCAGACTTCAATTGAGTTTGTAAAAAAAAATTGTTGGATATTGCTGTTGCAATTACAGTATTAAGAAATGCTTCCACCTTTCGGAGGAATAAAAATTGGTTAGAATAGTGAATGACCTGGGCAGAATTTTTGTTAAATGGTATTTATTGATCATGAACAGCTTACAAGTTGTGAAGCAATGTGTGGTTGTTTTTTTTTCCTTTTTATTCTTTATTCATTCACAGAATGAAAGCGTTGCTGGCTAGGCAGCATTTATTGCCCATCCCTAATTGCCCAGAGGGCAGTTCAGAGTCAGCCACATTGCTGTGGGTCTGGAGTCACATGTAGGCCAGACCAGTTAAGGGTGGCAGTTTCCTTGCCTAAAGGATGAGTGAACCAGATGGGTTTTTCCGACAATCAACAATGGATTCTTATTCATTATTGGATTCGTTAATTCTAGATATTTATTGAATTCAAATTCTGCCATCTGCTTTGGCAGGATTCGAATCTGGGTCCCCAGAATGTTGTCTGGGTCTCTGGATTAACGGTCCAGTGATAATACCACTCGGCCATCACCTCCCCACATCATCTGTAATGCTCATACAGGAGTGAGAGTTGAAAATATCCTGTCTATGGGAAAGTTGGAAAGAAAATGCCATTACTAGTACAGAAATGATGGAAAACTGCCTTGTAAAGTCATACAGTACAGAAACAGACTTTTTGGTCCAACTTGTCCATGCTGACCAAGTTTCCCAAACTAAAAGTAGTCCCATTTACCTGTGTTTGACCCACATCCCACTTAAACCTTTCCTACTCCCATCTGTCCAAATGTCTTTTTAAATGTTGTAACTGTACCTGCATCTGGCAGTTCGTTCCACATACGAACCACCCTCTGTGTGGAAAACATTGCCCCTCGGGTCCCTTCTTAAATCTTTCTTCTCTCACCCTAAAAATATCCCTTCTGGTTTTGAACTCCCCCGGTCTAGGGAAAAGACTTTTGCTATTCACCTCATCTATTCCCCTCATGATTTTATAAACCTCTATAAGGTCACCCCTCAACCACCTACACTCTAGTGAAGAGGTCTCAGCCCACCCAGTCTCTCCTTTATAACTCAAACTCTCCAGTCCCATTCTCATCCTTGGTAAATCATTTCTGCATCCTCTCCAATTTAATAACATCTTTCGTATAATCAGGCAACCGGAACTATGTTCACAAAGGGTGTGATGGCCTAGTGATATTATTGCTAGACTATTGATTCAAATATTATTCAGAGGACCCAGGTTTGAATCCTGCCATGGCAGTTGGTAGAATTTGAATTTGATAAATATCTGGAATTAAGAGTCTAATAATGACCAGGAATCCATTGTTGATTGTTGGAAAAACCCATCTGGTTCACTAATGCCCTTTCGGGAAGGAAACTGCCATCCTTACCTGGTCTGGCCTACATGTGACTCCAGACCCACAGCAAAGTGATTGATTCTTAACTGACCTTTGGGTAATTAGGGATGAGCAATAAATGCTGGCCTCGCCAGCGACTCCCTCATCCCAAGAATGAATAGAAAATAAAACTCCAAAAGTGACCTCATCAATGTCCTGTACAACCTCAACATTAAGTCCTAACTTGCGTACTCAATGGTTTGAGCAATGAACACAAGTGTACTGAACGCTGCCTTTACCCCTTGTCTACCTGTAGTGCAACTTTCAGTGAACTATGTATCTGAACCCCCTAGGTCTCTCTTCAACAACACTATGCAGGGTCCGACCATTAATTGTATAAATCCTACCCTTGTTCATCTTACCAAAATGCAACACCTCCGAGTTATCCAAATTAAACTCCATCTGCCACTCCTTTGGCCAATGGTCCAATTGATGAAGAACTCTTTGTAATCTTGGATAACATTCTTCACTGTCCACTATACCACTAATTTTAGAGTCATCTGCAAATGTACTAACCATGCTTCCTGAATTCTCATTCAAATTGTTTATATAAATGACAAAAAAAAGGACCCAGTACCAATCCCTGTGGGACACTTCTGTTCATAGGCCTCCAGTCCAGAAAACAACCCTCCTCCACCACCCTCTGTCTCTTGCCTCAATCCAATTGTGTATCCAATTGGGAAGCTCTTGCTGAATCCCATCTGATTTAACTTTAACAATGCAGAACCTTGTCAAAGGCCTTACTAAAGTCCATGTAGACAATGTCTACCACTCTGCCCTCCTCTCTCCTCTTGGTCACGTCCTCTTAAAAAGTCAGGTTTGTGAGACACAATTTCCTTTGCAGAAAGCCATGCTGACAATCTCTAATCAGTCCTTGCCTTCTCAAATGCATGAAAATCCGATCTCTCAGAAATAACTTGGCCACCACCCATGTCGGACTCACTGATGGAGAATTCCCAGGCTTCTCCTTACAGCCTTTCATAAATAAAGGGTCAACATTAGAGACCCTCCAGTCTTCCAGCACCCCACCTGTGGCTGCAGATTATACAAACATATCTGCCAGGTGTCGCATAATTTCTTCCCTAACTTCTCAGACCATCCTGGGACACACTTGATCAGGTTCTGGACAATTATCATCAGAGTCAACACAGTGTGGAGCTGGAGGAACACAGCAGACCAGGCAGCATCACAGGAGCAGGGAAGTCTACATTTTGGGTTGCGATCCTTCTTCACAACTGGGAGTCCTGACCCGAACTGGTCTGCTGTGTTCCTCCAGCTCCACACTGTTTGACTCTGACTCCAGCTATCCCAGAGAATTATCCACCTTTTTTATGTTTTTTGACTTCCAGCACCACCTCTTCTGTAATGTGGACTGTTTTCAAGACATTGATATTTGTTTCCCCAAGTTCTCTGGCCTCCATGTCTTCCTCCATAGTGAAAAAACCTGACATGGAATATTTGTGTAGTATCTCTCCTATCTCCTGTTGTTCCAAACATAGACGACCTCATTAATCTTTGAGGCCCTATTGTCTCCCTCTTTGCTCTTGCTCTTAATCTTATCTGCCAAGGCTATCTCACATCCCCTTTTTTTTTGCCCTCCTGAGTTCCCTCTTAAGAGCACCACTACACTCTTTATACTCTTCAAGAGAATCAGTTGATCCCTGTTGTCTATACTTGATGCATGCCTCCTTCTTATTCTTGACCAGAACCGCAATATCTTTATTCATCCACTGTTCCCTTTTCCTACCAGCCTTGCCCTTTATTTTAACAGGAACATGCTGCTTGTGAACCCTTGATATCTCACATTTGAAAGCCTCCAGCTTGCCAGTTGTCCCTTTACCTGCGAACAGTCTACCCCAATCAACTTATGAAAGTTCCTCTATCATACTGTCAAAATTGGCCTGACTCCAATTTAGAAATTTGGTATACTTGGATTCATCCAAAACTTTGGACGTGTTCTTGCATAATCCACCAAGTCCCAGTCACCCATCACCCCACGCCCATTTAATACCGTAATTGCTGGCCCAGCTCTACCTTTTAATTTTAAAATTCTAAGCATCCTTCAAACCACATGTGCCCCCCACCCAATCTTCTGCAGCCCAACAACCCTCCATGATATCTAATTCTGGCCTCATGAATTTCTGAATTTAGTTATTCCACATTGTTGGCTGTACCTTTCTGGACCCTAAGATCAGAAATTCCCTTCGGAAACCATTCTGCCTCTCAACTCTCCTTCATCCCTTTAACATGTAACTTAAAATTCTTCCTTTGACCAACATTTTGCCTGTTAATTAATATGGCCTTGAGTGGCACAATATCAATTTCTGCCTGTCAGAAACACCTTGGGACATTTTATTATGTTAAAGGTTCTAAATCAATACAAGTTATTTTTGAAACCCCTTCAAAAAAGAAATCAAATTGGCAAAACCCAAGTGTGTTCTTTTTCAGCAGGAATGATTTTGGATTGAGCAATTTGAAAAATGGCTGTGGGTGGAGTAACCTTATAAATTTGACCACCTTCACTTAGCTACAGAGCACCTTTCTGAAATTGACAGATTCTGTATAGAATTGCCACGGTGATGAAATTTGAAAGGTGTTGTGAAGGATTTGTGTTGAAATCAGTAAAGGGAATGCTTTCATCTCCTCCTGCCTATGGTGAAACATGGTGCCACTCTGTTTCTCAGGTTTTGATTTTATACAAGTGATACAGTCACTTTGATATTGCTGTCAGTACCCTGCTGTATCGATTCAGAGATCAAAAAGTGGCAGAGATTTTTCTGTATAAAAAGATACTTGGGTATGATTGGTTAATTTCTGTTGTTTCTAATTATGGAAATCTCTCCATAATGTAACTCTCTCTCTTTATCTTACAAGTATTGTTTCCCAGACTTTCATGACTTTCTGGGAGATCTGTGTTTTTCTTTTCAGTAAAAGGGCCTTTGTTCTTTTTAATTCATTCATGGAAAAGTGGAGATGTTAGCATGACCAACATTTTCATTATCCATCCCTAATTACGCTCCAGAAGGTGGTGAACTGCTGCAGTGCATGTGGCACTGGCAAAGCAACAATGCTGTTAGATTGAATTATATTATTTTTATAGTGATTTGATATAACTGCCATAGTAATACAAAAAGAAACGTATTAGGCCATTTAAGAGGGTAGCTAAATGTCAACCACATTTGTTTGGCCAGACCAAATAAGAATAATACATTTTCTTCCCTAAAACAGCATCAGTGGACCAGTTGGGTTTTAACAATGAGCTGGTATGGCCATTACTAATACTAGTTTCTTTTTAAATGCCAGATTTATTGAATTGAGTTGAAATTCCTCAGCTGTTTTGGCAGAGCCTTGCATATTGTGAGAAAAAAACCCAGTGGGGCATCATTGATCGAAAGTCACCTCTTCCTCTAAGTATGCTGCATTTGTCATGTGTCAAGCAACTTATGCTGCATCCCATAATATTTTCTGAAAGAAGCTTAATTTTCATTTAACCGAATCCATACCAAATGCGTTGACCATCTCCAAAGGGAGCCAGTTCAACTGACAACAGAAATATTGCTTTGGTGAATTAGTTTTGAACTTGGCTCCTTTTTTGTGTGCAGGCCATGACCTCCACTCTTCTGCTTTTGAAAAATTGAGAGAGCTCATCACTGCTCACAGTGCCTAGTTCCTTTGAAAATCTTAAAAACACAATCCTGCCTGCTCTCAGACCACGTTCCTTTTTGCTTTTGAAGTTCTTGAGTGTTTTATTTAAGTGCACAGCCCCTTTAAATGTTTTGTAGGGCTTGGGTACACTTGTGCACACTTGTGCATTATCTGTACAGGGCAATTTGAACATGCAGCTTAAAAGGAATATTGTTCTCAATGTTCACCTTTTACTGTGAGAATATTTTTGTCATGAGCAAATTCAAATTCTGCTCTCTTTCCCCAAGCCCAAATCATCTATAAACTCCAAAAATAAAAGTGGCGATTGCACTGATCCCTGGCTTATGTCACTCCTTTTAGTCTAAATGCCTCTCCATTGCAATCCTACCTATCATCTTGTTACATTCCTCCTTATGCTGCATGCCTGATACTTACTTTCTAACGAGAAATACTTTATCAAAAGAATTTGTTAAATTTCTGTGGACTAAGTTGATTTTTCTTTATTCTTTCATGGCATGTGAACATTACAAGCAAGTTCATCATTGATGTCCCTAGCTTGCTAGGTCATTTTAGAGGGCAGTTAAGAGTAATCCCATTGCTGTGGATCTAGAATCACATGTCAGATGTTAGATTTTCTTTCCTAAAATTTGTTGGTGAACCAGCTGCGTTATTATAACCAGTAATGATGATCTTTTTCAAGGCTGTCATTACCAGGGCTAGCTTTGTCAGTTTTAGCAATTGAATTTAGATATGATGCCTTTTGAACGAATGGCCCAGAACATTCAACTGAACAGCTCTGTTCCTTGCTCAGTGGCATAACCAGCTGGTATAGCTGTTCCCATTATGTCCTTATGCACAAGTTGCTGAAAGTAAGCAGTGGGCAGTAAAGAAGCCAACTGTATATTGGCCTTCATAACAAGAGGTTCCAAGTACTGGAGTTAGGGTATCTTGCTGCAAGTGTATACCTGAAATATTGTGTGCAGTTTTAGACTCCCTATCTGAGGAAGGATGTTCTTGCTACAGAGGGAGTGCAACAAAAATTTACCAAATTAATCCAGTGACCCCAGGAATCAATGTATGAGGGGAGATTTGAGTTGGTTAGGATTATATTCACTGGGGTTCAGATGAATGAAGGGGATTTCCGATCAGGGAAGTCATGTTGTCGTTAAGGGCGGCACGGTGGCTCAGTGCTTAGCACTGTTGCCTCACAGCACCAGGGACCCAGGTTCGATTCCAACCTCGGGTGACTGTCTGTCTGTGTGGGGTTTGCACATTCTCCCCGTGTCTGCGTGGATTTCCTCCGGGTGCTCCGGTTTCCTCCCACAGTCCAAAGATGTGCAGGTTAGGTGGATTGGCCATGCTAAATTGCCCGTAGTGTGCAGGGATGTGTAGATTAGGTGGGTTATAGGTGTATATGTCTGGGTGGGATGCTCCAAGGGTTGGTGTGGACTTGATGGGCCGAAGGGCCTGTTTCTACACTGTAGAGATTCTATGATCTCATTGAAACCTGTAAAATTGAAACAGGTCTGGACAAGTTAGATACAAGAAGGATGTTCCCAATGGTTATTGTTTAAGGATAAAGGGTAAACCTTTCAGGATTGAGATGAGGAAAAATTTCCTCATCAAGAAAGTGGCGATTCTGTGGAATTCACTATCACAGAAAGTGGTTGAAGCCAACACATTATGTTTTCAAGAAGGAGGAAGATATAGCTCTTGTGGCTAAAGGGAAAAAGGATATGGAGGGGAAAGGTGGGATTAGGGTATTGAGCTCAATGATCATATTGAATGACAGAGCAAGCTTGAGGGGCTGAGTGGCCTACTCCTCCTATCTTTCATGTTTCTACATTATTGCATGTCTTTGGGGGTCGGTTTAGCTCAGTTGTCTGGATGGTTGGTTTGCAGGATGCCAACAGCATGGGTTTAATTCCCATCACCAGCTAACGTTACCATGAAGGACTGTCCTTTCAACCTCATGCCTCACCTGAGGTGTGATGGCCTTCAAACTACTACCAGTCATCTCTGTCTTATGAGAGAGCAGCCATTTGGTCTGGTAAGACTATGGCAACTTGACTTGACTTGACTTACAATATCTTTTATAAATTCAATTGTCACCTCTGCAAAAACTTCAACTCCTGTTTGAAGCTTTATCTTAAGAAGCAATTTTTCAAAATGTACATGACTTCTAAATAGTCATAGAGGAGTACAGCACGGAAATGGACCCTTTGGTCCAACTTGTCCACACCAACCAGATACCTAAATTAATCTAGTCCCATTTGCCAGCATTTGGCTGTATCCCTCTAAACCCTTCCTAATCATCTACCCATCCACATGTCTTTTAAATGTTGTAATTGTACCAGCCTCCATCACTTCCTCTGGCACCTCACACAATACAGACTTCACCCTCTGTGAAAAAGGTGCCCCTTAGATCCCTTTTAAATATTTCCTCTCACCTTAAACCTATGCTCTCTAGTTTTGGACTACCCCACTACCCCGGGGAAAAGATCTTGACTACTCCCCCTATTTATGCCCCTCATGATTTTGTAAACCTCTGTAAGGTCACCCCTCGGCCTTCAACACTCCGGGGAAAATAGCCCCAGCCTATCCAACCTCTCGCTATAGCTCAAACCCTCTAACACTGGCAACATCTTTGTAAATCTTCTTTGGACCCTTTTTAGTTTAATGATATCTTTCCTATAGCAGGAGACTAGAATTGAATGCATGTTCTAAAAGTGGCCTCAGCAATGTCCTGTACAACCACAACATGAAGTCTCAACTTCAATACTCAATGCACTGACTAATAAAGGCAAGCATTCCAAACACTGCCTTCACTATCCTGTCTACCTGGGACTCCACTTGCAAGGAATTATGCAATCCAAGGTCTTTTTGTTCAGCAACACTCCTCAGGAACTTTTACCATTAACTGCCTAAGTCCTGCCCTGATTTGCCTTTCCAAAATGCAGCACCTCACATTTATCTAAATTTAAACTCCGTCTGCCACTCCTCTGCCCATTGGCCCATCTGATCAAGGTCCCATCGTACTCTGAGGTAACCTTCTTCGCTGTCCAATACACCACCAATTTTGGTGTCATCTACAAAATTACTAACCATACCCCAATGCTCACATCAAAATCATTTATATAAATGACCCAGCACTGATCCCTGCAGCATACTGCTGGTCACAGGCCTCCAGTCTGAAAAGCAACCCTCCATCACCACCTTCTGCTTTCCTACCTTTTGAGTCAATTTGTAAGCAAATGGCTAGTTCTCCCTGTATTTATTGTGATCTCAGTTTAATGTTAACTCAGTTTACCATATGGAACCTTGTCAAACACCTCACTGAAAACCATATAGATAACAAAACCAAAGTTGCTGGAAAAGCTCAGTAGGTCTGGCAGCATGTGTGAAGGAGAAAACAGAGTTAACGTTTCGGGTCCGGTGACCCTTCCTCAGAACTGAACGTTAACTCTGTTTTCTCCTTCACAGATGCTGCCAGACCTGCTGAGCTTTTCCAGCAACTTTTTGTTCTTGTTCTTGTTCTTGTTCTTGGTTTACAGCATCTGCAGTTCTTTTTGTTCCCATATAGATAACGTTCACTGCTCTGCCTTCATCAGTCCTCTTCGTCACTTCTTCAAAAATCTCAATCAAGTTAGTGAGACACCATTTCCCATGCACAAAGCTGTTGACTAATTTTGTCTCAATTTATGGGTACAACTACCTTTGTCTCCATCTGGTGCTGTACAATCTGGTTGTAATTACCTGATTTATCTTTCTGTTCCTCCTTGACAAATGTTAATCTAATAACATAAATTAATCCTAATCTTTCCTCACACTTATCCTAATGCCTTGGCATGTATATTGTCTCTACCTAGAGAATTTGTTTCATTTAATGCCCATCCCTAGTTGCCCTTGAGAAGGTGGTGGTGAGCTGCCTTCTTGAATCGCTGCAGTCTATGTGCTGTAGGTTGACCCACAATGCCATCAGGGAGCGAATTCCAGGGCTTTAGCCCAGCGACGGTGAAGGAACAGCAATATATTTCCAAATCAGGACGGTGAGTGCCTTGGAGGGACGTTGAAGGTGATGGTGTTCCCATATGTCTGCTGCACACGTCCTTCTAGATGGAAGTGGTCATAGTATTGGACAGTGATGTTTAAGGGATTTTGGTGAATTTCTGCAGTACATCTTGTAGATAATTCAGACTTGACATTATTTCAATGCATAAATTCCTACTTGCCTGGATTTTTTTTTTGCTTAAAACTTCTGGATTATTCATTTGTTGAGTGCAAAATGATTATGGTCATTTTAGGTTTTGTGCATTTTTCTCGGCACAGTATAAAGACTGTACGCACGTCTGGGACCCTGACGTGTGAACATCGCAGTTCCAATAGATCTGTATTATAAAATACAGCTACTGCTTTGTAAATATGCTTGACTGACTCTGAAGTGCTTTAGGCATTGTGAAAGGCTGAGTACAAATGCAAATTTGTTTTTAAATCATGAGTGTCATGAATAATTTGTAAATTAATTTTCAAGTGAGGGGTTGTTTTGCCTGTTGTTTTTCTGCTCTGAATTGTCACTTCTTTTAATTTGGCTTGGAATTCCAGGATGTACAAAGGGTAATTTAAACAACTCATACTTTTTCACTTTTGCAAAATAAATTTCTTCAACAGTTATGTTATTGGTTTTTAATTGTTCCCTTTCTCATGTTTACAAATTAAAACTGATGTTAAGGATCAAGAAATAACGAGGTAAATCAGCAAGTCATGATTCCGTGGTTTGGTACCTTGTATGTTTGTTTGAAATATGAGCAAAAATGTTGCTGGAAATTTGAAGCTAAAGCAGCTAGTTGTGGAAAAGCCATGTCAGGCAGTTTCTGTTATGATCAATGGCTTTTTATTCTATAATTTTAAAATGCTGAAGGTACTGTAGACAAAGATGGGAGGAAAGCTCAAGAAAATGCTGGCCATTATTAGGAAAAGGTAAGGTGAAAGTGATTGTCATAGAAATTGTGCGCAGCTGGAGGCTTGGTTTCCACAATGTCTTTTATATTTTTCTCTCTCCAAGAGTGTAACTTGGACTGACTTGGGGGTTACATATTTAGCACCTATCAGGAATAGGGTGGTAACTTATATGAATAAAATTGGTAGACGTAATTGACCAATTTGTGTTGGTTTGTTTATTTCCTCAGGCCTTTTCCTGGGTATTGATGCTCAATGCCATTGTAATGATATACTCTGCATTAGCAGCACTGAACACTCTAGGTGTAACTTGGCAATAGAGCAGAAGAAGCTGAAGTTGAAAGATTTCTCTGTTTGATCAAGACCTCCTTCGATCTAGTTTTCCCTGCATTAACTTGTCCTCTGCCTCCAGTCTTGTACGCGTGTGGTGTTGGTGAGCTGTATTGGGATATCAATCCCGCAACATGTCACAGGCCTGGTCTTCACAGCAGATGCCTAATAATTTAAAATTTACCCTTTTTGTAGAGTTGAGATGAAAAAGATAATTGGCAAAATGTGGTAAGTTGGAAGAGATGATTGTATGTATGTATGTATGTATGTATGTATTTATTGAGTCTCGACTAGTGAACACAGCAATGCAATTACTTGACTGCCCAGAAGGTGGTGCCTAAGTTAGCTTGAAACAGTTTTAGTCACTAAAACGGAGACTTCAGGGACAAAACTGCATCCTGCTATAAGACTAAGTTTTGTTCTAAGTACTCAAATGCAGTATTAGAATGTGAAGGGCAAAAAATGGAGGATTTTAATTATTCTGAAAGCAATGTTGCATGTACAGTATCTGTTATACAATATCACAGTCACTTCGTTCTGTTCCTTTTCTGTGTGTATTGTGGAAATTGTAAGAAGCCAGCTCCCTGTCGTCATAATTCCAACCTGACTGTAGGTCAACACTGAGGCCTGGAAGCTTCCCTAACAGGGGGTTATTTGTGTGGAAATGTATGTGGAATTAGATCTGTGTCCCAGTGTACTGCAGTCATGTGCTGGAAATCAAGCTCTGCTATTTCTGGGTTCATCACGAAAGCTGAAATTTTGTAAAAATACATGAATTACTTAGTTTGGGGAATGTTCAAAGAAGGCACAGGCCAAGTTTCCGCACTTAACAAGAAATTGCTATTTTATTACTTGTCTATTCTCATGATTCTTAGAACCTAACTAAAGGTAAACAATTAAACCAAAAAAGTAAATGGTACAAATTGAAGCTCCAGATCCCTTATAAGCTCCCCCCACCCCTTACACACAAACATAAATAGAATAAGAAACATATGGTCAGAGGGAAAACTAGGTAAATATTGCAAATATTCTGTTGGGTTAATTCTTGCTGATTTGAAGATTTCTGCTTCACCTTCTAAGTGTTTCTACTGGTTTGCAAGAGGCACAGGGTGGCTGTCGCTTCTGAATGGTCTCTGACTTGCAGCACCTGCTGAAGGGGAAAGTAAGCTGCTTCAAAGTATCTTACTGCAGAGAACTGAGTGACATTTTTTTGCTGCTGCAGGTACTAGTTTCTCTTGTCTGTATCAAGTTTTACTCAGATAATGGTCTCGAACAGTGAGGAAAAATTCTAAAGGGAGGATCAGCAACCATGGTGAACTATAGAAGTTAGAGAAAGCATCTGACTTGAGGAAAAAGCATATTACTGTGCAAAGCTGTGTGGCTGGTTAGAATATAGAGTGGTAGAAAATGATTAAGAGGAATTTTAGGAATAAAATGGATAGGAAGTGTTTCTGTGGGTACATTTAAAGGACAAAAACCAAAGTGCTGGTTCTTCTGGAGGGTGAGAATGGGGAGTTAATAGTTGATTGTACAGAAATAATGGGTGAAATAAACATATATTGTGCTTCTATTGAAGATACAGAAACATTTCAGTAATATGTGGAAATTGGGAAGGGAAAGGGAGAGCGATAGTTACCAAATTATGATCAGGAGTGAAGTGGTACTCTGCAAACTGATAGATCTGATCAGTTTGAGTTCAGATGGACTTCATTCTAGGGTCTAAAAAGGCTGAATAGGTAGGGGATGTATTGGTGTTAATGTTTTAAAATTCCCTAGATTCAGGAAAGGTTACAATAAATTGGGAAGTAGTAAACATAATTCTGCTATTGAAGATGCTGTAGACCTGTTAGCTTGGTTTCTGCAAAGGGGCAGACTCTGGATTCAAATCCCAATGGGTTTGAACTCCTGTCCCAGAGCATTAGTTTGGGTCACTGGATCACCCAGTACTGTTACTGTACTGCTTTCACCAAGATCCTTAATCACCTGAATCACAAATATTACAGCACAGAAGGAGGGCATTGGCGAGGAGCAGGCAGGTGGAGCTAGTTTAGTTTGGGATTACATTTGGCGTGGACTGAGGGGCCTGTTTCCCTGCTGTTTGACTCTATGAATCTGTCTGTGTCAATTCTCCAAAAAAGAGTTGTTGTTTGGTGCCAATCTCCAGCTTTCTCCCTCACACTCATGTACACACTTTGTATCCAAATCCAATGCCCCTCTCGAATGCCTGAATTGAACCTGCCTCAACCACAGTGTATCGCAGTCACTAACCTGCTCACTGTGGTAAACATTCCGTTCTCACAGCATCCTTACTTCTTTTGCACATCAATTTAAATAGAAAGTTAACATTCCTGAAAATCAAATGAGAGGCAAAATTACAGAAAGAGTAAAGGCTATGGAGTGTTTATTGCTTCTGCCCTAGGTTAGGAACATGGCACCCAATTTTGCGGGCCTACTGTGATTTTAATGAGAGAATTGTTTTTAAATGCAGCATTCGTGTTCATTTGATCTGTCAGTATAAGTCACTTTACTGTGGAATATCATCATCTTCAGAGCTAAAATGAGATAATCTGACTTGATGGTTAGTGAACACCATAACCTCAAAAGATTGCAGCATCATTTTATGGATTTAACTGTTGAGTGCATTAGGTTTATTGAATTTTCTTAGTCGTAATACTTGTGGATTGCCTTTGAAAAATAACTTGGTGTAGAGTAACAGCATATGGGACGGTTCGGTTTTGAGTTGGCAAAAAGAGGATCAGCTTTGGTTACGTACAAACCTTTAAACTGCCGCGTTTATGCTATGCTGGAATGCTATGGACCAGACCAGACTCCCTGAAAATATACCAAGGAGATAGCCTAGACCCTAAATTTTATTTAAAAGCAAGTGTAAGGCATGGTGTTGCAATTGGACCACCATTAGACTTTAAGCAAAATTCGCTTTATTCTTACATCGCAGTTAAAATACAAATAAAAAATGAAGAATTGGCATAACTTTAACTTTATTGAAACACTTATTAAGATAATATATTATTTATCTATTAATCATCAGCTGGTCCGATATAGCAGCATCCCATAAAGGCAAATTCAGAAAAACTGATTTTCCTCGCATGTTACCTCCAGTCCAAGAGAAAGGAACACCGAAAAATCCAGTCAAGCAGCAGAGAGAGAGTTGTATCAATCAGCTTCAATATTCAGCTCCAAACCCCCAACTGAAAGCAAAACTAAAACTCTGAGCTTGATTCCACCCACTCATGCTTCTTTTGTGTACTTTGCAAAAAGTGCACACTCTAGGAGCTCAAGGCTATTTACCCACTGCTTTGAAAGCAGACATTCTGGGACCACTGTGACAACACCTGTCTGCAAGAGAACCAGCACAGATCAAATCTTTCTTTAAAGGCACAGTACCATCACAGGAGAAAGAGATGTTTCCTGATATCTTGTAATCCAAGAGGCAAATCGGGAACGTTTTGATGGAACTATGGTGTTAGCTTGATAGTTAAAACAATATTCTAAACTTGGGCTTCTCTGCTTCCAGTTACTGCCAGCAAGCTAAGGTTCAAATGAAATATTTTTAGAATGTTATTTCCTGCCTAGGGAAAATAAACAAAACAGACTTGGGTGGGTTTTGATGGGAAGAAAATTCAGTTTTGTGTTGTGAAATTCTCTGAAGACTGCCACATTTTATTTGTGTTTAGAAATTGGTAGAATAACAAGTCGCAGAATCCCAGAATTATATGGTGCAGAAGGAGACTATTCAGCCCATTGTACCTAAATGAACTCATTACCGAGTGCTAACCACTGCCTTTTCCCCATATCCCTGCACAGCATTTCAGTTGTAATCTAAGTAATCATCCAGTTCCCTTTTGAGTGCCTCAATAAAACCTGCCCCCACCACATTTCCAGGCAGTGCATTCCAGACCCAAACTACTTGCCGTGTGAAAAAGTATTTTTCTCTCATCATCCTTGTACATCACTTTAAATCTATGCCAGCTTATTTTTTTTTTTGATGATTGGGAAATGTCTAGCCTGCTCATGATTTTGAAGCCCTAGATCAAATTTCCTCTCGACTCCAAAAAGAAGTTCTAACCTTGTGTGATTTGGTGTTGGTCTTGTTTTTCCAGCGTACATTGTCTAAGATCCAGAATCTTTGTACTGTTTTGGAGGGATTATCCCCTTAAAGGCATAGAGCCACTACACATTTGTGACCACAAACAAGAAAACATGCAGGAAACAATTAAACATGTACTAATGATGTCGCGGTGTTCCCTGCACCAAGGGGTGGAGGTGACGGCTTACACGGATGGCCAGCTCCTTTTTTGCGTGGGAGTCAAACGTGGAGGTGATATTGAGAGGCAGCAGGAAGAGTGGGAAAGAGGCTGGCTGCTAGTGAAGGAAAGAAATTTTCTAATATTTTCAGCCCACACGAAATAGCAACAGGAGTAGTCCGTTCAGCCCCTTGAGCCTGCTCCACCATTCAATAGGATCGTGGCTGCTCTGACATTCCTCACATCCGCTTTCCTGTCCTTTTTCCACATAACCTTTGATTTCCCTGACTAATCAAAAATCTATCTCTCTCAGCTTTACTATACACAAGGGCCCTGCCCCACATCTCTCAGCAGCAAGGAGTTCCAAAAACTCTCAACCCTCAGAGAAGAAATTCCTCCTCGTCTCAGTCTGAAATTGGTTCCCGTTTATTCTGAGACTTGTAGAGACAAAAAAAACGATTCCTGTCACTTGATATCGAGGTCAGCCTTTCTACTATTCTCTATGCCACCTGGAGATGGTATTCATGGGATATTCTGCCATAGGACAGTTCTTCAGACTAACACACACTTATTTTCTTCTATTTTTGCTGTTATTTTTTCATCTTGAAATAGCTTGCTATTTGGTGTGTTGTCCTGTTCATGTTATTCTTTATCTGCGGGATATCTATGGACTATGCAACATCCGCCCTATTAGATTTTATAAACAGGTCATAAGTGTCAGCTGCTGTTATACTCCTCCTTTCTGTTTGCACTGCTGCATGGCTTTTTGTGATGAGCGCGAAGATGCGAATGATAGTCGTGACTCCCAGTCACGACTAATGTCAAAAGATCTGAGTTCATTAGAATGCCTGGCACTTTATTGACTGTATATTCTTTTTTTAATGTTGAAAGAGAGAGAGAGAGACCCATTTAAAAAGTAGCCAGCCAGAACAGAGCATTTGTACAAGCAGGTGTTGACTTTGCTCACAAGAATGTTTATTGATAATTTGGATCTGTTTGCTGTACTATATGGTATAGGGTTATATTCAAAGCAGTATCTAGGATGTGGCACCAACAATGCCACCAAAATTCTTCTTGACAGGAGAAAAGCTGTTTTTTGTTTTCAGATTCTATCCCAGTTTGCAAATCACCCAGTGCTCCTTCCTGCTTCCAAATGGATATTGCAGTCTCCACTACTGAAAACAAGAAGTGCTGGAGATCACCAGGTCAGGCAGCATCCACGGAGAGAGAGCAAGCTAATGTTTTGAGTGTCGGTGACTCTTCATCAGAGCTGAAGTGAAGTAAGGAGGGGACAGCATTAATGCAACAGTTTGAGGGGTAGTGGGTGTAGGGAGCTGGTGGAAAAAAAGATATTGATAGTTCAGATTAAGTGATTGGAATTTGAGAACGGCAGAACAACGGTGTCTCCTGCCAGACGTGGAAGAACAGACCGTCCCACCAGGGTTCGGGGGAGGGAAGAGATGACATGATAACAGAATGTAACTAGCTGAAAGAAAGGGAAGAAATGGGAGTTAGTTCACAATTTGAAAGTGTTAAACTCCATGTTACGCCCAGAAGGCTGTAACGTACCTTGTCTGAAGAAGAGATGTTCCTCCAGTTTTTGCTGTGATTCACTGGAATGCTGCAGCTTGCTGAGGACAGACATGTGGCCAAGCGAGCGGGATGCTGTGTTAAAACAACTAGCTACATTTTCTGAAGAAGGGTCCAGACCCAAAACTTCAGCTCTGCTGCTTGGCCTGCTGTGTTCATCCAGCTCTACACCTTGTTATCACAGGAAGGTTGGGGTCATGTTTGTGCACAGACCGGAGGTGTTCTGCAAAGCGGTCACCCAGTCTGTGTTTGGATTCTCCAGTGTAGAATAGGGCACTGTGGCTGCAGCGAATGCAATGCACAGGATTGGAGGAGGTACAGGTGAAATGCTGCTTCACCTGGAAGAACGGTTTAGGCCCTTGGAGAGTGAGCAGGGCGGAGCTGAAGGGGCAGGTGCTGCACCTGCGGTTACGTGGGAAGGTGCTGTGGGGAGAGGTGGAGTGGTGTTGGTGGTCATTGATGAATGGACTAGTGTCCTGGAGGGATTGTTGAGACACCCTAGTCCATTTCACGACCACCGAACCTCCAGTGGGACTCTGTTCTTTCAAGTCTGGCAGGAGATACACTATTGTTCTGCCATTCTCACATTCTGATCACTTAATCTGGATTATTAGCATCTTTTCTCCAGCAGCACCCTGCACCCACTACCCGCCAAAGTATAGCACAAACGCTGTCCCCTCTGTACTTCACTTCAGCTCTAATGAGGAGTTACCTAGACTTGAAACATTGGCTTGCTGTCTCTCCATGGATGCTGCCTGGCCCGCTGTGATCTCCAGCACTTGTTGGTTTCAGTACAGATTCCAACATCTGCAGTAACTTGCTCTGACATTGTAGCCCCAGTTCTTTGCTTCCCTAACTGTAGCTGCGTGTACAATCACCCTTCCGTCTCCACCAACGCTGGCATAATCGTGAACTGTTTGAGCCCTAAACTGCTTTATCTGCTTAAATAAAAGCAAACAAATCAAGGCAGGGCAAGTGACTGAAGTGTTAGTCGGGGAACACTTTTTGGCATTAGTGATCATAATTCTATTAATTTTAAGAGTTATGGAAAAGGATAAGCCTTCCATAAAAGTTGAAGTTCTGAATTGGAGTAAGGCAAATTTTAATGGTAAGAGACTAGAACTTTTACAAAGTTGATTTGGAATAGATTGTTTGCAGGTCGAGGGATGACTGACAAGTGGGAGGCTTTCAAAATTGTGATAACGAGAGTTCAAAGGCATTCCATTCCTGGTAGAGTGAAAGGTAAAGCTGGTAAGATTAGCGAATAGTGGATGAATAAAGATATTGAGGTTCTAGTCAAGAGTAAAAGAATCATCTATTAATTGTAGTCCAATGGGATCAAATAAATTTCTGGAAGAGTGCAAAGATTGCAGGGCATTCTTGAGAGAAGTCCATAAGGCAAAAGGGGATATGACATAGCCTTGGCAGGTAAGGTTAAGTATATGAGAAATTCTACAAGTACATTACGAGTAAAAGAGCAACTAGAGAGAGAGTACGGTCCCTTTAAAGATCAACGAGGTCCTCTGTGTTGAATTTCAGGAGAGAGAGATATTAAATGAATATTTTATCAGTTTTTACTGTTGCAGAAGAAATGGAGGCTAGACAACTCAAATAAGTATTCACAGTTCACATTACAGAAGAGGAAGTGCCAGGGGTCTTAGAAAACATTCAAGGTGGATTAATCTCTGGGACTGACCAAGTGCATCTTGGGACATTGTGGGAGGTTAGGGAGGAAATTGTGGGGCTGGTAGCAGAAATATTTGTATCATCTATAACTACGGGTCAGGTGCTGGAGGACTAGTGTGGCTAATGTTGCGCCTTTATTTAAGAAACGCTGTTAGGAGAAGTCTGGGAACTACAGACCTGGGAGTGAGTGGTGGGTAAGTTTATGGAGGTGATTCTGAAAGATAGGATTTACATGCATTTGGAGAGGCAAGGAATGATTAGGGGTATTCAGCATGGTTCAGCAGGAAAATAGTGTCTGACAAACTCATCAAGTTTTATTAGGAAGTAACCAAAAAGATTATTGAGGGCAGAGTGGTAAACATAGTTTACTTGGATGTCGGTAAAGCTTTTGATAATGGTAGACTATTTAATAAAGTTAAATCACATGGGATTCAGGGTGAGCTTGCCAATCTGATGCAAATTGGGCTTGACAGTAGGAGTCAGAGGGTGATGGTGGAGGATTGTTTTTCGGGCTGGAGACCTGTGACCAGTGGTGTTCCACAGGGATGGGTATTAGGTCCACTTTTGTTTCATTTATATGAACAATTTGGATGAGAATATAAGAGGTATGGTTAGTAAGTTTGTGGATGACACCAAAGCTGGTGGTATAGTGGACAGTGAAGAAGGTTGTCTGAGATTACAAAGAGATCTTGATCAATTAGGTCAATGGGCTAAGAAGTGGCAGATGGAGTTTAATTTGGTTAAATGTGAGGTATTACATTTTGGTAGTATGAACAAGGGCAGGATTTACCCAATAAATGCCAGGGCCCTGGGTAGTGTTATAGAACAGAGAGATCTAGGGGTACAGAGACATAATTCTTTGAAATTTACATCACAGGTAGACAAGGTGATTAAGAAGGCATTTAGCACACTTGCCTTCATTGCTCAGACCATTGAGTATAAATGTTAGGACGTTATGTTGAGGTCGTACAGGACGTTGGTGAGGCCTCTTCTGGAATACAACATCCAGATCTGGTCACTCTATTATAGGAAGGATATTATTAAACTGGAGAGGGTTCAGAAAAAAAATTACCAGGATGTTGTCAGGAATGGAGGGATTGAGTTCTAAAAATAGGCTCAACAGGCTGGGATATTTCCTACTGGAGTGTAGGAAGTTGAAGGGTGACCTTATAGAAGTTTATAAATCATGATGGCCACAGATAAGATGAATAGCCAAGGGCTTTCCCTAAGGTGGGAGAGTTCCAAACAAGGGGGCATATTTTTACGGGGAGAGGAAAAAGTTTGAAAAAGGGCATGAGGGGCAACTGTTTTTGCACAGTGGTTAATGCATGGAATGAACCTCTAGAAGTGGTGGATGTGGGTACAGTTACAATGTTGAAAAGACATTTGAATAAGTACATGAAAAGGCAAGGTTTGGACGGATATCGGCCAAAGGCAGGCCGGTGGGACTAGTTTGGTGTGCAGCACGGTCAGCGTGGACTGAATGGACTGGAGGCTCTGTTTCCCTGCTGTATGGCTCTACACTCTGTTGTGCAAGCTGAAAATCTTTAATAAAAACAGAACACGCTAGAGCAATTCAGCAGGTCTGGTGGTGCCTGTGGAGAGAGAAACAGATTTGACATTTGTGACTCTTTCAGAAAGCAGTTCACTTCATGGAAGAGTCGTCTCAGACTCAAAAACTTTACTCTGTTTTTCTCAGATGCTGCTAGACCTGCTTAGTTTGCCCAGCACTTCCTGCTTTGTTTGTTATTTGTTAACCCACCTTCAACATGTATCTGCTTGACCATGTCGAGTTGCAGGAGGGTTTATTTTCCACCAGCAGTGCTAGTGCTATCTTTAGCAAAAGAGATTAAAAAAATTCTACTATGACTTGGTTAAACTTAAATAGATGTTACCAAATAGGGACAGTTGCATTGGAGGAGGCAGTTCAGAACTGTAATATGTAAGTATCTTGAGCAGTGAAAAATAAACAATTCTGAATTAAACATTAGATATTGCACTTTGAAATAAAAAATGGATGTCATAAGCATTGCAAGGAGTGGGGTGAAATAATCAAATGTGAAGTTTGCAGGAGTGTAAGGGTTTTCGTTTATTCAATGCTTAACATGTTGAATCAATAATCAATTAATGTCCAGTATTTAATTTCAGTTGGTTACTACCATGCCGTAAGAATGTCATATTTGTAACTTATAAAATATGAAGTATACTCAACCTGGAATCTTCTAGAATTAACTTTTAATGTGCAGTGACAGTAAAGATAGCCACTGAGGGTCATCTGACTTGATGACTTCACCATCTCAAAGTACAATAGAACACATTCCAAGTAATAGAGATGTCAGTACCCATCTCCTGAAGTCTCAACACAGTATTTGGGAAAAGGAAACTGAGAAATCATGCGGTAAGACATCCATGTTGGTGACCTTTTCCCTATCTTTGAAAAACTCAGTCGCATTTGAAAGGACAGCAACATCTGTGCCTTGAAATGTTACAATATCCAATTATTAAGGTTCCCAAGCATCTTTTAGTGTAGAGTCCACTAATATGGTAAACTAACCTCTTGATAGGGGCTCTCAAGTCACATCATGACTTGTAGACAGAGTCATTTGGTCACACAGAACTGTCATTGATGGATTAAAGATACATTTTGTCTTTGGAATAGTTCTTCAATTTGCAATCATACAATCATCAGGACAGTTTTCAAGAATAGCCATTTTGCATGAGAGGAGAGTTGCGATTGGTTGACAAATGACCCTTTATTGGAAAGCTGAGTGTTAACTGGCACTTGTCAGTAATCAGGTGCATTCTCCCTGGCATGGCCTTTATCAGTCAGAGTCAACTTGCTAACCAATCAGCACCCTCCTCCCCTTACATGCAGTATAAATGTTGGTTTCCTTATGTATTGGTATTCTTGCAAATAGCCCTGATGATTGCGAGATGAAGAACTTCTGCAAATAATAGGACATTTTCTTGGTAGCCCTATAGAAAATTCATCTCTTTCGAGAGAATCTGCAATGACTCTGTTATAGAACTTACTCTGTTAATTTCACCTGGACTAACCTTCAGAGGTGAAAATGTCATCGTCTTCGGGACTGCAACATGTGATTTCCTAGAGGAGGCAATCATGAGAATTACAAACTATTCCTTCTGTCAATATCGTTTTTTAAAGATTTTATTGTCAAATGTACTCGAGTAGAGGAGTACAGTGAAAATTGTATGATATCAATTTGCATGGTGCTATCTTGGGTACAAGGTAATAAAAGAAAGAAACAAAGTTAAAGCATTACAGACATTCACAGAATAAATAGAAAAAGAAAGAAATAAGGTAATAGTTTATGTTAAGCAGGACTTTAATATTACCTAGAAAATAAAGTAATAAGGTGAAAGTTCAACAGTCTATCTTGAGTGCTGAGCCATGTTCCTCTGCTCTGCTCATTCTCTGGGAGACCTCAGCTGGATGCTCTCGACGCTGCTACCGTAGATTGTGGGGAACCTCTCTCACTCACGGTTCGCTCTTCCCTCATTGGGCCATGATGATATCACTGCTGAAGGTGCCACCTCTGGCACATGCCTGGACAGGAGTCACTTGCAATGTCTGTCTGATGGGTACGTGGTGGGCACCACCTCCCCCCCTCCCCCCACTGCTGGCTACCTCGCGCACTGGGCCGAGAGGCCATCTCACGAGGGCCGTGCTGAGGAGAGAAGAAAGAAGAAAAGAGAAAAACCACAAAGATGGAGAGAAAAAAAAACAGACTGAGCGGATGAGCTCCTGCTGAAGCATCCATTTCTGAAGCTGCTGATGGTAATGATCTGCGCTGCCTGAACGGTACTTGAAGAAGATTAGAAAAAAAAAACAATCAGTAGGGATAACAAGGTGTAGAGCTGGATGAACACAGCAGGCCAAGCAGCATCAGAGGAGCAGGAAGGCTGACGTTTCGGGCCTAGACCCTTCTTCAGAAATGGGGG
>NC_063334.1:11722887-11776794 GCF_021869965.1 Rhincodon typus
CATGGTGCTGTTCATTCAAATTGTCCTTGTGCTCAATGGGCAAGGAACAAGACCGTCAGTGTTCTGATTATGGCAAATAGGGGAGGGTACTGGGATTTCGGTGGTTCTCTTTCTCGCCCTGTCCCCAGTGCTGTTTTTCATGGCTTGTACCAAGCTGCAGAGCCTGAGGACTGGCACACCTCGGTAAAATTGAGACCATACTTATACATTTTAGTTATCAGCTCACTTGGCAGAATTCTGTCCTCCCAAATCAAACGATTGTTGGGTTATGTGCCACTTCAAATACGTTCACACAGAACCGCGCAGAGACTCTGATACAGTCCAGGGGCATGCTGCACGGCCAGAAGTGCCGTTCTTTTACAGGAAGGAGATGTTAGACAAATGTTCTGCCTGCCCCCTCAAGTGGATATAACAACTTTGTGGGCGATTATTATGTGTACATTGGCTGCTGGATTCCTCATTTTGCATTACAGGTCTTCAGAAGCGCATCATTGGTTGTGGAGCACTTTGAGATGTTCTGATTTTATGAAAGGTGCTATATAAATTCAGGAGTTTTCCATTTCAACCCTGTTGTAAGACATAGAATCCCTACAATGCAGGAAAGGCCGTTTGGCCCATCATATGCTGACTTGTTTCTTTTGAGTTAATTTTGACATGGATCATGTGTGTTAACTGATTTTAGTAAGAATGCTACTAGGTGGCAATTGCACACCAATAAACTGCCCACTGACATTCCATATTTTTTCTGCAAAGGCCATTAATTTTCTGAACTTGGTACAAGTAGACATGTTAGGGCAATATTTGACCAAGTTTGACATCAGGGAACCCAAACAATGTTGAAGTTAATGGGACATGAACAGGGAAGTCTCTGCCGGTTGGAGTCATTTCTAGCACAGAGGAAGATGATTATCGTGTTAGAAGTCAATCATGTCAGGCACAGGACATCGCTGCAAGAGTTATACAGGGTAGATATTTCTAGTTAACCTGTTCCTTGAGGTTATTGCGCACCTCTAGAGCAGGTGGGACTTGTACTCAAGTCTCTTGGCTCGGAGGTAGTCACGTTACAACTGCACTACAAGAGACCCAAGATCCTCGGGATGGCGTCCTCAGCCATTAGCTGCCTCATCAATCGCCCTTCTTCCATCCCGTGGTCAGAATTGGGGATGTACAGTCATCAGTAATCTATGTTTAGCACCATCATGAACTCCATAAGGCATAGAAGCAGAGTATGCCATTCGGCCCATCAAGTCTGCACTGCCATTCAATGTGATCATGGCTGATCTAATAATCTGGAACTCTCCTTTCTGCCCTATCTCCTGAACCCTTGATTCCCTTACTGATTTAAAAATCTATCCACCTCTGTCTTGAATATACTTATTGACCCAAACTCCTCAACCCTCTATGGCAAAGAATTCCATAGATTCAGTCTCCTCTGAGAGAAACAATATCTCCTGAAGTCTATCTGAAATTGGAGTCTGCATACTCCGAGATTATTCCTTTTGGTCCCAAACTCCCAGACAAGGAGAAACAAGGTCTCCGCATCAAACAGGTCAGGTCTCCTAAGATGATTACATTTCAATAACAACTCCACTCATTCAAGAATATGGTTGTACATTTTCTTGCTTACCCATAAAAATCCTAATTTGATTTCCTTGTTTGCATGGCAATTAACTTCAATTTAGGCAGCAGAACGTGCTGCATCAAAGCTCAACTGGGTGGTCGGTGAGCAGACAATGTACAGAATGTTATTCGTTAAGGTAATTGCACTCCTTGAATAACTTTCCAAACGTTCTAGTAATATGCATCTACTCGATTGTATTTGTGTATTTCCGTACATATACAGCCAATAACGGTGTGACAATTTCAATTGCAATTCACTACACTTTAGTTAGAACAGAATCAATCCTGTGGTGTGACCTATTGAGTTGTTTAACTAGGCATCATATCTTGATACTTTAGGTTGGGATTGCATTTGCTGCTTTGACTTCAGCTGAGTCTGAGTAGGCAGGTTGATGGCCTTACCTAAAGCATCATGAATCAGAGCTGCTCTGGATAAGATGTGAGCTTCCTATTTACTGGTAGAAACTTACAGAAACTGTTTCCAAGGCAAAATCTTAAAAAGGAGACAGAACAGGTACGTACTCGAGAGGAGTACCTGTTTGCAGGCTGAGTGAAACTTCTGTAATGTGGCAAAATGGATTACATTTCCTGTAGGGGAAAAAAATGAAAGGGGCGACCGTCTGTGTGGTGTTTGCGTATTCTCTCCGGGTGCTTCGGTTTCCTCCCACAATCCCAAGATGTGCAGGTTGAGGTGGATTGACCATCCTAAATTACCCCATTGTGTTCAGGGATGTGTAGGTTCGGTGGATTAGCCATGGGAAATGTCTAGTTATAGGGATGGGGTGGGTCTGGGTGGGATGCTCTTTGGAGGGTCGGCGTGGACTCGATGGGCCAAATGGCCAGCTTCCACACTGTAGGGATTCTACGATTCTAAAAACGCCTTAAAGTTCTTTAAGCAAAAGCTGACAGTAAGAAAGAGTGAAACAGAGATGGTAAGGGAACAGTTAGGGAAGCAACATGTGATAGGGTTTTCAGGGGCTTTATCCAAAGTGGATTGTGTTAGCAAAGTGGAGAGAGGTCACTGGAATCACCGTGGATAAAGGAATGCTTGTTAATGGTGTGCAGAGGCAGTTGGAACCTCCACAGTGCAATTGAAAGGATTTCGGGAAAGCTGATGGAAAACATGATATGCAAGACTCTCTATAGATTACTGGCACATGTTCCATGGCATGTCTGAGTCTGAGTCTTATGGCACAGAAGGAGGACCTTCAGCCTGTTGCATGACCATTGTGGGTAGAGTCTGCTCTGGTCCCATGTTTGAGCATTTCGTCTGTGGCCCTGTAGGTACTTCTATTAAACCTGGTCATGTTTGTTAAGACACAGCTCTGGGGTCAGTGGGACTTAATCCAGAAATTCTAGCCCCAAGGTCAGGGCATTACCACTGTACCAGAAGAACCCATACCTGTAGGCTTGTACATATTTCTAATCAATCTGATCAGACATGTTGTCATGTACATCTGCTACAAGTGGGTCTTGAATGCAGGCCTCCAGGCCCAGAGGTGGGCACAATACCACTGCACCACAACAGCTCTAGGCTTAGATGGTTCAGTTGTTCATCTAACTACTTAAGTGTTGTCTCTACCACCCTTTTCAGGCAGTGAGTTCCAGGTGACCACCCCCTCAATTAAAGAGAGAATTTTCCCTGTCTTATGTCCCTCCTCAATGTCACATACCTCAATTAGCTCTTCCCTTTGCCTTCTCTGCTCTGAAAAAAACAATCCCAGGCTCTCTAGTCTTTCCAGAGCTGAATTGCTCCAGGTTCGGGAGCATCCTGGTGAATATCCTCTGCACTTGCTCTATAGCAACTACATCATTCCTATGTGTGGTGACCAGAACTGCACATAATACTCTAACTGTGGTGTAACTAACATTTATATTCAGATCCATCATAATCTCTCCATTCTGACATTCAACTCCTCAACAAATAAAGGCACATGTCCCATATGCCTTCTTAATCACCTGCTCTGTTGCCTTCAAGGATCTACAGACATGTACATAAAGGTCCCTCTGATCCTCTACTTCCTAGGGTTTACGGTGTATTTTCTTGCCATGTTAGTCCTCCCAAAATACAACCCCATCTGCTTTTAGGATTAAATTTCTGTTTGCTACTGTTTTGCTCATCTGACCAGGCCATCTGTATCATCCTGTAGATGATGGCTTTCCTTGTTGCCATTTATCACACCACCAATTTTCATGTCATTTACATACTTCCTCTTAACATTCCTGCCTCGACCATTAATATGTACCACAAACAACAAGGAACCCAGTGCTGAACCCTATGGTACACCACTGGACACAGGCTCCCTGTCACAAAAACAGCTTTCAAAAGACTCTCTACTTGCTGCCACAATGCAATTTTGGATCCAGTTTGCCCAACTGCCCCGGAATCCATTGGCTCTCACCTTTTAACCAGTCTCCCATGCACCATCTTGTTGAAAGCATTTCTGAAAACCATATATATTGCATTAATAGCACTATGCTCAGCTACACTCCTAGTCACATCCTCAGAAAACCTGAACAACCCTGTTCAGACACGATCAACCCTTCACCTGGAAGAAAAGATTTTTATCAAAGCAGAGATGTTTATAAATGGTGACGGGAGATGTATTACAATCAGCATGTATTTATAGAGTCATAGAGCTGCACAGCATGGAAACAGCACAGTCCGACTCCTCCACAGCGACCAGGTATCCTGAATAAATCTAGTCCCATTTGCCAGTATATGGCTCATTTTCTGAAGAAGGGTCCTGACCTGAAGCGTTGACGTTCCTGCTCCTCTGCTGCTGCCTGGCCTGCTGTGTTCATCCAGCTCCACACTGTGTTATCTCTGACTTTGGCATCTGCAGTTCTTGCTATCTCCCTCTATAACCTTCCTATTGATATACCCATCCAGATGCCTTTTTAATGTCAGAATTGTACCAGCCTCCACCACCTCATCTGATAGCTTATTCCATACACGCACCACCCTCTGTGTGAAAAAGTTGCCCCTTAGGTCCCTTTTAAATCTTTCCCCTCTCACCTTAAACCTCTATTTTAGGACTCCCCCACTCCTGGAAAAAGACCTTACCTATTTACCCTTCCCATGCCCCTCATGATTTTATAAACCTCTATAAGGTCACCCCTCAGACTCCGATGCTCCAGGAAAAATAGCCCCAGACTATTCAGTGTCACCCTTTAGCTCCAATCCTCCGATCCTCCAATCCAAGCAACATCCTTGTAAGTCTTTTCTCAATCTTTTCAAGTTTAACAACATCCTTCCTATAGCAGGGAGACCAGAATTGCACACAGTATTCCAAAAGTGGCCTCACCAATGTCCTGTGCAGCTGCAAATGACATCCCAACTCCCATACTCGATGCACTGACTAATAAAGGCAAATGTACCATATGCCTTTACAATAAGCCAGTTTGATTTTAGCTTTATCAGGAAGTATTTCTTCAATCTCAAACTTTATGCTTGCAGAAGGGTCAGTGTATTAAAAATTTGCTATATCAGATTATGAACAAAGTGCCTATATATAAAATTTAAACTAAGCAAGTTGCATAAGCACATCTCTCTCTTCGATGTGGACGATTACTTTAAACTTTAGCTAAAAAAAGACTTGTGCTCATTACACCCTGCTTTCAATAAATAGGACAACTAATCATATCCACATCCAGATCTGATTTAAGCAAATTCCTATCAGTCCTATTTTTACCATTTGCTCCTATCTTGATACTAGAAACATTCCTATTGGTTAAATATAGAAGTAGCTTAATTGGCTGATCTATTCCACACTGCGAAAAAATCAGCAAAGCCTGCAACTTTGTGGCTGCAAAAGAGTTGAGCTTTATTTTCGTCCAGGTTTTGTTACCTACTAATGTGGCTGACAAACCTACTTTTATATGCTCTTTGTACATATTGTGGAAGAATAAACATACAAAGGCTTCGTCGACAGCATTTTTCACATCCCTAACCTCTAACACCTAGAAGGGGAAGGGTGGCAAATACGTGGAAATACTGTCCTGCAAGTTGCTGTCCAAGACACACGCCATCCAGATTTGAAACCGTATCGCTGTTCCTTCACTGCCATTGGATCAGTATTGTGGAATTCCTTTCCTGACACAACTGTGGGTGACCCTATAATACCCGAACTGCCACAAGTCGAGAAGGAATTTTGCTGTCGGTTTCATGGGGACAATTTAGCATAGACCATAATGTTGGACTAGCCATCGTTGCCCACGTCCTGTGAATGAACGTTTATTTTTCAAATGTAGTCTGCTTCAACTTTTCTTATTGGCTCCTGAAGCTTAAAGGATTCCTTTGCTATTATTGGTTATGAATATCTGCTGGATGGGTGTTACCAAATTAAGTATTTCAAATGTATCACTGGTTAAACATGAAAGCTCATTTGCCATCAGCACTCTTTTAGGTATCCAACTGCCTGGATAGTAGCATTGCATCTCTCTCATATACTGCTACTACCTTACTTTATCTCTGGATCAGAGAATCATAGAATCCCTACGGTGTGGAAGCAGATCATTCAGCCCTTGAGTCCACACTAACCCTCCGAAGAGCATCCCACCTAGACCCAACCCCGTAGCTCTGCATGTCCCATGCCTAATCCTTCCAGCCTGCGCATTCCTGGACACTATGGGACAATTCAGCATGGCCAATCCACATCTGTTGGACTGTGGGCGGGAACTGGAGCACCCAGAGGAAACCCATGCAGACACAGCGAGTATGTGTGCCAACTCGACATGGACAGTCGCCCAAGGCTGGAATTGAACCTGGATCCCTGGTGTTGCGAGGCAGCAGTACGAACCGCTGAGCCATCGTGCTGCCCTAACTTGTTTTTATTCCTGCCCCATGGGGATTTTAAATTGCTGAACTCCATGCATAAAATGCAGACTCTGCCACATGTAGGCAGGATACACAACCACCAGCAATGCTTTCACAATATTCTCCAAGTTGAGCACTTTACTATTTACACCACAGGAGGGAGGGAGTCACCAAGTTGGCAGTGCACTGGAGCCAGACTTGACAACCCCACCTGCCGTAGCTAAATTCACAATCAGTTCAGCTTCACTGTTGACTTGTTATTCCAAGATCCAAGCAGTAACATTTGCCAGATTAATCAATCCCACATGCACTGCTGCATCGAGGGTGGTGACACCATTAACTAAAGATAAGAATATGATGGATACATGACAAAACACTTTATTGCCTGCAACTTGTTAGTTTAACCTTCGGCCAGCTGAGGAAGAGTGTATTCAAGGACGAGGATCTCAAAACCAAATCTAGGATCATAGCTTACTGGGCAGCAATTAACCCAGTGTTCCTATATGCAGTGGAAACTTGGAAGACCGAAAACCGGCACCTCAAATCATTGGAGGAGTACCACGAGCAATGCTTTCACAAGATTCTCCAAACCCAGTGATAAGATGGGCAGTTTAATGGTAGCCAACTTGCCAAGGACCACACATGAAATTCATTCAGAACCAGTTCTGCAGCTTAGGACATACCCATCGTCAACAACTGATATGCCTTTCACCAGATTCCCGAAGCAACTGCTCTATTCAAAATGTGGTCCTGCCATGAAACTGGCAGGAGTACAGTGGAAACATTTTTTGGGAAGTCCTCAAAGCATTCCTGAAGAGGTGAAGTATCGCTACCAACTTATGGAAGGTCCTGGCTTGTGACCCACCAAAATGGAGAACGTGCAACATTTTGAGAGACTTCATCTGGAACATGCAGAAGCAAAGCCCGAGGATCAGAAGGTGTGTAGAAATTGTCAAACAACTCCTCTAACCAAGCCTTCAAACACATCCTGCTGGTGTGTGGTGTAAGGCAACTTAACTGTTGTCGAACTGCCCTTTTCTATAGTCATGCAGCATGGAAACAAACCCTTTTGTCCAACTAGTCTAGGCCGACCATGTTCCCAAATTAAACCAGTCCCTCTTGCCTGCATTTGGCCCATGTCACTCCAAACCTTTCCTATTCATGTACCCATCCAGATGCCTTTCAAATATTGTAACTGTACCTGGACCCACCACTTCCTCTGGCAGTTCATTGATACAGACTGCACTTTGTGCAAAAAAAAAGTTGCCCCTCATGTCCTTTTTTTAAATCTTTCTCCTCTCACCTTAATAAATATAAATACAAGCTTTTTCCTATAAAAACTTACCTCGAGTCAGCATATCCAGAAATCTGTCTGGTATTATAACATAATCCTTTGGTCACGTTTCAGTGATTATCATAGAATCCCCACTGTGTGAAATAGGCCACACAGACCTTCTGAAGACCATCCCACACAGTCCCATCCCCTAACCCTATCCCTGTATTTCCCATGGCTAACGCATCTAACCTACACATCCCTGAATACATGGCTAATCCACCTAACCTGCGCATCTTTGGACTGTGGGAGGAAACCGGAGCACCCGGAGGAAACCCACGCAGACATCGGGAGAATGTGCAAACCCCACACTTACAGTCACCCAAGGGTGGAACCAAACCTGGGTCTGTGGCGCTGTGAGGCAGGAGTGCTAACCACTGAGCCACTGTGCCATCTGTACTGCTTGCAGCTGCAAGAGTAAACTGTTTTGTTGGGATAGAACGACAGCAGGTTAGAAGAAAATAAAAGCTGTGAAATTCAAGGCTCCTCAGTGTGTTAACATGGTGATTTGTTCCCCTTGCATTGGCAGGCCAATAACTAGGTGGGCTCAGCTTCCTCTAGTGGTGATGAGAGGTCAGCTCCCCAGGATGGTGCCGGGTGGGGGCTGGTCCTGATTTCTTCAGCTCTTTTTAAGTCATATACTGGTCTCATAGTCTCTAGTTATTCTGCGTTTTGGGTCAGATCAGATCGTAATTGTCCTAAAGTTGTCCTCATGCATGGGTGCCACTCACTTGTTTTATTTTCCTTTATAATTGGGTTATTTGGAAATATCTGTTAAACTGAGGACTGAATTTTTGTGACATCCCTGAAGCACTCGTTCATGAATCTGTTATTTTTTTTTATCCTGAATAGTGAGTCTGGAAAATCCAGCAGCATTCATGTTCTTACTGCTCTTCAGCCCCACTCCTTCCTCTATTTCTCCAGGTGGCATTTAGGAGATGTCCCACTTGTTTGTTTTTAAACCTCGGGTTTTTTTCCTTTCGTTGGAACCAGCTTTTTTTACCATTTGAGATTTAATGCAGTAACATCTCTGAAGGTACTCTACCTGCTGTGGGATGCTCGACAGATCTGACCTTCCCACCTGCGAGCATTTACAGTTATAAACTGTTGAGAGTAACACAAATATTGGCAGAGGTTTGACTCCATCAAGGAGGCTGCACAAGTTAATCTCCAGTGGGCATTAAGGGAAATGTGAATATCTGTCTATCCTTTGCACTTGTTTGGGGAGATCTTAATATATCACAAGTTAACACTTTTGATGAAAGAAAACTAAATGTGGAAAGGCAAAAACTTGGAAGATGGCAACACTCTAGTTTGCACTAAACCACAGAGAGTAGATGAAGCCAAAACGTTTTGCTTTCAAGAAGGAGATAGGTATAGATTTTGTGGCTAAAGGGACATGGCGGGTGGACGGGATTAACGCATTGAGCTGTATTGAATGGCGGAGCAGGCTCAAAGGGCTGAATGGATACTCATATTCCTATTTTCTATGTTTCTAAACTTCTGAGTCAAACCCAAAATCTGAATTTGTTCCACTGATGGGCAATGTTGTGAAAGCAGTGAATTCTCCTGTGAAGCTGAAAACGAACCTTGAGCGGTTTGTTTTGTACTCATTAGTGGGGTGTAGGCGTCACTGGCTAGGCAAGCATATTTTACCCATCGCTAATTACGAAGTTATTTTGAACTAATTACCCAGAGCCAACCACATTGCTGTGGGTCTGAAGTCATATGTAGGCCAGACCAGGTAAAAATGGCAGCTTTCCTCCCTCAAGGACATTAGTGAACCATGGGTTTTTATGACAATCAACAATAATTGCATGGTCACCATTAGACTCCTAATTCCAGATATTTATTGAATTCCAATCCCACCATCTCCTGTGGGAGAATTTGAACCCAGGTCCCCAGAACATTACCAAGGTCTCTGAGGTAATAGTCTAGCAATAATACCACTAGGTTATCTCCTCCTACTTAGCTGTCTGCATAGTGTAGAAATAAATCTGTTGAGGATATCTTCTATTAGTATTTGGCGTAGGCCAAATTAGCTACCACTTTCTCTAATAACTGCATGTGCAGACACTGGTGCTGACGGAAATATTTCATTGATGTCAATCTAGTTGACACTTGGCAACTTATGGCCAGTAATTATACAGAATAAACCACACTGCTACTTTAGTCATTAAACGTTTAGATTTGCTTTGAACCTTATTTTAATTTTGGAACAAAAGCCACTGTGAAGCACTGTTTTATGTTTGAATGTGTCCTGTTTGAACTCTAGACTACAAGATAATAATGTTTGGATAAAAAGTCATAAATGAGGGAAGTGTAAGAGTGGAAATAAAAGACTGAGTATTTTATTGAGCGTTCAGTGCCTGTAACATTTGTTTGGTGCCTTTTCAGAAGTCTTTAACATTTGTTTTAGGATATGCTTGTTTTGCTGCATGAATAGTGTTAGAGTTAGAAATGTAGAAAAGTTGCAGCACAGAAAGAGGCCAGGCCTATTCTGGCTGAATAAACTAGCCAATCTTTCTACTCTTCTTTCCAACACTAGGCCACAGCCTCTCAGCTTATGCTGTTTCAAGTGCAGATCCAGGTTCCCTTTAAATGAGTTGAGGGTTTCTGCCTCAGCCACTGAACCTGGCAGTGAATTCCACACACTCCAGCACCTTCTGGGCAAAAGAGTCTGTCCTCCTGTCCCATATAGTCCCACTAGCCAATCACCTAAAATCTGTGGCCCTTGGTGATAGAGGGGAATAAGGTCTTTCCTGTTCACTCAGTTCAAGCCCCTCATTATCTAGGACACTGTTTATCTTGTTCATTTATTACAATTCACTTAATATACTATTTAGCCCCAAACCCTACCATCTTGTCACCAAATTTTCATGTTGCCACCATCTGTTAAAGAAGTTGTCTCCTTACCGAAGAATTTAATGAGATGGAATTAGGAGGAAATCGAAACAAGGGTTTATAATATTTTCAGGATGTAGGCTTAAAAGTCCACCACCTAAAGAGGGCCTTATTTGTGCGACTTTCGACCAAGCTGGATGTCCGAAAAGAAATAGCAGCCAGGATGGTTTCCATGATCAAACTGAAAAATGTAACCTCCTTAATATTCTCCTCAACTTCCTTGACCTCATCCTCATGAACAATTCTGACCTTGATTGCATTGACAGGAATGACTTCTGCATAGTCCCTGTGTAAACAAACTTGTCTTCGCGGTAAGGATGTCCATCATCATGCCACAGTCAATTATGCTAAGTGAGATAAAGAGCAGATCTGGCAACCAAACACTGGATGATTGTGAGTAGTTAGAAACTCTTACAGCAGAGGAGTTGTCTCTAATTGTTTCAAAGTATTTGGCAAATCATGAAAGAAGGTGAAAGATACAAGTCAAGCTATTTATCAATCTTAAACTTCAAAATTGAATGCATAAATACTTTATAAAAATGCATAAAGGTCATACGCTAACTATCAATTTAGTAACAAATAATTAGCAGACAGCTTTCCTGGTAAAGTAAGTACCAAAGGTTGCTCAGGCAGTTCAGTGTATTATTGTCCGTTAGTGCGAGTGGGTACTGATTTTAACTCGAGCAGCGACCAGTGTCGGATGCTATAAATCGATGAGATTACATGAAAATGCAATTCCTGAGAAATATAAACAAACTAACATCTTTGAATAGTCAATCTATTCAGAAGCTCAAGTAGGTATGATAACAGAGTTCAGAGTTCAAAATAACTTTGTCCTCACGAGCCCTTCATTCCAGGGGGTGCCATGACTGGCTCCTGGAATTTTGACTCCTTGAACCTGTTTTATGACAGAGTCATCTGTCTAACTTGCATTCTCTGCTCCAAATGAACCAAGCTAAATGTGATTTCAAGACCAACTTTCACTACTTGCTTTCCACGATGTCGAGACTAGTCACAATTCTTTGAGCTCTACCTAAAGCCACATTTTTATTTCGAACTGTTGGCAAGGTCATTGTTCATAAGTATTATTTGCTAGGCAAAAGCACTTCATTAGAAGAGAGAAGAGGAAATCTGAATCAGCCTCGAACTGATAGAGGTTAAGAGAGACTGCAATGTCTACGAAGGGCAGAGAGGAACTCTGCTTGTGAGTGACCCAGGTGTCAGAAAGGTTCTATGATGCTGCTTGGCCTGCTGTGTTCATCCAGCCCTGCACCTTGTTGTTTCAGAAAGGTTTGTTCCTTTTTGTGTGTCAGCCCTCTCAGCAAGTCACACTGAGGCAGGGAATCACAGACAAGTAGGCTCCACTTTTACAGCCCCCTCCCACCCATCTGCTTTAATCAAATGGATCTACACAAATGTGAAGGGTCGTGACATGTTTATGACTCAGTAAATGCTGCTTCTCTGTACCTGAACCAGGAATAATGACTGTAGAATTTAATTGCTTGAAAACCTGTATTAACTGCTTATGTCCCAGCACTTAGATCAAAAGTTGAATTCCACAGTGTCAGTTTTAAGGTTAGTCCCCATTTGAGGTTCAGAGGTAACACTTCAATGTTGCAGGTTCCTACAAACGGGGAACATTGAAGGATGTGCTAAATGAAAAGGACAGTTGCAATGTTTTGTTCTTAATAACCTTCTAGCTCCTGCTCCACCTTGCTTTGCTAGCGGCTTGTTCCATTTTATTTTGGTAGCTCAACTATTCCCGGAAAATCTGTACCCCAGAGCTGAACTTCTTTCATCCCATTCCTGAAACATACTACCAGCTCAATTTGTGGCCTGTTTCCAAGAACCAGTTTGGCCCACATGTTTAGGAAAAATGCTGAAACTTTGTGGCAGAGTTTGGATACACTGTTTTGTAAATTCTCAAAACTCCCCCTGTTGGGCAAGCAAAATGGGAGCAGAATCAAAGTATTGTGGCAGCACATGAGCATTCACCCATTGAGTCAGTGCTAGCTCTGTAAATGGTACAAACAGTTGTGTGAAAGTCATTTTTTTTCATACTTCTGCTTCTTTTACCAATTACTTTAAATCTATGCCATTTTTTTCTTGATCTTTTCATGAAGGGGGATGATTTCTCCCTATGATAAGACAGAGGAGCAGAAGTAAGCCATTCAGCCCATCAAGCCTATTCTCCCATTCAATGAAATTGTGGCTGATCTGTGAAAACTTCAATTCTGCTTTCCAGCTTTCTCCCTATAATCTTTTAATTTCCTTACTGATTAAAAATCTGTCTCCCTGAACTGTCAATATACTTTCTGACCCATTCTCCATAACCCTCTGCGGTAAAGAATTTTTACAGATTCACTATCCCCTGAGAGATGAAATTGCTCCTCATCTCTGTCTCAAACGTGTGACTCCCTTACTCTGACATCATTCCCTCTGCTCCTAGACTCTCCCACAAAAGGAATCAACCTTTCCACATTGAAGATGTTAAGTCTGCTAAGAACCTTGTATGTTTCAATATGGTCACCTCTCGTTCTTCTAAATTCCGATAAACACAGGACCAAACGGCTCAATCTGTTCTCCATGAGGCAGCCCCACCATTTGTGGCATCAGCCTAGTGAACCTTCTCTGGATTGCCTCCAATGCCAGTGTATCTTTTTTTAGATAAAGGGTGCGGTTGTAGTCTGACCGGTGCCTTGTATAGTTTTAGCAAGGCCTCCCTAGTTTTATTCTTCATTCAATTTGAATTAAAAATCAACATTCCATCTGTCTTCCATGTTCAGCAGGTAATAAGGAAGACACATCACTGTTTCCTAGGGAATCTTTTACTCTGACCTCATTTATTACACATCACTAGATCCAAGCTAGCCTGATCCTTGAATGGATCAACAAGATATAGTTCTAAGAAGCTGTCCTAAATACTCCATGAACTCTTCCTCATGGCTTCCACTACAAATCTGACTATGCCATCTACATGAAGATTAAAGTCATCCATGAATGAATGTATTGCGTGCCCTCATTATCTCCTGATTTATTCTTTGTCTCATCACTTAGCTGCTGTTAGGGGGCCTATAGGCAACCAACATCATCTTTCCCTTTTTATTTCTAACCTCTACCCATACAGATTCAACATCTTCCAACCCAAGATTATTTCTGCTATTGTACTTGTTCCATCCCATATTAATTAACAATGCCACCCCACCACGCTTTCCTTCCTGCCTGTCCTTCCGAAAAGTTAAATACCCCGAATGTTTGGTTTTTTCAAAGCATCCCTGCAGTGTGGAAGCCGGCCATTTGACCCATCGAGTCCACACCAACCCTCCAAAGAGCATCCCGCCCAGACCAACTCCAATCCACCCCACCTCATCCCATCCCTGTAACCCTGCATTTCCCATGACTGATCCACCTAGCCTGCACATCCTTGGACACCATGGATAATTTGGCATGGCCAATCCACCTAACCTGTACATCTTTAGACTGTGGGAGGAAACCCACGCCGTCATGGGGAGAATGTGCAAACTCCACACAGACAGTCACCAGAGAGTGGAATCAAAGCTGGGTCCCTGGTGTTATGAGGCAGCAGTGTTAACCACAGAGCCACTGTGGTACCCTGGCTTGTTCCTAGCTTTGTAACCATGCCCCTGCATAAGATCAAACCAATTCACCTGCATTTGTGTTATTAATTCATTCATTTTGTTCTGAGAACTTCACAAATTCAACTAAAGAACTGATAATTTTGCCACTTTTACCATTTCTTCCTTCCCCTTTTTTTTTTGACCCTATTTATTGTTGTTTTTCTATGGTCATACACTCTTCATTCCTGTCCCACTTTGGGTATTGTTATCCAAATAACTACCCTGTAATGTTGCCGTGTCCTTTGTAAGCCGATATCCCCTCCACTCCCAACCCCATACACCCCTAATTATTCAACTTGTTGAGTCACTGCTCCCAGCTCAGTTTGATTGAAGCCCCTCGCACTGGAACAGCTCCCACCTACCCCAGTGCTGGTGCAAGTGCCCCAGAAACAGATGCCACTACACCAATCTTTGAGACAAGCATCTAACTTCTAAATTTTGGGAAGGCAATGGCCTCGTGGCATTATCGCTGGGCTGTTAATCCAGAAATCCAGGTAATGTCCCAGTGACCTGGGTTCAAATCCTGCCAAAGCAGATGGTGGAAATTGAATTCAATAAAAATCTGGAATTGAGTTTAATGAAGTCAAGGACAATTGTTGAAAATACCCATCTGGTTCACTAATGTTCTTTAGGGAAGGAAACTGCCCTCCTTAACTGGTCTGGCTACATGTGACTACAGACCCCCAACAATGTGCTTGACTCTGAACTGCCCTCTGGGCAATTAGGGATGGACAATACATGCTGAGCCAGCCAGCGACACCCTCACCCTGTGAGTGAACAAAATCAAATACTGTCCTCTAGCACAGCTATATTGCTGTTCTTTCTCCAATTTGAATGGCTCCCTTGTACCATGGTCAGTTTGCTTATCCTCCCAGCAGTCTCCACTCTTGTTCAAAACGTCGTGACTTTTGGACAGTTGCAGGAGGCACATTGTCTCAGTTTTAACCCCCGAGTCCTCATACATGCCTCACCTATAGGAACACACTCCAGTCCCTAATGAGGAGACCTTTCTTCACCCAAAGAGTGGTGAGCCTGTGGAATTCATTACCACAGGAGTAGTTGATTCCAAAACATTAATGTATTCAAGAGGCAGCTAGATATAGCACTTGGGAAGAATAGAATCAGAGCTTATGGGGAGAAATCTGGATTAGGCTATTGAGTTGGACGATCGGCCATGATAGCGATAAATGGTAGAGCAGACTCAAAGGGCCGAATGGCCTCCTCCTGCTCCTGTCTTCTAGGTTTCTGTGTTTACATACTAACTTTGAATTGCCCAGTGGGAGGGGTATGGCCATCCTCTAGAGCAAAGCGTCCAGGTAACATTCCCATGTCTGAAACCGCACAATATGTGAAGCTCAGATTCCACCTCGTCAACTGTAATTCAAAGTTCCTTGAGCTGCAAAGGACTTAATGCTGATGTGTTCACTTTGGATTACATTGGTGCCCATCAGCAACATATCAGTTGCCCTGCATCACCACCATACTTGACTTAATTTATAAATTAATTACTCAAGATCTCTTGTCTTTACACTTCACTGTAATAAGATTTCATTTATATAAACTTAAAAAAAAATGCCAGTATTAATCTAATATTTAAGCAGTTACTTTTAAGAAAAGAGAGGAGAAACACTGGCAACTTAAAGTCAGGCCTTCAGTTTGTATTTTACGTGGAAGGCTGGGAATATTCACCAGTCCTCCTCATCACCAACTTCTTTCCTTGCACTAGCATCATGCTGTTGTTTGTGACATCTCTCCATTACTGCTCTCTGCAATGGTGGCATCTCGTACCACCCCTATTCTTCTTTTCACTTTTTGGAGAGTTTACTTCTTGCAGTCAACCTTAAATAAAGCACCTCTGTCTCCCTTTGCACCAAATTTCCAGCAACATAGTCAGTAACTCTTTCGGCCTTCATCTCTGCCTGCTGCAGTCTCATTCACACTCACTGTGCTCCTTACTATCTTGGTCTCCCCTGTCCTCAGCCTATTCACATCCCATTCAATTCTCTTTTCCCATTCAAATTGTTCTACTGTCCTAAACCAAAACACACCAATGATTCTTGTAAGCGGTACTTCTAAAGTTGAAAGGCAAATGACAGTATTTAAGGGTTAAACAAAGACTAAGAAAAGCTGTTCAAGGTCTGGCTGAATAGAAGACTGTATCCTAATTTTAAGTTTGGCTTAAATTTAGCTGAAGCTAATGTCACGAGAAAGTCACTTTTTAATATAACTACTGTGGATCTGAAACACCTTTATCACCAATATGGCAACACTAAGATAATGATTGGCTTTTGAATTAGGGTGTTAACAGTTTAAACCTTGTTTAATAGCTTTGTGTTTGGATTGTAGAGCACCCACATGGAGACAAACAGGCAATGTGCGGCCTCCCAGATCACCAGCAATGCTCCACTAGGTTATTGAAGGTCTTTTCTTGCTTGGTGGTGCATGTTAGTTTTGGAGATCTTATCAAATGTCTTGCAGGCATTTTTTATTCATTAGTGGACGTGGGTGTCGTTGGCTGGGTCAGCACTTACTGTCCGTCCCTATTTGCCCTTGAGAAGGTGGTGATAAACTGCCTTCTTGAATCACTGCTATCCATGTGGTCCAGGCGGACCCACAATGCCATTGGGGTGGGAATCCCAGGATTTTGACCCAGTGACACTGAAGGAACGACTATATGTTTCCAAGTCAGGATGGTGAGTGGCTCGGAGGGGAACTTGAAGGTGATGGTGGTCCCATATGTCTGCTGCCCTTGAGCTCCTAGATGAAAGGTACTGTTTAAGGATCTTTGGTGAATTTCTGCAGTACATTATGTAGATAGCACACACTGCTGCTACTGAGTGTTGGTGAAAACATTTTCAGAGTTTTGACAAAATGATTTGAACAGGCTATTTATTAAAGTTTGGGTACTTGTCTGCTGGTCTCTGTTTTAGCCTCGCATCCGGTTTCCAGAAAGAAGCAAAATCTTCTTGTAATTGGTTCACTATTGAATTTGACACAACTTGACTTAAATGGAAAGTATTGAATTTGAGTTTTGGTGTTTTAAATTAATTTTAAATTCCAGTAGCCCTAAGGAAATTGTGAAATAATGGGACATTGAGTAACTTTTTTTTCATGTGACTCTGACTATCCTGCCAAGTCTTATTTTAGTCTGTGATAATATCTTTGTTTCCACCTTAGGTGTGTGTTAAACATACAACAACGTTTGACTTTGAGTCAGAGAAGGCGTGCCGTTTCTCGCACATTGACAGATACTACCAATTGATTTAACCACAGATATTCTGTTTGAGCCAGTTAATTTTCAATCTGAGGCATGTGAGACTGCAAGCATTAGTGTGTTGTAAAATGCACATGACCTAACCTGAATCCACAAGCCCAAACATCTGAGACTTGCTGGAGATTTGCTCCGATTTTAATAGGGTCGACCTTTTTCTTTCTTTTTTTGTACACGATGCCAGCTCTGGTACTTTATGCTTGTACTTTCCTTGGATTATAATAGCTATCTATTTTTCATTGTGGATATTTTGAAGGCCTGAAGCTACCATTACACTTATATGTGGACACGTAGCCACCAGCCTCTAGTTGAGGTGTCAATTTACAGTCATATGATCAAAGCAGTTACTTTGGATAGGAGGTGATACCCTGATCTCAGTTTTCACTGACATTTGCTCAGACAGTAACCTTGTCCTGTCTGCTACCTGTTCTCCACTAGTCAAGGAGTTTGACATGACACCGACAGGTAAGAAATACTGTTTTCAAATTGATTCCTCTAATTAGTTATGAAATGTGAATAGCAACTATTTAACATAACATCCTGTGTCTGCAGTCTTTAGTCCTTTGTGAGACTAAGACATTAGACGTAATGAAGGAAGCTCGCATGACTATTTTTAAGAAGAATGTCAAGATATTAAAATGCATGCATCTCCTTCAAGTGAGCATTGCCAGAAGTAAACTTTTAATAAATTCCAATTGTTCATCTCAAGCCTGTTTCATCCAAGATGACTAGTCTGCACTTGTTCTGTACTCTGTCTGCGTTACCAACAAAATACTGTGTGAGAAGGCTTTTACATTTTTCGTTGTCGTAACAGTTTTTTTACCTCAAATATGTAGACATAAAATGCAGATTGAAAATCTATTGTGTTGCAATATTCTCCATTTCTTTTTTTATGCAACATCTGGCTGTTGGTATGTATCTATTTATTACTTTTGTAACACATCCGAGATGCGGAAATGTTTGTTTGAAAGTTCTTAAAATGCAAATTTGAATGAATTTATTTTGGATAAGCATAACTTACAATTAACTTGGACATACTTGTCCCAAAAAAGTGAAGTTGTTAATTGACCTTTCAAAATTATAAAACTGAATGTAATTATTTACTTTCAGTGCAGCTGTAATCACAATGCTGTGATAAAGCCTCACCATGTTTTGTTTGATCTAGCAATTTGGCTCTTTGCAAGAGAGAGGCTTTCCTCATTTTGTTCTAAATCATCAGAGTGTTGTTGGTATTAACCCTTAGTACTAAACTAGTTGAGATCATGTGCTTGGAGTTACCCTCGGTAACATCTTTCAGATGAGATATTAAACAAAGGAGCGTCTATCTTGGAGAGATGTGAAAAATCCCATACCCGAAGATCAAGAAAGTTCTGTGCCCCAGCCATTATTTATACATGACACTGGATTGTTTGGCTATTATTAAGTTGCTGTTTGTGGAACCCTTGTGTTTAAACTACTTTTCCTACATTACAACTGCGGCTACATTGCAATTTTATAATTCCCTGGCAATTTGATGTCCTGAAATTTGTATTACAACATAGGTGGTGATTTCCTTGATTTTCATACTGTACAGTCCAGTTTTCAGCTGTTCTGGACACTGTCTGGTGTTGGATAGCTTTATTTCCAGTAACATCTACCTTACCAATGTGTCATCCTCCCTTCATCTCATCACCATTAGTGCTGGATACTTATGTCATCATCTTTGTTGGAGCATCCACCTTAAACTCCATCACTTTTCCTCAGAGCCATGATAGTCACCCTCCTAGCATCTTGCAAAGGGTCAGTATTCCTTCACTCATCTCCCTCTAGTATAAAAACTTTTACAAATAACGACACTATATAAATGCAAATTAGTCATTGCAGTTGAGTAAAGTGTGTCACAGTTGAGTTCTTCAACCTTCACTGGTCTGAAATGAATGACACTTTCATCCTCACTCCCAAGAATTATAAAGTCCATTGGAATTAAGTATTGTTTGATGCGCTTTTGTAAATCCAACATCTATTTGGCTAACTTCTCTAACACTACAATATGTGACCTTTTACTTGAGCTATATTTTTAGTATTGGAGTCTTGAGGAACAGTACAAAAAAGGCATCATGAAACTGCTGACAAGAAAATTTATTCCATGTAATGCAGCATTGTTGATGTGATTCAGCTGTTGCTTTTGAATTTGTAGAAGCTCCAACAGCTTAATTTTCATATTTTGTATTTGATTTAATTGGAAAAACATACTAATCTTGTTTAAGTTAAACCATACTGAGGTCAGGGTCACCTTGGAGCATGATTTCAGGTTCTGTCTGTTTTTTTTAATATCAAACTGGCACCACAGGTCTCTGCAGTGTTTGAGGAAGTGTAAGGAAAACTTATTCTTGTCAAGTACCAGTCGTATTTTGTAAACTGTGACCAATTGTTATTTGACACTTGATATGCTTGTCACTATGCTCTGGACTGGGAAAGCTAGATTCAACCTGTGAGATACTTGGCTGCACTTTCAGTGCAAAATTGTTTATTTCTTATTTCTACTGTTTTAATTGACTGGAAATTTGTGATCACCTTTGGAAAGTACTTGTGCTTTTATGATTTATCCTTCACGAAAGAACTGCGCTGTTTAGTAATCCTAACTTGGTACTTATGGGTGTCTTTCATGTGTGTACAAATGCTTTCTTTACTCTTTCCACTTCTTCAAGTTCACCTCTTTCTTCAAAATATCGCAGCTTTAGTTTCAGCTTAATGCAGGTCTGTCTTCCAAACACATTCCATGAATAGCACATTTAGTTTCAAAGATGCTCAAGTGTCAGGACTTTGCTTTATGTCATCTATCCACCTATTGGATTATGCGGCTTGTGTCAGATTTTATTTTGTGATACCTCCTGTAAAGAATATTGGGAAGTTTCCTTACGTCTAAGATACCTTATAAATTTGAGTTTTAACAGTTGCAGCAGTGGAATTTCTACAAAATCATAAATGATTCAGTCATTGAACTATATGGTCTTATTTTAGCAAATTCATAAGGCTAGTAAGATGCAAAGTGATACAATCTACCAGTGAGGCAATTATGAAGTGCTAGACTTCATTTTGGTGACACTACAATTTCACAACACACCTCCAGAAGATGAGTTCTGTCTGTTTCTGTCCACCTTTTGAAGATGTAAGCCAAATATTTTTGGGAATTGATTTTCAATTTCAAATTTCTGCGAACCTTTTCCAAACTAAATCTGCAGTTATTGAAAGTTAATATGGATAAGAAATTCTTGCCTTTGTTGTGCCTTCCACCAGCATGGGATGTACCAAAGCCAGTGAAATATTTCTGACATATATAGTAACTCATCATGCTGGGGACAGGCAGCCAATTTGTACACAGTAAAGTGGCAAAAACAGTATTGTGATCATGATGAGGAAATATGTTTTTTATCGTGGGCTGCTCTCTCAATAGAGAGAGAGATGACAGGAGGTGGTTTAACCCGAGGGTCACTATGGACGTTAAGAAGGAGAGTCCTTCATGGTTACCTCAGCCAATGCAGGAATTGCACCCACATTGTTGGCATCACACTGCGTTGCAAAATAGCCATCCAGCCAACTGAGCTACCATGTCTTCCTAATGAGAGAACAGCCTGATGGTTTTGTGATGTTGACTGAGGGATCCATATTGGGGCCAAGAAACCAACCAAACCCCTCACTTTTCTTGTAAGTAGAGCTTTTGGCTGTTGGGCACCCAGTGAAAAAGTCAGACAGGGTCTCTGATTAACATTTTGGTCTAGGTTGTTGGGCTTGAGTCCTGGGGTATGACTTGAACACCCACAATCTTGTGCCTCAGCCAAGTGTACTACCAACTGAACTGCAGCTGACAGGAAGCACATTGGACTATTTGTTTCAGGCATAACATTATTTTCTTCTCACTTATGATTTAATGTTGAGGATTGAGCCTGTCAAAATCGTCAAACTTGTAAGAACTAGAGTACTTCATTGTGTCTTTAATTTGCTCCAAATTTTCATGCCATGTTCTTGTAAAGGTTTCAGATTTTGGAATTACTTTTTCTCATGAAAATGACTGAAGAAGGGTCCAGAGCCGAAACGTCAGCTTTCCTGCTCATCTGATGCTGCCTGACCCCCTGTGTTCATCCAGCTGTGCGCTTTGTTATCTCAGCATTGGCAGTTCCTACTATCTCTGGGTCAAAATCAGTTGTTTTTTTTCTGTAATTTGGACAGAAGCCTGTTTGTAAGCGAATAGTTCAATGAGACCGCTAAGTGCTGCGTAGCATATCTGTAGGTAAAAATGTTTGTTTTAAATCAGTGATAGACTAGCATTTTTTGCATAAATTAGTTCATTTATTATTAACGGTCGACTTTCAAGAAGACCCCTGCCCACTAAGTATCCTCCACTTCGAGTGAGTTCAGTCTTTGAAAGGAGACTTTTAAATTTTAGTATTAATTCATAAAAGTCAGCCAAGACAACTGAAAGCCCATGAAATTTATAAAGCTACAAAAAGGGCCAGAAGTTATCAGAAATGTTGTATTTTTTTTATTTTTATTGTATTATTGTATTATTGTGGTTCATAAATAGAAGTTAAAATGATTATATTAAGTGACTTCTGCTGAGTGCATGATCTATTTGTTTCACGACTGAGGAATAAAACAAAGAAGAAATAAACCACCTTGGAGTTCCATAATGCCCTTTACAACTTCAGAATGTCTCAAAGTACTTTTTGGATGTTAAGTCAGTAAGAAATGTAAAATTCCCATGGTGCACCATCAGACACAAAAACTGATACTGAGTGAAAGAAGTAACATTTGGGCAGGACAGCAAAAGCTTAATTGAATAAGTAGGTTTTAAAAAGCTCTTAAACGAGAGAGGTGGAGAATTGAAAGATTTAGGGAAGGAATTCCAAATTTTAGCACCTAAAGAACTAGAGGCACAGCTGGCAACAGTGCAGCGAAGAAAGTTGGAGACTGACAAAAACGGCCAGAATTGGGAAAACCGAGTTCAGGAGGGTTGCAGGCCTAGCGGAGGTTACAGAGATGGGGAGTAGCAAAGTCATAGAGAAACGTACATTGTTTCTTTTCATTTTGAGGATTTTAAAATTGTGGTGTGTCCATTGGCAAGCAAGGGATAACAGGTGAATAGCAGTTTGAGAGAGTTAGGTCACGAGCAACCAGAATTTGTGTTGATATAAGCTAGGGGGTTGACCTGCAGAGCATTAGAAGACTTTTTGTAAATGAAGTACTTGGAAACAACTCTTCAACTTAATCATAACAATAGCTTGTTATGATGATATATCCTACTGTTGCTCTGATGGATGAACCTTCAGCAAAAAAAAAAGACCGGTTTACTGTCTAAATTAATATTGTTGCATGTGTGACATTAGACCAAATCTCTCAATGCATATCTTGTTGCATATACTGTGCATGTGTCAGTGTAAGAGGGATGCACAGAGGTGTAGGCTTATGTTTTGCTCCTTTTCCCTGAAGAAGCTTGACTCTGCTGTTAAGTGATTTCAATGTTTGAGAAGAACAGGGGCTTCTCCATTTGGGCTTGTCCAAGGTTGTTGTTTTTCCAATAAATTGGGATCCAGCTTTCAGTCTTTTGAGATGACCTTTGAATTCTCTTGTCACCCAGTTCTAGGTCATTCCTGTGGTGCAGTTTCCCATGCTTAGTTGGGTCAGAGGTCTGTCTTTTGGTATTTCAGAATCATTCTTGCCAACCACGACTGACCAGTGAAATGCTGCTCTTAGTGCCATCTATGTAGCTTTTCATGAGAGCCTACATGTTGAGAATTTTTGTCCTGTAATCTGATGTTGTAAATAGATCACAGAAGGGTGCTTCTAGCTGCTTTTGTGATGTTAGTATGTTTTTGGAAGTCTCGCTCAATTTAAGGAGTGATGATCTGTTAGACTGATCTTTGATCTTTGTTCTGAAACAAAATTTATGCTCATTCTAAAGTCCATAAGTGAGCCATCCAAATGCTGAGCTTACTGTTACCTGGTGGTTGTTCATTTACCATGCAGTTTAGTGTCATTGGAGAGGAAACACCAGGTATAATACATGAAGGATATGGTTTGTAAGAATACATTGGCTTGTTGACTGTAAAGGATAAAAGCATCAATGTGTTGTGGTACAGAGGCATTCAGACAATTATAAGTCTAAGGTATGATGCCCTGCATTCCACAAAATAAGAACAGGGCTCAGTTATGTCCCTAAGCTAGGTAAGTAAATGGCCAAGAATTTACTCTGGTCACAATTGTGTGGTTCCTTATTGGAACTATTGATGTCTAGCTGTTGGAAAATGATGGGATCACACTAGAATATGACTTTACACAACAATCACTGGCCATGGCGATGTGGTGGCATTGTGGTACAGGTTAATAATCCAAAGCCTCCGGTTTATGTTCTGGGATCTTGGGTTTGAATTTCACTGTGGCAGATGACAAAATTTTAATGCAATAAAATCTGGAATTAAAATATAGTTTAATGGCACCCATGTAAACCAAATTGATTGTTGTAAAAATCCATCTGGTTCACTAATTCTGATTTATTCCTATGATCTGTAATGCTGGACTTTTTATTTCTTTACTTTTTTCCTATTGTTTTCCCTTAAGAATCTGTACCTAGATACCTTTTGTACCTAAGATGGTGCTGTAAGTGGTGACTTATAATGTGACAATAAAGCTAATTCTAATGACCTTCAGAACACAAATGCCCTTCACTGGTCAGGCCTACTGCAGACCCACAGCAATGTGGCTAACTCTTAACTGCTCTCTGAGCACTTAGGAACGGATAATAAATGCTGATCTTGTCAGTGATGCCCATAAACCCATGAATTAATTGATTTTAAAAAAAAGACTGATCCAGCTATGACTGTATTGCACCATAACTCAGCAATAGAGCTGTGCAACAGACCAAATAATCAACAACAGGACCACGTTTGTGATGTAGTATTCTGTGAATATGATTACGTCCCAAACAACATGATCACCATCCCTGCTTCTATCCTGACCCAGCAGAGGTGATGGTACAGTGCTATACTGCCAGGTAGGAGTTGTCATAGGAATCGTCCACAACAACTCCAATTCTCATGAAATCTCATGGCATGTGGTCAAGTCCATCCACCCACAAGGATGTGGTGAGGGCTGAATAAGAAGGAAAAGCCTGTCATAGGTGCATCCCTCCATAACCGTATTGGTAGGAGTGACCACTGCACTATCCTTGCGTAGACTGAAACCCTTCTTCCTTCTGAGGATACTCTCCATGTTTTGTGGCACTACAAGTGTGCTAAAAGGGGCAATCTTCTAACAGGGTCTCACAGCTCAAAACTGGGAATCCATTAGACGCTGTAAGTCTACAGCAACAGCAGAATTGTATTCAAGGACAATTTCCTGGCTCAGCATAACTGTCACTACCATCAAACTTGGAGAGCAACCCTGGTTCACTGAAGGGCACAGCAGGGCATGCCAGGAGCAGCACCAGGAATAGCTAAATCTGAGGTATCAACCAGGTGAAGCTGTAACATGTGGCTATCAACCTGTTTAGAAGCAGAAGCAACATATAATAGGCTATGCTCTGTCACAACCAAGAGATCACAGCAAAGCTCTGCAGCCCTCTCTCACAACCAGTCATGAATATTGGTGGACAATTAAACAACCAACAGGAGGTGGGGTTTATATCAAATATCCCATCCTTACCAATAGGAGATCTCGGTGTTAAAAAAAGAGGCTGAAGTATTTACTTCCATCTTCAGCCTGAAGTGGGAAGAGAATAATCCATCTTGGCCTTCTTCAGAGATATGCAGTTTTATAGATGTTAGTCTTCAACCAATTCCGAATTCTCCACGTGATCTCAATGCATAGTTGAAGACACTAGATACTGAAAGGTTTATGGGCTTTGACAACATTCCAGCAATAATACTGACGCTGCATGTTCGAGAACCAGTTATACTCCGAGCCCAGCTGTTCCAGTACTTCTACAATATGGGCATGTACCCAACAGTATGGGGGAAGAAAAGGGCCATTCTAACTTGGGCAATTCATGCCCCATTAGCCTACTTTCAATCATCAGCAAAGTGTTAGAAGTGATCGTTGACAGGACAATGGAGAGGCACCTCTAGTGGAATAACCTGCTCACTTACACACTGTTTGATTTGTGCTTAAGCCACTTGGCTCCTGACCTTATAGTCTGGTCCCAATATGGACAATGGAACTGAATTCCAGAGGCGAGGTGAGAGTGACAGCCCTTGGCATCAATGCAGCATTTGTCCAAGCGTGGCATCAAGGAGTCCAAACATAATTGGAGTCAATAGTAGTCGGGGAAATCTCTCCTCTGGTTGGAGCCATATCTGGCTCACAGGAAGATGTCTGTGGTTATTGGAGGTCGGTCATCTCAGCTCCAGGACATCTCTGCAGGAGTGCCTTGGGGTAGTGTTCTAGGCCCAACCATCTTCAGCTGCTTCATCGATGACCTTTCCTCCACCATAAGATCGGAAGTGAGGATGTTCACCAATGATTGCACAATGTTCAGCACCGTTTGTGACTCGTCAGACACTGAAGCAATCAATGTTCATATTTATCTAAACCTTGACAACACCCAGGCTTTGAGTGATAGCAGCAAGTAGCATTTACAATGCACATATACCAGACAATGGCAATGGCAACTTGCAATCAGAGAGTATGTAAGCATTGCCCCTGTTGATGTTCAGTGGCATCATTGAATCCACTAGCAACTTACTGGGGGTTACCTTTGGCCAGAAACAAAACTGGATCAACTATATGGATGCTGTGCCTACAAGAACAGGTCGGAGACTCTGAATTTTACAGCAGGTGGTTTAGAAAGGCATCCTATGTCAGTGTCACCTGCTCCTGTCTGTACTGTTCTTGTTCTTTGTAGTTTGTTCTTCTTTGGGAAGAAAGGGGGAAATGTTCAAATGCAGACTGGAGAGTCTTGCCTCAAGGGGCTCCAGCTCCAACAATGCTGGAGACCATGCAAGAGAAAGCAGTCTGCTTGATTGGCATCCCAAGCACCACCTTGAGACTTCACGTCCTTTGCCATCAACACGCACTGGCAGCAGTGTGCACCAAGTCTCCCGCAATAGCATTGTCTAACCCTGTAATCTCTATAACTTGGAGGGGCAAGAGCAGCAGATGCATGGGAACACCAGCTGCAAGTTCCCTTCCAAGCCCCACAACATCCTGACTTGCAGCTACATTACCATTCATTCAGTATCACTGAGTCAGAATCCTGGAATTCCTTTCCTAACTGCACCGCGGTGTCCTTCCATCTCAAGGACAGTAGCAGATGACGAAGGACCTCCTCATAGTCACCACCACCACCACCTCCCAGGGCAATTAGGAATGGATAATGAATACCGGCCAAGCCAGCAACACACTCGTCACATGAACAGATGATTAAAAAAGCTGATGGACCATCAAACTGAGCATGTTACTGTCTTAAGGGAGTTGTGGAACTGGGTGTATGGCATTGAAACGGCAATAGTTGTAAAGTCAATTTTGTTTACTCTCATTCAGAAAGTTGTTAAAGCCTGTGTTTGCACAAACCAAATTCACACTTGAGCATGTCAAATCTAATGCTTCTAATGGGCTCCAACATCCCGGATTATAAATCTGTAACAGGAAGGTTTAGAGTTGGGATATTCCAGAAGGCATCCTGTTTTTTCTTTTATGCCTGTAACAAATTATTGACATTTTTTTCCTCTTGAAAACAATCATAAATTGTTTCTTCACTCTCTCCATGCTGCCTGAGAAATCTAACCATCATTCAGGGAATGTTTTATTCTGCTGCTCATTATGTGATTATTCTGGAGGAGTTTGTGAACAATTTTGATCTTTAGTAAACCACAAGTGAAAGTAATGATGGTAATAATTTGCTTTTACTTTTTAATAGCATAACTCTTAAAATTGGTGCTCATTAAGTAAGAGGAATGTCAACTACATAAGGATGGTTTGGACTGGCCTGTGGGGACATTTACCACAGTTAGTTAGATGAATGCAACATTGCAGTGTGCACATGATTATACTTGCACAGAATTTGACTGAGTACCCAACAGGATTAAACTTCCTTCTGAAAATAATATCTGGTTGGAGCTCTGGATGTGGAACTTCTACTCCTACTGTGATTGACCTTTTTTGTGTCGTGTATTCAATTTATTTTTAACAAGTTGTGTGTATTTTTGAGCTATATCCCTCCAGCAACAAACACGTAGATATTTGTCTCACCAGATGTTTGGACAAGGAATTTACTCTTCGTGCCCTGTAACTTAGCTGAGGGCTAATTAAATCCATCACTCTCCCCATGTTCACAGGAGCTGCTTCACTGTCCTTCTGGAGTTCAGTTTACTTTTAGAGCTTATCACTAGTTGAGTCATTACTTTTACTCTCCTCCCGCTTGGCAATAAAACCTCAAACAAATTGGTGACACATTTTAACAGAAATGTTGATTCCACATGGTAATGATTGAAAGTGCTTTTATAGTGGACTGCTGTCTGTATTCAAGTCTTATGTGGAGCTATTCTCTAGATAGAGACTGGGCTACATTTCTCACTTCGATCTTTAACAGCTTCCATTTGTAAAATGCTTTTAACGTGTAAAAGCTTCCCAAGGTAGTTTACAGAAGTGTAAGGGAGTAAAAGAACAGGATGGTAATCCAAAAGATGGGCTTCAAGGTGAAGAGGTCAAATACTTGGTCATAGAATTTATATTTAGAGGATATCTGAGCAGAAATTAAGGAAGGTTTAGGGAGTGAACACTAAAACAAAACTGCTGATGCTGGAAATCTGAAACAAAAGCAGAAATTGCTAGAGGAACTCGGCAGGTCTGGCAGTATCTGTGGCGAGAGAAAGAGTTAACGTTTCTTCTTCAGAGTTAGTAGTATTTGAACATCGGTTACATACCTGGGAATTTGAATGTGAACTAGAGGAAAATAAAGCTTGTCCAAGACTGGATGTTAGATAAATAGCTTAATGGCCTGGACACAGTGCACAGGACAAGAGCTGGTGGAGGTGTGGCATTCAGAAGCATCAACATACATATATAAGCTGACCCCATATCTCGAGGGTTGTCACTAAGATGTAGATGAGGAAGAGGGAGAAGTGAGCATGAAACCTTTCAGGGTGCAGGCATAAGAAAAGAGCCATTGGTAAATATATTGTCATTTGATCACAGTTGGGCAGGCAAGACTTAACAGGCCAATGTGTCCCAGTTTGAATGGGCTTGAGGGGAGGAACTGGTGGAGAAGCAGTATAATGTTTAGTGGAAAATGTGACACATATTACAGAGATAAATATAGGTAATCACTTGGTAGTACAGAACTTGAGTATTGCTGAAAAGAGAGATGTGTTGCTAAAGCTTTTTATCCAACATTCATCTAGGCAAGTGCGAGAATATCACATTTCTAACGACAACAGATATAACTACAAAAGGAAAGTGTGCAGATCGGTTCAGCCAGAGTCCCGTTGCTGACCATTGTCCTAGAGAAAGCAACAGAGCTGTACATCTAATCCAAACAAATGAGTGTTCTTTCAGTTGGAAATAAAACATCCACCATTGAATGTTAATCTATGATTGAGAAACGCTTGCTGAACGATCCTAAATGTGCTGGATTTACATTTGGAAGAAGTAACGTACATTCAATCACCAGGACCCCTGTTGTCTGAAAATGGAAGGCATAGGTTCAAATCTTATATATTTATTGAATCACTCAGGCATTTGAGAAGCCTTTGGTTACCTACCTCATTTTACAAGGCAATGCCCTAGCCATTGAATCATCAATCAGAATCTACTCGCCAAGCAATTGCCTCCTTTTTCTCTTGTAGTGTAAATTGTTGTGATCATGTGAAATTTGGTATTCTTGTGTCTTTCCTGAAATGTGTATGATGAAAACGTTTGGCAATGTGTCTTTTTTTTAAAGGTAATATTCAATGGTTCTAATATTTAATTCTAATATCCTTTTAATGAAGGAAACTTCCATCCTTACCTGGTCGGGCCTACAAGTGAATCCAGACCTGTTACAATGTAGCTGACTCTTAGCTGCTCTCTGGGCAATTATGGATGGGAAATAACTGCAGGCCTAGCCAGTGAACCCTCATCCTGTGAATGAATTCAAAGAAGTTATTTAACTTGCTATTTTAAGACTTCAGGTCAATATGCAAGGATACAAAAGCTGAAAAATACAAATTGCTGGAAAAGCTCAGCATGTCTGGCAGCATCTGGAGAGAAATCAATGTTAACGTTTCCGGTCAAGTGACCCTTCCTCCGAGCTGGAGGAACTGGGGAAGGGTCATTTGACCCGAAACGTTAACTCTGATTTCTCTCCACAGATGCTACCAGCTCTGCTGAGCTTTTACAGCAATTTCTGTTTTTTTGGTTCTGATTCCAGCATCCACTGTTTTTTCGGTTTTTATTGTATATAAAAGCTGATTTTCTTTAAAGCATTTCCTCTGGATGCAGAGCAATAGTATTCACATTGCTGGCTTATATAGACTACCCCCGCCCTGGTTTTAAGGCACTTACAGTCTGGAGCTTTGTCATAAATACATTCATAGCTGCTAACAGATTGCATCAGCTGGTGCACACACCACTGAGTATATTGAAGCCAATTGTATGGAAGAGTCTACAGTCCCCAAATTAAACATTCAGTTTTATCTTAGTAAATCTAAATACTTGCCTTTGCTAGCCCAAAGAAATGGAGTCCAGGCAACGTTTGCTCAGTTAATACAGTGCTCCTGACGTCCATGTGACTGGAGTGGGAATAGTTTCCAACTTATTCAATAAATCCGTTGACCTTGAAGTATGACTCTGATTCTGACTCTGATTTCGTAATTACTGATAAAAGCTTCTCGTTGACATCAAAGAAACTTGGGCTGAGGGATCTACCGACCTTTGTGACAGGAATGTTTTGATACAAGCGTTATTATCTCAAAACGTGATTTTCAGATGCAATCCTGGCCAGTCTGCATTTTACCATCTGTACTCTTCATAAGGTCTTATAACCTGAAATACAAACAGGAGTAGGCCATTCAGCCCTTTGCACCTGCTCTCCCATTCAATAGGACCAAGGCTGATCTGACACTCCTGATGTCCACTTTCCCCAAACCACTTGGTTCCCTGACTGATCTTGATCAATGTATCTCAACCTGAAATATACACTTGAACTTTGTGTCCCCACAGCTCTCTGCACCAAGGATTTCCAAAGATGATCAACCCTGTGAGAGAAGGAATTCCTCCTCATCTCCGTCTTAAATTGGCACCCTTTTATTCTGAGACTATGCCCTCTGGCCCTAGACTCTCCCGTGAGGGGAAATATTCTCTCAGCATTCACCATTTGCTGCCTGTATCCTTCCTCATAAGCTCCTATTCACCATGGACCCTGCAGTAAAACCCCCTTCCCCTCCCCCTTTTCTGATGAAGGGTCTAGGCCCGAAACGTCAGCCTCTCTGCTCCTATGATGCTGCTTGGCCTGCTGTGTTCATCCAGCCCTGCACCTTGTTGTCTCAGTTATTGGCTTATGTTGCTCAACTGTGAGCCAATGTCTATTTCTTTAAATTCTTATCCTTGTTTTCAAATCATCCCATGGCCTTGGTCCTCCCAATATCTGTAATTGTTTCAAATCTCACAGCTCTGTGGAATCTTTGACTTGCTAAACATCCTGATTTCAATTGTTGCACCAATGGTATCCCTTCAATGACCTTAAAAACACTCAATCCCATCACTGGTTAAAAAGCTTAAGAACACAATGAGTGTTTGGAATCGCATATGGTTTAAGGTAGCAGCTGCCTCTGACACACCAGTAAACAATGGATGGTAACATCCAGGAATCCTGTGCTGGTCTGCTGTGTGTTTTCTAAGATTGTCTCTTGGCTGCGGGTTCTCAAATCTGCGTCGCCAAATGTCTTCAAACTTCCTATGTGCTTCACCTTTCCAATTCGAGAGGTTCATCTGTATTCCTCATGCAAAAGCCAAACCGGCAAATGCCGAAAATAATTAAGGTCAGAAATCACATAACACCACTAGGTTATAGTCCAAAAGGTTTATTTGAAATCACAAGCTTTGGATGAGTGACAGGTCACCTAACTAAGGAGAAACGCTCTGAAAGCTTGTGATTTCAATTAAACCTATTGGACTATAACCTGGTGTCATGTGACTTCTGACTTTGTCCACCCCAGTCTAATGTCTGCATCTCCACATCATGAAAATAATGAAAAACAGGAAATACTGGAAATACTCAGCAAGTCGGGCAGCATCTGCAGAGAGCAAAACAGTTAATGTTTCAGGTTGGTGATGATACTTGAGCAAACTCTGCACTCCTTGTTTGTTTGTCTTGCTTTACAGAATATCTTGTGCAACTGCTAGTGCTCTAAATTCATTTCTCCATATAAAAATAGTAATAAGGGCAATTCTGATAGTGTACCATTCGTTTTTTAAAAAAATTATTCATTCATGGAATGAGGACATTGGCTAGGCCAGCATTTACTGTGCATCCCTAGCAGACTCAACCTGAAGTCTGGAGTCGCATGTAGTCCTTCCCTAAAGGACATTAGTGAACCAGATGGATTTTCTTGATCATCAACAATAGATTCGTAGTCACCATTAGGCTCTTAATTCCAGATTTTTATTGTCTTCAAATTCCACCATCTGTCGTAGTGAGTTTCAAGTCCAGGTACACAGAACATTACTTGGGTCTCTGGATTAACAGTCCAGTGATAATACTATTTAGGCCTTTGCCTCCCACATGTAATTCAATGGAATCAATTATGTGCTGATGCAGTACAGGCAACATGGGCTGAATGACTGTGTTAAAAATTCCACGTGACATTAACACTACAGCTGTTTAGTGTGTAAAGGTAAAATTGCCATTGTATTACCAGACCCTCGGGGCTTCTCTGTCTCATTAGAGAGAGACAATCGTGGTGGTATAACCTGAGGGTCACCATGACTCGGGCGAGGGGAGAGGTCAAGAAAGAGAGTCCTGCATGGTAACCTCAGCTGTTACGGGAATTGAACCCACACTGTTGGCATCACTCTGCATTGCAAATCAGCCATGCAACCAACCGAGCTAACCAACCCACATGTTTATGGTGTACATTGGTTTTCAACTTATTATGGTGTCACTGGAGATGCCCAGCATGACGTTTACCAAAATATTTAAGTACTTAAGTGAAAAAAATTCTTTTAGATGAGCTGTAGGTTAATACTAGGGTGAAATAGATCCAAAATTAAATTTGGAGATAACCACATGGGAAGCTTTCAGTTCAGTTAGTTGGATAAATACAAGTATGTACACTTAGTGAGTCTTAAATTTGAATATTATGGAAACTTCTGGCATGCCACTTCTAATGAATTATCATTGCCACTTTATGTATTTAGTAAGTGCCCTACAAGCTGACAGATTCTTCATACATCACATGGACCACATGGTATCCTTGGGTCAGGCGAAGGGCGGTGAGGTATGCTCCCTCATCAACACTTCCTAGTGCTCGGACGTAGCGACCATGGCAAGCAATTACTACATGGACCTAGTAAAATGCCCTCCCTACTACTTACGCGAGAGTTCACCTCTGTCATCCTGACAACAGTCTACATCCATGCGGATGTGCAGAATGCCCTTGGCATGATTTACACTGCCACAAACATCTAGAGACAGAATTCCCCGAGGCCCTACTCATTGTGGCTGGTAACTTCAACCAAGCCAACCTCAAATGGGAGTTGCCAAAGTACCACCAACACATCTGCCCCACTAGATGACTGAACATTGCGGAATGGCTGTCAATATCATCAAAGACCCATCACACCCCAGTAACAATCTCCTACAACCTCTTCCGTAAGGCAGAAGATACAACACACACACGAGCAGGTTCAGGAACAGCTTCTTCCTGGCCATTATTCGGCTGATGAATAGACTCTCTAGCCTCAAATAATGCTGATCTCGCCTCGCGCACGCCCTGTGCAATATAACCTTATGCCTCTAAGTCTTTTTGATCTGTACATCTTACTGTGATCTGCCTGTACTGCTTTTAAACAAAGCTTTTCACTGTAGTTCGGTACATGTGATGATAAATCAATCAATCAATCAAGGGACTGATGTAATAACAAACTTTGAGTTATATTCTGGAAATGCTAATATTCATACAATTTATTTCTTATTTGCTTCTTTGTTCTTTATTTCCTTTCCACCCATTAGAAATATGTGTCTCGTACTGTATAGTTTCAGATTAAGGAATCTAGAGTACTATTCTAAAATTGTGGCTTTTCATTATTTACTGATGTTCACTGTATCCATTACAGACATGCATTTGTATTTTGTGATTACTCTGGTAACCCAATGGGACAGTAAATTATATAGTTCATTACTGTAGGATAAAAAAAACTTGGATAATTTAAAGTTCTATTTTGACTTGTCATAACTTTCAAAAAGGCATTTATTATTCTTAAGCTAGAGTAAGCAAATGTTCTCTCTACTGTCAATGTAAAATTTTTTTGTTATGATTTGAGTTAATTATATTTTTGTCTGGTCATTCTCAGGAGTACAATTTAAAGTTTTTTGTTTTAACTGGAGTCTCGCTCTGGAATGCCAGAGTACCAACTTCCCACAACAGAAATGTAGATATACTAGGAGCAGAATTATAAGTTCAATCCTCGTGGGAATGCAATTTTGTCGTTACAATTAAAATGTCCAAATTTAAACCCTAAAGAAACTTCCATTACCACTCAACATGGCACCGTAATGTCATTGGAGGAATTAATATATGTCGATATATAAAATAATTGGAATGATTGTGATTATTTCGTGCCTGTTAGATTATTATTTTGTAGTGCAGGATGCAACAGTAAAAGGTATAGAAATTTTTGTTCTTTTAAATTCTACTTAAATATCCTGAACTGGAAAATGTATATTTTGAAACAATTCTTTAGGTTTAGTGAAGTGAAAAGTGTCATGGACGTATGGACAGATATGAGCAAGTGAAGCAACCAGGCTGATGTTGATAGGTGATACTAGATGGGGACAATATTAGGGAGGAGAGAATGCAATGTTGGAGATATGGTGGTCTTAATTTAGATCATTGAGCAACCACTTTAAACATTTGAAGAATAGATCACCAGGAATAAACTGTGGCTCCTTAGATGGAGGGATTATCCCAAAGCCTCTTCCCCAGCATAATTAGTCTAAACACTGATTGATTTTTTTTAACCTAGAGAGTCATAGAGTCGTATAGCATGGAAACAGGCCCTTTGGCCCAACTTGTCCATGCTAACCAGGTTTCCATTTGGCCCATATCCATCTAAACCTTTCCTGTCCATGTACCTGTCATAACTTTCAAAAGGGCATATATTCACTTTCAGCTAGAATAAACAAATGTTTTCTCTGCTGTTAGTGTGAAATCTTATTTTTTTTTATTATGATTTCGGTTTATGTATTTTGTCTGGTCATTCTCAGGAGTACAATTTAAAGCAAATGTACCCACCTCCAACACTTCCTCTGGTAATTTGTTCCATACACACAACTGTGTGAAAATGTTGCCCCCTCAGATCCCTTTTAAATCTTTCCTCCTCACCTTAAATCTATGCCCTCTCATTTTGAACTCCCCTATCCTGGGGAAAAGACTTTTGGTTTTTCACCTTATCTCTGCCTCTCATGATTTTATAAACCTCTATAAGGTCACCTCTCAGCCTCCTAGGCTGCAGGGAGAAAATTCCCAGCCTATCCAGCATCTCCTTACAACTCAAAATCTTCCAGTTTCAGTAACATTCTTGTTAGTTTTTTTTTTAGTTCCAGTTTAAAATCTGTGTCAAATCATGGCAACAAATGAAGCTCTTCAATGGATTTTATTGTATTCTTATTGTAAACATTCACGTGACAATAAAATCATTCATAACATCCTTCCTATAGGAGGGCCACCAGAATTCTACACAGTAATCCAAATGTGGCCTTACCAACGTCTTTTACATCCATAACATAACGACCCAACCTCTGCCCTCCCTCTCCTCCCCCCGATCCGGTGCAACTGTATGTTCTTTCAATCCGACAGTTAGACACACCAGTGTTCTGCTATTCTCACGTTCCAATTACTTAATCTGAACTATCAATACCCTTTCTCCGCCAGCACTCCACCCTCTGCCTTCACCCGATTATTGCATAAATGCTGCCCTCTCCACGTGTCTCATGAGCTCTGATGAAGAGCGATCTAGACTTGAAACGTTAACTTGCTTTCTGCTGGAATACTGGGCCGGATGGCTCCGCCAAAGAAGACTGCCAATCTTGGACAAGACTGCCCGCTGGGCCACTGGCATTCATGGATGCTGAAGACTAAGAAGACCTGTGAATGAAGCTGAGACCTCCATGCTGGAGCAAGTCCGCCAGGTCTGGACAAAACTGCCACGCTGGGCTGACACTGTCTTTCTCCTTCAGGCGTCCAGGCCTATCTGTGGACCTGGAGCTTTGGCCCAGTCTGTAAATCCAGGCCTGGGAAGTCAGCCAGGACCTGTTCCTCGCTTGCCGGGAGACCCCGGGCTGGGGTGAAGTCGTGGCCAGCTCATACTAGCATTACTACCACTGCTGATGCAGGCCTCATTTTCCACCTGCCGCTCTCTGTGTATAAGTCTTGAATTCTTCTTCAAGGTATTTTCTGTTGAGGTGAAGCTCAGGACTCCCTGTGTAGCTACATTGTTTGGCTTCATAGAATATCGAGTAAGCTGTGTATTAAAAACATGCTTTAAATCTGCTTTTTATTCGCTTAAATTTATACATTCAGGTCCATCTGACCTGACCTATTTTGAATTATTATTAATATCACTGTTGAATGCATTATAGATCCTTGTGTGGTCCTGACACTGTTAATCCAGTGTGATGAGAAATGCCACACTCTAGTCCAACATGTAGATAGGCCAGCAAGAGGCGAGGCCACATTGGATTTGGTACTGGGTAGTGAACCAGGCCAGGCGTTAGATTTGGAGGTAGGTGAGCACTTTGGTGAAAGTGACCACAATTCGGTTACGTTTACTTTAGCGATGGAAAGGGATAGGTATATACCGCCGGGCAAGAGTTATAGCTGGGGGAAAGGCAATTATGAGGCAATTAGGCAAGATTTAGGATGCATAGGATGGAGAAGGAAACAGCAGGGGCTGGAGCTTGTTCAAGGAACAGCTACTGCGTGTCCTTGAGAAGTATGTACCTGTCAGGCAGGGAGGAAGTGGTCGAGCGAGGGAACTGTGGTTTACTAAAGAAGTTGAATCTCTTGTCAAGAGGAAGAAGGAGGCTTATGTAGAGATGAGGCGTGAAGGCTCAGTTAGGGCGCTTGAGAGTTACAAATTATCCAGGAAGGACCTAAAGAGACAGCTAAGAAGAGCCAGGAGGGGACATGAGAAGTCTTTATCAGGTAGGATCAAGGAAAACCCTAAAGCTTCCGATAGGTATGTCAGGAATAAAAGAATGACCAGAGTAAGATTAGGGCCAGTCAAGGACAGTAGTGGGAAGTTGTGCGTGGAGTCCGAAGAGATAGGAGAGGCGCTAAATGAATATTTTTCGTCAGTATTCACACAGGAAGAAGACAATGTTGTCGAGGAGAATACTGAGATACAGGCTATTAGACTAGATGGGATTGAGGTTCATAAGGCGGAGGTGTTAGCAATTCTGGAAGGTGTGAAAATAGATAAGTCCCCTGGGCCGGATGGGATTTATCCTAGGATTCTCTGGGAAGCTAGAGAGGAGATTGCAGAGGAGATTGCAGAGCCTTTGGCTTTGATCTTTATGTTGTCATTGTCTACAGGAATAGTGCCAGAAGACTGGAGACTAGCAAATGTTGCCCCCTTGTTCAAGAAGGGGAGTAGAGACAACCCTGGTAATTATAGACCAGTGAGCCTTACTTCGGTTGTGGGTAAAGTGCTGGAAAGGATTATAAGAGATAGGATTTATAATCATCCAGAAAGGAATAATTTGATTAGGGATAGTCAACACGGTTTTGTGAAGGGTAGGTCGTGCCTCACAAACCTTATTGAGTTCTTTGAGAAGGTGACCAAACAGGTGGATGAGGGTGAAGCGGTTGATGTGGTGTATTTGGATTTCAGGAAAGCGTTTGATAAGGTTCCCCATGGTAGGCTATTGCAGAAAATACGGAGGCATGGGATTGAGGGTGATTTAGCGGTTTGGATCAGAAATTGGCTAGCTGTAAGAAGACAGAGGGTGGTGGTTGATGGGAAATGTTCATCCTGGAGTTCAGTTACTAGTGGTGTACCTCAAGGATCTGTTTTGGGGCCACTGCTGTTTGTCATTTTTATAAATGACCTGGATGAGGGCGTAGAAGGATGGGTTAGTAAATTTGCGGATGACACCAAAGTCGGTGGAGTTGTGGATAGTGCGGAAGGATGTTGCAGGTTATAGAGGGACATAGGTAAGCTGCAGAGCTGGGCTGAGAGGTGGCAAATGGAGTTTAATGCGGAAAAGTGTGAGGTGATTCACTTTGGAAGGAGTAACAGGAATGCAGAGTACTGGGCTAATGGTAAGATTCTTGGAAGTGTGGATGAGCAGAGAGATCTCGGTGTCCATGTGCATAGATCACTGAAAGTTGCCACCAGGTTGATAGCGTTGTTAAGAAGGCGTACGGTATGTTAGGTTTTATTGGTAGAGGGATTGAGTTTCGGAGCCATGAGGTCATGTTGCAGCTGTACAAAACTCTGCTGCGGCCGCACTTGGAGTATTGCGTACAGTTCTGGTCACCGCATTATAGGAAGGATGTGGAAGCATTGGAACGGGTGCAGAGGAGATTTACCAGGATGTTGCCTGGTATGGAGGGAAGGTCTTATGAGGAAAGGCTGAGGGACTTGAGGCTGTTTTCGTTAGAAGAAGGTTAAGAGGTGACTTGATAGAGACATACAAGATGATCAGAGGATTAGATAGGGTGGACAGTGGGAGCCTTTTTCCTCGGATGGTGATGGCTAGCACGATGGGACATAGCTTTAAATTGAGGGGTGATAGATATAGGACAGATGTCAGAGGTAGGTTCTTTACTCAAAGAGTAGTAAGGGCGTGGAATGCCCTGCCTGCAAAAGTAGTGGACTCGCCAACTTGAAGGGCATTTAAATGGTCATTGGATAAACATATGGATGATAGTGGAATAGAGTAGGTTAGATGGGCTTCAGATTGGTTTCACAGGTCGGCGCAACATCGAGGGCCGAAGGGCCTGTACTGCGCTGTTATGTTCTATGTTCTATGTTTTCTCCATGGATGCTGCCGTTGTGATCTCGAGCATGTTTTGTTTCCTGTACTCGGTGCTCTGATCAATGAAGGCAAGTGTGCCAAATGCTGCCTTTACCCTGTCTACCTGCGACACCACTCTGAAGGAACTGTGTACCTGCACCCCTGGGTTTCTCTGTTTGACAAACACACATCAGAGCCCTGCCATTAACTGTGTAATTTCTGGTTTGTCTTATCAAAATACAACACCACACATTTATCTGAATTAAACTCTGTCTGCCATTCGTCAGCCCCCAGGCCTAATTGATCAAGATCCTATTGTATTCTCCAATAACCTTTTTCACTGACCACTGTACCACCAATCTTGGTGTCATCCACAAATGTACTAACCATGCCTCCTATATTCTTAACCAAATTTATTCTATAAATAATGAACAACAATAGACCCTGCATCAATTCTTGTGGCTCACTGCTGGTCACAGGCCTTCAGTCCAAAAAACAGCCCTCCAGCATCACCTTTTGTCTCCTACCGGCAAGCCAATTTTGTATTCTATTTGCTAGCTCACCCTGGATCCCATGTGGTCTAACCATACTAAGTAAACTGCATTGTGAAGCTTTTGAGTGGATAACTTTGTAACAGTTGGTAAGTACAGATTTGAAGCAGCCCTACATAAAGGCTCATGCCCAAGGGCCTATACCAAGAGGACTGGTTATAGTTGCTTTTGTTATTGCATCAAATGACCGGTATCAGTGTTTAGAAATCGCATTTTGGCTGTGCAGTTTGTTTTTGTGAAAACTGAAACCTGAGTGCCTGATACTGTACAAGGTTTAAATTAATGGATGTGCAGCAGAATGTGAGCATGTTTTAAGTGAAGTGGCAACCAGACCTGATAGTTCCATGTCCTTGGTATAATTGGAGAAAAATCCTCACATTCAACAGTGCGACTTTTGCAATGATGTAATTTGTTTTTTTTTTAAGACTAGGAAAACCAGGCTGGATGTTACAAAATCTATTTCTGCAGACATATATTAAAAAAAACACAGGTGCCCAGGTGCTGTCCAGATGATTTGGCAGTGTTGAGAATTTTTGTGGCATTTTCAATCCTTATGAAACGATTTGCCTTGGAAAATGGAAGATTCTTTTAAAACTACTTTTCTCCGTTGACCTTTCTCAGTCCCCTTCCTTCATGCCTTACATGGGAGTGACATGTTCCAGACTTTGATACTAATCTAAACAAGATAAAAGAAAATACGCAAAAACAAGTTAATGAACGCCCCCCCCACCCAGTGAAAGGGGTAGAGCCTCATTCATGTCCTGTATTTGCCTACTTTGTGACTCAGATGGGGAACATTATAGATAAAATTTACTTGCAGCATCTGAGCTTCTAAATAAAATTACCTTCTCCCTTGTTTTTCCTCCTCCCCGTTTCGAGATTTTTCTGACCATAATTTGTAAAATTTTATTACAATTTTTTTTCTTTATTCATTCATGGGATGAAGGCGTTGCTGGCTAGGATGGCATTTACTGCCCATCCCTAACTGCCCAGAGGGCAATTGAGCGTCAACCACATTGTTGTGGGTCTGGAGTCACATCAGCCAGACCAGGTAAGGATGGCAAATTCTTTTTCTAAAGGAAATTAATTAACCAGATGGGGTTTTCTTGACAGTCTACAATGGATTCATAGTTAATTCAAATTTAAATTCAAACTCCACCAGCTCCTGTGCCAGAATTCGAACCCATATCCCCAGAACATTACCTGGGTCTTTGGATTAACAATCCAGTGATAATAACTCTAGGCCCTTGCCTCCCCTGATTCTAAGGTGCCTTTACATTTCTAGATTTGCTGACCTAAACCATTATGACAGTGTTAAAACAATCATACTGGAACATCAATGTATTGAGTAATCTCTTATTTTCAAATTACATTAAAAATCTCAATGGCATCTCACTGAGGAGGCTGACTTGTTTTCAGTGGTAGTGTCACAGAAGATAAGTTTGCTTATGGTTTTAAATGAAGAAACACTAATAATAGCCCAGGTCATGTTCCCTTTGTTTTGTTATTTTCACTTATTATTTAGATGAGAATAATGACTAAGACTGTTTTATCACTGTGATATCTTATCTTGTGATAATCCTGCTTTTATTAAACCTTTCACGGGAAAGATGTGCTTAATGTTTGAAGGTAGATTCTGAAATTACACCATCCAGAAACTACTTCTAGTTTTCTTCTTCAACACCTAAGTCTTGGTTTTAGGTACATTGTTTAGAAGCAGAAAGTAAAGAAAAAGCAGCATGCCCAGATTTTGAGCTTCAGGATTCCAGTTGTTGGCCTGCAATACAAATGTGCCGAGTTTTCCGTGTGAGTTGAGCTCACGCTCCGCTTTGCAATGATAAATAAAATGCTATTTATTCCTTCCCTTTATTGCTCCTTGTACAATGTTGCAGGAAAACTAGGGGAGCTAGCAGCCACAACTGAAAAACACACTGAACCATCCAGATGAAATCATTGAATCTTTCTTGACTCTACCTTACTTTCTACAACTTGGGGACATAGGAACAGGAGTAGGCCATTCAGCCCCTGGAGCCTGCTTCACCATTCAACAAGATCATGGCTGATCTGTGACCTAACTCCATATACCTGCCTTGGGCCCATATCACTTGATACCATTACTTAATAAAAATTTGTCTATCTCAGATTTAAATTTGCTTGGCCAAGTTTAACATCTGATGCTGTACTGTATTTCTTTATTCCATGCTCGACAAGTGTATGTCTATGTATATTAGTGAGGAATATTTATCTGTACATCTTTAATGTTTTTATCCGAGTGGGTTTTAACAATGTTGTGGTCTGGGTGGGATGCTGTTTGGAGGGTCGGTGCAGATGCGATGGGCCAAATGTCTTTTATTCTGCACAGTAAGGATGCTATGATAAAACTAACTCTTTACCTCTCTACCTGTTTTAACTCTAAGAACCTGCCTGGTTTAATTCATATAAACTGTACACAGTCAAGTGCATACTGACCTGGCGGTAAGACTGTAAGATATAGGAACACAATTGGGCCATTCAGCCCATCGAGTCTGCTCCACCATTCGATCACGGCTGATATGTTTCTCAAAACCATCCTCTTGCCTTCTCCCTGTTACCCTTGCTCCTCTTACCAACCAAGAACCTATCCATCTCTGTCAAAATCTTCGGAGCCTCTGCCACAAACAAATGGTGATGGGAAGAAAATAGTAAAAACGTTGCATCAGTCCTCACCTGGTCATAAGTGAGCAAATGTATTTTATGTGATAGAATATAATTTAAAATGCTATGAAATCAGGCTGACCAGCATGGAATGTTAAACAGCTAATGGTTTAAAAATATTTGAGCCACTGAAGAATCTGAAGTTGTAAAGGTGGGAAAGCATGTTCCTGTATTTCTTTACTCTGTACTTTTGAATCCTGTTGATCGCAGGGTGTGTCCTGTTAAATGAAAAAAACTTCTGAGATTATTGGGGCGTGTTTTACTTTTGTGCTAGAAGCATGGAATTGAGCCCAGGAACCTCCCATCCTGTCGATAGTAATGTTTCCACCCAATAATTGTAAAAGGTCGGTCAATTCAATTTGATGTGACAGCCAGCCTTAAAGTGACATGTGCAATTCAAATTAAATGCTGAAGCATAGAACTGCTGCAAGGGCTAGTTGAATAATTGAGGGATAAATGAGTAAGTACTGACTAGAATATGAACAGAATAGCTCATTCAGTCCTCCGTATCGGTACTGATTCATTTAGATCAAGGCTCATCAGTACCTTCACTGTGCTAGATTACTGACAAGCGTGAAAGGGTTAGACCAGGGACAAGAACTGATGCCCTCGAGTAAATTCTGAATTTCTGGTTATTCAAAAATGGCACTATCTTGCTTCCCAACCAGTGTCCAATCACCACAGTCCTGTTGATGTAAATGCATCCTGTTTCTCATTGCCATCGTATAGCAATTACCTTCAAAATATTAAAACACTTGTATATCCCAAACACTAGTTTATTAACTATGGTTCATGTATGTAACATTAGTTAGAATTGAAGTAATTATTAACAAAGAAATCCGATAGGCAAATGGAAGTAGCTCGAGTTCCTTTAGCGACACGGTCAAACCCCCGAACCCTAATTAAGCTGAGATACTGTACATGTGTTTAATTTTGCCATGTTCTTTGTGAGCATTTGTATCTCTTTAGTAAATTATGCACGCACATATGTAACATAAATGGATCTTTGTTTTAAACTTTGGTCACTGGTTATGTGTAGTTGTAGCTACGAAGTCCATTAAGATAAAAAGCTATGGTCCTGTTTGAGGTGCAAGTTCAAATATTTTCTGGTCCCTATAAAACGTTCTTGCAGTTTAATTTTTATGCCTGGCTCCTAATTGTGTGTGTCAGCAAGGAGTTTATTTTTTTGTTGGCAAAGTTCTCACTCGGAAAGGTTGGCAAATGGTCTGCTTTGCTGGCAGTTTTCTAACTTACCACTTATCATCTTTGAAGTGCAATTATTTCACCTCCCCCCCCCCCCCCCCCCTCTCCGCCCCATGAAACCGTCCTCCGTTTCCCTGTCAGTGGTCTGACTCAATTAAATTTCTAAGCTTTATGAACTGCCTTTGTGCTGACCAACCATCACCATGTTTAGCAAATGCTGTATGCTGGTTAGTATTGACAGTCCACAAACTGTTGTGAAAACAGCTGAGATCTACCTCACGTGTTTCCAGTGTTCTGTTAATTTCGGGCGAAACAACACTACAGTGAGAGAGAATTTGCATTCATGTAGCACCTTTCACTATTTTAACCTCCTGAAGCATCTGATGAAGTGTTGCGAAGGTGTAGGACCCAAAATTATGGGAACTAGGAGGAGTAGAATTTGGATCTCTATCCATCTTTATCCAATCATCTATTTATATGTTTGTCTGTCACTCCAGCTATTCAATTGTCTATCCATCCAATCATCTATCTATTCCCCTCGGTGGAAAGGTTGGCAGCCAGACAGCTGGCTAAAGGACCTCCCGGTTGGAATTCTGCAACTTGCCAGAGAGGAATCCTGTCCTCGGGAGTTGCTGGTCAGTTCGATGGCTCAGCGTCTCCACGAGACCGGGCAGTATTAGACCCCCTGGGTGGGTACTGCTGGAACTGTAGGCAGGCCAAGGATTGGCAGCTCCCACCCCAACCACCTCCACGAAATCCAAAGGAAGGGCATTCTGAAGCTTAGAGGCAGGGTGTGAAGGGTTTTGGGAATGGGGGGGGAGCAGGGGTGGGTGGTGGGGCTGAGTTTTATACTTTGAGGGAGGGGGGCCATGTTAGGAAGGAAGAGGAGTTGTCCCATCTTCTGCAGCATTCCCAATGTTCGTAGAGCATCCCACCACCACCCCCAGCCCACAGTGACGAGACCATAAGAAATAGAACCAGGAGGAGACCATTCAGGCCCTCATGATAGTTTCCCACTACTTTGAACAAATTTCCACTGCAGCTTGCCTACCTGTTACCAGCCATGCCATATGATGTTATGGTCAGCATAATGCATTGTAACATGGTCAATTGACCCTTAATAATTAATTTGCATATGGTGCGCTAACTACCACAATTGGGGAGGGTAGGCCAGCTGCCTTCCTGCAATTACATTAACCTTCCCTGTCCAAAACACACAGGCAGGGCTACCCAGTATCCAGCCAATTAGTCCCTGCTGTCATTTAGGCTAATAATTTGTCTAAGTGCAAATGAGCTGGACAACTGGGAGAATTCTTGATCCCTACACACTGCATATACGCAAATATCAGGTAAGGTCATCTCCCCAATGAGTTGTTTGTTGGTGCTGCTCACTGTCAGTTTTCCCAACTAGATCACAGTAAAGTGCTGGAGATTTCTCAGTAGAAATTCCAGACGAGAGAATAGACCAAGGGGAACAAAAAGCAGTTTGTTTTTTAAATACTAAGTCAGTCTGTGTGCCAATTTGTAAGTTATATTTTGGTTAAATTGTGAGAACAAACCTTTCCTAAAACCTAGGCTTCATTTGAAAATTATTATTTCTTGTTACTCTGCACCAGACACTGGTCCAAACATCTTCAGAAAGTCATAAAAATGACTGTGCTTGTGAATCTGTAACATCCTTTATTCAGGGACAGACAGAGAGAGAGAGAGAGAGATGGGTGGGTCATAGTTGTTGTTAGCTATGGCCTCACTCTCTTTGATGTGTTAATTGTTGTCCCACATTGTTGGCTCATGCTGAGAATCTTCTCAGACTTCTAGATTTTTCAGGTTCACCCTTAATTTTTTTCCCTGCCACATCACATAGTCTTGTGTTTTTTGTTGCCATGTGCAGAACTTGCCCATTGCTGATTATAATGCTTATTTTTTAAAATTCATTTTAAGGTAAGTGGGCATTAGTGACAAGCCAGCATTTGTTGCCCATCCTGAAGAATGGTGAGCCACCTTTTTTTAAAACACTGTAGTCTGCTCTAGTCTGTGCTGTATGTAAACTCCAAGCCGTTACTGAAGAAATTGCAGGATTTTGACCCAGTGCCAGTGAAAGAATCAGGATTATGATTCTAGTTCAGGATGGTGTGTGGTTTGGAGGGGAACTTGCAAGAGGTTGTGTTCCCATGTATCTGCTGCTCTTTCTTTTTAGTTGGTGGACATTACAGGCTTGAAAGTTGTGTCAGAGGAGTCTCGATGAGATACTGCAACACTTCATATTGATCGTGCGCTGTTGCAGCAGTATAGGGTAAGCAGTGAGTAAATGTGGTGCCAGTCAAGCGGGCTGCTTTGTCTTGGATGATATCAAGCTTGAGTTTTATTGAAACTGCGCTCATCCAGGCAGGTGGAGAGAGAATTCTTTATTACTAGTCCCCATCACCCTTGTACTTGTTGAATTCTATTGCCCACCCCCCGTCCCCCAGCTAACTGTGTTCGTTTGAAAATTCTCCTCCATGTTTTCCAACTCCCTACCTCTAATGTCCTCCAGCTCCACGGTTCTCGGACATGTCTGTGGCCCCTAGTTCTGGCATATGGTGAATTTTCAAGTTTAACATTTCCACAATTGGTGGATGTGTTCTCAGCCCCAAATTCCAGAATTTCCTTCTGACCGCTGTGTGCCTTTCTAACTTAATTCTCTCTTTTAAGACAATCCTTTGAAAACCAAACTCTTAGACCAAGCTTTTACTCCTCCCACCTAAACTGTCTTTGTGCTGCAGCGTCATATTTTGCTTTATAATACTTCTATGAAATATCCAGGGAAATTTCACCATGTTAAACCTGTTGCAGTGATATTGGTAATTGTTGAGAACAAAGCAAACAACTTTGTTTGATGTAGGCCCGTTACATTCTGAAAACTTTTTCAAAGTTTTCAACAATGCATGTTCTGTCCTTTTTTAACTGTCAAGTATCTATTTACTGTCTTTCTCCACTCTTTCCGCCCCCCCGCCCCCAGTTTTTAGGAATTAGTTCAACACAAGTTAATTTCTGCTGCACGCAAAACTACACCTCTGTTCTCATTCCCCTCACCCCCAACTGAACTATGAAGCATATTTGATTTCAAATGCCTTTCCAGAAGCTGGAATCTGATCAAAGTAAAGTTATCTGTGTGTTTGTATTGACATATTGCATTCAGTTGTTTGACTGAAACCAGATATGGTTGCTGCTGACAAGTCAAAAGCGGAATTTGTTTTGACATATTGCAAAAATAAGATTTAATTTTCTGATCTCTGGTTGGACTGCTGTGAACCTGGTAACAAAGCAATCGCAGTACTTCTGCCACAGATTGGAGATAAACTACAGGTTTGTCTTCTGAAGTTGTTGTTTGGAAATGCGTTGTGTGTGCGTGATGTTTCGCTGAGTTGTAAGGTTGAAAGTAGCATGTCACTGAGATCTTTGTCCTTGTTGAATTGCCAACACAGTATTGTGTACTTCATGTTTGCATTGTGGTGCTTAAAATAAGAAGGACTCCACTTCAACTTAGAGTCATAGAGTTAGACAGCACAGAAACAAACCCTTCAGTACAACTCGTCTGCACTTACCAAATAACCCAATCTGACCTAGTGCCATTTGCCAGCATTTGGCCCAGATCCCTCTAAACCCTTTCTATTCATGAGCTCGTTCAGATGCCTTTTTAAATGTTGTAATTATACCAGCCTCCTCCACTTCCTCTGGCAGCTCATTCCATACATGCACCACACTCTGCGTGAAAAAGTTACCCCTCGGGTCCTTTTTAAATCTTTCCTTTGTCATCTTAAACCTATGCCTTCTAGTTCTGGACTCCCTTACCCTGGGGAAAAGACCTTTATTATTTACCCTATCTATGCCCCTCATGATTTTTACAAACCTGTATAAGGTCAGCCCTCAGCCTCCGATGCTCCAATTAAAAAAGTGCCAGTCTATTCAGCCTCTCCCTATAGCTCAAACTTAACAAATTTGTTCTTTTTTAAATAACACTGTATCTGTTGACAGTGCTTCACAGTGAACCATTACATGCACCAGGCATCAAAAATTCATTTCCATTTTAACTAATTGGAAGAGGTATTTCCTTGAGAACCTGACTGAGATTAATATCAGAATATTTCCACAAAGGCAGCCAGCACTCTAAGGGACTGATAAGGCTTTCCCTTCTACCAATAGTGAATTCTTGTTTCTGCATGTGGAAGACTGGAATATTCTAAATTATGTTTCAAAGGATATTAGATTCAAGGTGTACTCACTCTATTGTTTCTTTCGGAATTGATTTAATTGACCTCCTCGGGCTCTATTGAATCAGTAACCAGCTTGTTTGTTTGAACCAATTGTCAAAGTCACAAAGGTCACTTCAGAATATGTTGACGTAAAAGTCCAAACAGATTTCTTAGAAAGGATCAAAACAGGAGGAGCATTCAGCTCCTCGAGCCTGTTCCACCATTCACTGAGATCATGCTGATCTGCGGCTTGACTCCATATCCCTTTAATACCTTCTGCTTAAGGAAAATGTATCTATCTCAGATTTAAAATTAACAACTGATACAGCATCCGCTGCTGTTTGTGGAAGAGAGTTCCAAAGCCGCCCTCTGTGTGTAGAAGTGTTGCCTAACCTCTCTTCTGAATGGTCCAGCCCTCATTCTCAGACTATGCCCCTAATTCTAGAATCCCCAATCCATTGAAATAGTTAATCTTTATCTACACTGTCTTTTCTTGTTAATATCTTGAAAACTTCAATTGGATCACCTCTTAACCTTCTAATTCCAGAGAAAATAGGCTTAATTTGTATAATCTCTCCCCCTAACTTAACACCTGAAGCCCAAGTATCATTCTTGTAAACCTACCTTGTACTCTCTCTCCAAGGCCAATATATCCTTCCTATGGTGTGGTGCCCATATCTGCTTACAGTACTCCCAAGTGGAGTCTAACCACTGTTTTGTATAACTGCAGCATAACTTTATACTCCAGTCCTATAAAGGCCAGCTTCTTGATTATTTTCTGCACCTTTTCATGGGTGTAGTACTTACTGCAACTTTGATCAAGGGGTCTTTGATAGACAACCCATCTCTCTTTGTCCCACCTAACTATACCAATGCTGTTAGACTTGAGGTACGTGGGTTTTTCTTCCGAGATGAAGCAGGAACGCCTGTGAAATATGCTTTGATAAGTGCGAAACCCAGACCGTGCGTGAATGTCTGTGATATGGTAGCATTGTAAATAGTTAGTGTTGTAAATAGACATTAAAACATGTCTCAACAAGAGCTCAGCCTTGGTAGCGCATGTTACATGGGCTATTGTGGAAAATCGCAAACAACATTCCCTCTTAATTATTGTTTCTGCTGTATAGACCACCTGAGATCTCTGCAAAGCAGTGACTTGCAAAACTGTTCCGGACTGGACCAGAAACATTAACTCTGGTTTCACTCAACAGCTGCTGTCAGATCTGCTGAACCTTTCCAGCAAATTTTGTTTGTGCTCCACTTAATTATTTGTTCACAACTTGTAAACCTGTGAACTTTGCTTTCTTCCATGTTGTCATAAGCAATATGTTTTATGAAGAAACACTGATGGACAGAAATCATACAAAAGTGTGATCAATATTGCATTACGATAATTTTTTTTCAGTCATGCCATCGTGGGGAAGTGCAAACTGGACAGCAAGAGCCTGCCCAAAGAAGGAATGGAAACTGGAAAATGTGTGTTCCTTGGCTGCTCTATCTTTGTTTAGATTGGAACTAGAGATGATATTGTCTAACAAGCAAAACAAAATTGTTTGTGTGGCCTCTGCTGAATCTTGATGGAGGTTAATTTATGAAACACAAGGAGGCTTCATGGTTTGACTTTTGATTCTTTATGACTGTGTTAAGATGACGAGAACTAGAGCAGTTAGAATAGGCTTGCAATAGTTTAGGCAGATGTCTAAGGATAAATAGGCAAACTGCAGAAAGCCTAACCTGGCTGTTCTTGGAAGACCAAGTTGTAAAATATGTCTATCAAAATCACCAGCTTTGAGGATTGATCCAAATCTTTGCCCAGCAACATGCAAGAGAAAATTAGACACACACTTAAATCAGAAATCAGAAACAAAAACAGAAATTGCTGGAGAAACTTAGCAGGTCTGGTAGCTTCTGTGGGGAGAAAACAGAGTTAATGTTTCATATCCAGTGATCCTCCAAGAGTCTAGTCACCGGACTCGGAACGTTAACTCTGCTTCCTCCCCTTAGATACTGCCAGAACTGCTGAGTTTATGCAGATTTCAAAGCCAGCTCTTAAAGGTAAAGTCACCATAGTCTTAGAGTCATACAGACCCTTCAGTGCAACTCATCCATTCCAACCAGATTCCCTAAACTGAACTAGACCCATTTGCCTGCGTTTCATCCAAATCCCTCTAAACTTTTCGAATCCATGTACCTGTCCAAATGTCTTTAAATGTTGAAATTGTACCTGCCTCTACCACTTCCTCTGACAGCTCATTCCATACGTGCACCACTTTCTGCCTGCAAAATTTGCCTCTCAGATCCCTTTTAGATCTTTCCCATCTCATATTAAACCTATGCTCTCTAGCTTTGGACTCGTTTACCCATGGAAAAAGATCTTGGCTATTCACCTTATTTCTGCCCCCATGATTTTATAAATCTCTATAAAGTCACCCCTCAGCCTTCAATGCTCCAGGAAGAAAAGTACCAGCCTATTCAGCATCTCCTTATAACTCAAACCTTCCAGTCCCAGCAACATCCTTGTAAATTTCTACAGTACCTTTTCCTGTTTAACAAAGTCCTTCCAAAAGCAGACCCACCAGAGTAGTACTCAGTATTCTAAAAGTGGCCTGACAAATGTTCTGTATATAGTCTGAGCATGGTGTTCCAACTCCTTCACTCATTGCTCTGACCAATGAAGGCAAGTGTGCCAAATGCTGCCTTCATTACCCTGTCTACCTGTGATGCCACTTTCAAGGAACAATGAACCTTCACCCCTAGGTCGTCTTGCTCACAACACTTTCCCAGGGCCCTACTGTTAATTGTGCAAGTCTTGCCCTGGTTTGCCTTACCAAAATTCAACACCTCGCATTTATCTAAATAAATTCCACCTGCCACTTCTCAGCCCATTGGCCCTCTGATCAAGATCTCATTGTACTCTTAGATAACCTTCTTCCCTGTCCACCATGCCACCAATTTTGGTGTCATCCACAAATTTACTAACCATACCTCCTATATTTTCATCCAAATTGCTGAAATTAATGGCAAACACCAGTGGATCCAGAGCCAGTCCTTCAGGCACACCACTTGTCACAGCCTCCAGTTCTAACAATCCGCTACCACCACCCTCTTTATCGGACCATTGTCTCTACACAGAGACAACTGGTGGTGGTTTAACCTGAACTGAGGAAGGGTCACTGGACCCGAAACGTTAACTCTGTTTTCTCCTCCACAGATGCTGCCAGACCTGCTGAGCTTTTCCAGCAACTTTGTTTTTGCACAGTGATCACTATCTGAGTCACTGCGCGGTTAGTCCCCAGTATGGGGTTGCATAAGATCATCATATGGACCTGTCTGCTTATCTTCATTATTCACAGTAGTGCTTTTGACTTCAACATCACTATTCCATAATAAGAGGCATTTAGGCAGACCAATGAGCAAGCAGGGAATAGAAGGAGATGGACCACATTCAGGCAGATGGGACTAATTTAGAATAGCATCATGCTCAGCACAGACATGGTGGGTTGAAGGGCCAGTTCCTGTACTGTACTGTTCTACATTTTTTGCATAAATGATGGTTTTTGGTACTCCACCTTTTAGAAACGACACTTTTCTTGCCACAATTGGGATCAGTTCAGGGGAGGTGGTAGCTTTATTTGTTGACTTACATTATAATTGAAATAGGATAAAAGCTGTGTGGCAAAAACGAATCAAAAATCTTTGTGGTCAAGCAAAGGGTTTAAAAGAGGGGAGCTGATTCACCATCCTCATTCACTTGTGCCATTGATCGATGACTAAATACTGCCTTCTAGTGAATCTAATGCGATACCTGGCACTGGCGTGGAGTTCTGTAATTATCATTTTCATTGCCCCTCTGAGGGTGTAGAATCAGATAGATCCATGGATGACGTGACCATTTTATTGATTCAAGTTACCCCATAATGTCATGTTTCTTTTTCCTTTTAGGTTTAAATTGTATTTGTACTTTGTTTTTGTTTCTTGAAGCAGGTTATATGACACATGGCAGCTTTGTCAATCTGGTTAGCAGATTGTCACTAGAATTGGGTGGAGGGAAAATCCTAGGTGTGCCTTTAAATTAATGAACCGTGGTAATTGCATCCAAGTAGTTAACAATCATAATGGAGTTTGATCCTGAAGAATCTTAGGTAAATGTTTACATGAAGTACATGGAAAAATAAATTTTCTTAGACATTAAATTGTGGGGCTAACTTTTACGTGAGAACTTTTACACAAGTATATATGGTATTGTGAGATGTGTGACTAGGAGTAAGTTCTGTTTGTGTAGCTTATGGAATGTGAGTCAACAGGATAGTCTATGAGCTTGTAATTTAATTCAATAGTTTAGATGTTTGCTATTTCAAATGTTAGCATCTGTTTATTTATACAAGACCTAAACAAATACAATAGAAGCTTCTTTTAGATGAGATTGTGTAAGTTATAAAATAGTTTCTAGAATTTCACATCCATTTGATCAGTCCCTTTCTTTTGCTGGTTTCTATATTTGTCTTCCTAGAAGACAGAAAAGCCGGCGATGATTTTAACACCATTTCATGTGTCTTTCAATGGATTAAAAACTTGGTTAATCCAGTTTTTGCACATTCTTGTGTCATCAAATTAAATGTAAAAGCACATTGTCTGAATCATCATGGGAGAGTGGTTTTCCACATTTTTGGAAAAACTGAGCTTTTTTTTTCTTTACGGCCTTATATTTTTCTCCTTTTTTTTTCATTTCCATTTGTGTGCGGTTCCCAGGCATTGTTGACTGTCTGAGACACCCTCAAACAGCCATTCTTGTAATTTTAGAAAGATCAAATCATTGGTTTGGATATCCCACAGGCATCCTGGAGGAATCTTTTCCAATCAATGAATGTTTTACAGTATGGACACTCAAGAGTCGGGACTCTGGTCAGGTGTTAAAGCCAGTTTACAGTTAGTTAACACTCTGGTTGAAACCATATATTAATGCATAGGGCAGGCTTCAAACATTTCTGAGATATTGCAAACAACAAGTGCTGGAGATCACAGGGGGTCAGGCAGTTTCCATGGAGAGAAAGCAAGCTAACGTTTTGAGTCCAGATGACTCTTCATCAGAGTTTCATGTCCGCTCTGATGAAGGGTCATTTAGACTTGAAACGTTAGCTCGCTCTCTCTCCGTGGAAGCTACCTGACCCCCTGTGATCTCCAACACTTTTTATTTTCAGTACAGATTAGAAACATAGGAGCAGGAGGAGGCCATTCGGCCTTTCAAACCTGCTCCACCATTCTTCACGATCATGGCTGATCGTCCAACTCATTAGCCTAATCCTGCTTTCTCCCCATAACCTTTGATCCAATTTACCCCAAGTGCTATATCTAGTTGCCTCTTAAATACATTCATGTTTTGGCATCAACTACTTCCTGTGGTAATGAATTCCACAGGCTCACCACTCTCTGGGTGAGAAAATGTCTCCTCATCTCCGTCCTAAATGATCTACCCTGAATCCTCAGACTGTGATCGCCTGGTTCTGGACACACCCATCATTGGGAACATCCTCCCTGCATCTACCCTGTCCAGTCCTGTTAGAATTTTATAAGTCTCTGAGATCCCCTCTCATTAGTCTGAAGTCCAGTCAAACCAATCCCGATTTAGTCAATCTCTCCTCGTATGTCAGACCCGCCATCCCCGGAATCAGCCTGGCAAACCTTTGCTGCACTCCCTCGAGAGCAAGAGCATCCTTCCTCAGAAAAGGAGACCAAAACTGCACACAATATTCCAGGTGTGGTCTCACCAAGACCCTGTATAACTGTAACAACATATCCCTGCTCCTGTACTCAAAACCTCTCACAATGAAGGCCAACATACCATTTACCTTCTTTTACCGCCTGCTGCACCTGTATGGTTACCTTCAGCGACTGGTGCACAAGGACACCCAGGTTCCACTGCACACTCCCCTCTCCCAATTTACAGCCATTCAGGTAGTAATCTGCCTTGTTTTTGCTTCTAAAGTGAATAACCTCACATTTATCCAAATTATATTGCATCTGCCATTGATTTGCTCACTCACCCAACCTGGCCAGATCATGCTGACGGATCTCTGCATCCTTGTCACAGTTCACCCTCCCACCCAACTTGGTATCATCTGCAAATTTGGAGATGTTACGTTTTGTTCCCTCGTCCAAATCATTATTGTATATTGTGAATAGCTGGGGTCCCAGCACCAATCCCTGTGGCACCCCAATACCTGCCAACTTGAAAGTGACCCATTAATTCCTGCTGTTTGTTTCCTCTCTGCCAACCAGTTTTCTATCCACCTCAATACGTCGCCCAGTCCCATGCGTTTTAATCTTGCACAATAATCCCTGATGCAAGATTTTATCAAACGTTTTCTGAAAGTCCAAATATATCATATCGACCGGCTCCCCCCCATTTCAACTCTACTGGCTACATCTTTATAGAATTCCAACAGATTTGTCAA
>NC_063334.1:11777194-11780049 GCF_021869965.1 Rhincodon typus
TTCTGAAGGAGGGTTTAGGCCCGAAACATCAGCCTTCCTGCTCCTCTGATGCTGCTTGGCCTGCTGTGTTCATCCAGCTCTGCACCTTGTTATGTCAGATTCTCCAGCATCTGCAGTTCCTGCTATCTCTTCTATCCATCTCAATACACTTCTCCCAATCCCATGCACTTTAATCTTGCACAATAATCTCTTATGCAATACTTTGTCAAACACTTTCTGAAAGTTCAAATATCGACTGGCTCCCCCTTGTCAACTCTACCAGTTGCATCTTCATAGAATTCCAACAGATCGGTCCAGCATGATTTCCCCTTCATAAATCCATGCTGACCCTGTCTGAAACTGCCACTGCTTTCTAAATATTTTTGTTTTATTAGATTATGTCTTTATCCAAAAAGCTACTGGAAAGACTTGTTAAAATTGTCTGGAGTTGAATCCTGATAGTTTTGTATTCCCTTGTGCAAGTCGTTTGTTCTAAGCTCAATTGTTATGCACCATGCAATAAAAGCGATGCTGATTTCTAAATTACACCATCGGAGGCAAATCGTGCCAACTCCGTACTAGTCATGTACCTAACACAATTTTTTTTCTTTTTCCTTTTCCAGATTGAATGACTGACTGGACTCGATGCATGGTGGTTGCATGACTAATGTCTTTGTGGATTTATGAATAAACAGATACAGTTATGGCACACACAGTGATTAATGGGAGTGTTCCAGGTAACAGACTTTCCTATTGCAATACCATACTGTGGACATTTTCTATGGTGAAATCAAAGCTATAGCATATTACTTTTAGATCCAATCAGGTTTCACTTCCAAATAATATGAAGTGTCTTACATTGTCAGTCTGCCCCATCTCCTGAAGTGACTGTATTTGTTGTTCTGCAATGAAATAATGAATCAGTGACAAATGCAAGTGATTTCATCAATGTAAAACTTAAAGAAATGAATACTACAGTATAAATGAATGTATTTCATTGGGAGCAATATTTCATTTGTACCAGCACGTAACGAATGGTGAAAAATTGCGTACTTTAATGACTTTTCATTTGCAAGTACATTCCAATTTTAATCAAAGGCATCAAACCATAGAGAAACATGGAGAAATTCCCTATTTGGTGGGGGGTGTCCCAGTCCCTCAGCCTCAACTGTTTCCTTAATATTACTAAACCAAATGACGCTCTGAGTCCTCCAATATGTATGTTCTGTCACTTGTGCATTACATCGGACGGTCTTGATTTCTGAGGTATTTGCAGAATTCGTCTTCATTGTGTGTGTGTGTGAGAGAGAGAGAGAGAGAGTATAGCGCGGTGGGGTCACCTGTAGTGCGAACCCAAGATCCCGGTTGAGGCCATCCTCATGGTGACCGAACTTATCTATCAGCCTCTGCTCGGCGACTCTGCGTTGTTGTGTATCCCCAAGTCCACTTTGGAGGATGTTTACCCGAAGATGCGAAGCCAAATGTCCTTGACCACTGAAGTGTTCCCCACTGGGAAGGAACATGACTGTCTGGCGCTTGTTGCGCAGTGTCCATTCATCTGTTGTCGTAGTGCCTGCATGGTCTCAACAAGGCAGACTTTGGGATACACAACAACGCAGAGGCTGATAGCCGAGGAGGCCACAACCGGGATCACTACAGGTGACCCCCCCTATACACTCTCACACACATGTGCGCGCACACAGTCACTCTTTTTCTTTCTCTCTACCACCTACCACACACATGCACACACTCTCACACTCTCTCCCCCTCTCCCACCACACACTCACACACACTTCCCCCCCACCGCCCCCACCCCACACACACACACTCTCTCACACATTGTCTGCCTGTCTCTCTCTCTCTCTATCTCTCGCACACACTCTCTCTCTATCTCTCGCACACACTCTCTCTCTCTCTCTCTCTCGCGCGCACACACCTACACAACACACACAAATCTGTGGGGTGAATTTGCATTTTCAGATTTGTAATTGCAGGGACATTCTATTTTGTTCAAAAAGCACACAATTTGTTGACAGTCGATGTGGCATTTATAAATTCCTACTTTGGAAATAAAACCAGTCTGATTCCAAGTTGATACACAGACAAATTCTAAACAAGGCCTCCCACCTAAAATGCATTGTCTGACCTGAGATGTCACCTCTGGTATACCAAGGGAACTGATAAAACCTTTAGTTATCTCAGGGCAGTGACTTGCAAGAATTTTGGAATTTGCATTTTAACGCTTTCTAACTGATTAAAGATTTAATAGCCATTTTAGGTTTGTTCAACACTGCATCAGTTCTATGACTATTTAGTCTTTTGCTTATAAATTCTGTGTCCGTTGTCACCTCTCTCACTGACACCTGAAGAAGGAGTCAGAACATCTTCTGTTAACTCGGTAGTGTTTTCCCAGACCAACACAATTAATGCTTTCATTGTATTGGAAGGACCAGCTTACTGGAAGGAAAGACTCACAAATACCCCTATCCTAAATGATTGATGCACCAGGCTGCTCTATGTGAAAGATAAGGCCAAAACATTTGCAATAATCTTCAGTTAAAAGTGCCAAGTGGATGATCCATCTTAGCCCCTTCCTGAGGTCTCCGGTGTCATAGATGTCAATCTTTAGCCAATTTGTGACATAAAGAAACGCTAGAAGGCACTGACCATTGCAAAGGTTGTGACCTGGCAACGTTATGTCAATTGTATTGAAGTCTTATGCTCCAGAACTGAAAGATTAAGGTAGGTAAAGTTTCCATAGTCCATGGATCGAGGCTTCTTGGTGCTCTCTCGTTCTCTCGTTCTCTCGTTCTCTCGTTCTCTCGGTCTCTCGGTCTCTCGGTCTCTCGGTCTCTCGGTCTCTCGGTCTCTCGGTC
>NC_063334.1:11780059-11794322 GCF_021869965.1 Rhincodon typus
CTCGGTCTCTCGGTCTCTCGGTCTCTCGGTCTCTCGGTCTCTCGGTCGCTCGGTCAGAGAGAGAAAGGGAGAGAGATTTTGGTGATTTAAGCTGAGGGTCACCAGGCCTCGGGTGAGGAGAGACATAACCTCAGCCAGTGCATGAACTGTAACCACGCTGTTGACCTCACTCTACATTGCAAACCAGCCATCCAGCAAACTAAACTAACCAGCACATAGCCACCCCTTGGTCAAGTTGTTCAGTAGAATTACAACATGGGCATCTGCCCAGGTGTGTCTGGATCTCATAAAACCAGACGAATCCAAATGAAAGCAAAGTACTATGGATGCTGGAGATCTGCAATAAAAACATAACCCTACCGTAGAATCTCAACCGGTCTGGTGGCATCTGTGGAGAGAGAAAAACAATGTCCCCTTTTTTGAGTTGCAGGGAACAGATGAAGCACGGTGGGTAGAAGGAGGAGAAGCAACATCTGCTTTTATTGGCACTGGGTGCTATATTCAATTAAGTCTTCATTCACTGACTTTATCACTTTTATCACTCAATCATTTAGGATAGGGGTGTTTGTGGAGCCTTTCCGTCCAGTAAGTTGGCCCTTCCACTGCAATGAAAGCATTAATTGCGTTGGTCTGAGAAAACACGACTGAGTTATCAGAAAATGTTCTGACTCCTCCTTCAGGTGTCAGTGAGAGAGGTGACAACGAACGCAGAAGCTTTGGGACATCACACACAACTTTTCAGTGTATGAGTGAATGAATATTGAATGAGGAAAGTGAGTCAAAGGTGCTGGGGAGGTTGGCGGTCGGGTTATTCGGGGATGGAGTGGAGCATCAGTTGTATAAATGCGTAGATGTTAGACATAATTTTAATCTGTCTAACATTTCTCCAATAAATAACCAGGCAAGTGAGTAGAAAATTCCAAGGTCTTTCTCTGTCTCGACCTCAGAGTGGGAGACGTTTTCAGAGGGTCTCTCAAAGGAGGGGAAATTTCCATCAGGCTTTCCAGGTAATTCCCATGGAGTTTGTTTATTGAATTATCAGCAGAGTGGCATCCAAAAATTCCAGTTTCCAAAGATCCAGAAACTGGAAACTTTTGGGCCATGAACTCCAAAACAGAACCGTATCATTAAAATGGGTGATGACTTCCACTCAATCATTGGTCTTTTGAGAGACTGAGGTTAGCTTAAGGCTACCAAGGAAATGGCCACAGTTGATCTTGGATGTGAGTACATTTGACAGAGAGGCTGTCGAAATTGTGATGATTCGATTTCCCGTCTTAGTACAAATAAAATGACTAGGGAATGCTTAGACATATTAAGCAGTGGGGTAAAGTTTGAAGCAACCTTGTATGTTTCCTTGATTTGATGCTGTAACAAATACTTGGGGTACTTTGAGTCTTTGTTCCTAACTGATGGTCTGGGAAAAGTGAGAAGATAGTCACGCAAAGTACTATTTATGTATAATTTGGGGAAAGGAAAGTGTCAATTTGGATCTGCTGCTTTTTTTTTGACAAGAAAAATAAGGAATGTGAAACATTTTCGAATAACCCATGTCTGCATCATATGAAAATTTTCCTTTAATTGTCATTTTAGTTTAAAACATCTTTCACTGCTCCATGCCATTCTTAGTACAAAATTTACCATAAATTGCCAGATAAAATAACTGAGCATGAAATTGATAGCTTTATAGTTGATTGAATCTGTTATTTTAAGCCGATGTTTCAAAATTATGGTTTCTGTCTGAAGCAGCGTGATGTGAATTGCAAATAGTTTAGTATAAACCTGTACACAGAAAACCAGACATGCAGATTAATGAGTAGTTTAACAATCTGCATTTTTCTTTTCTGGAAGGCTTAAGAAATCTTCTGAGATGTAAGCACTAAGTGGTATACAACTATATAACATTCCTTCCCCCACAGCCATGGTTAGCTACAATTTTGTATCCTTACTATAAAATGTTGTTTGCCAAGGATTTGTAGCTGGGGAGTGTAACTTATTTTCAATTCCTTGTCCCCTTTTATTTTGAGCTTAGCGTGATGTGCAGAAACCAGCCACAATGCTTAGTCTCCAAAGTAAATAAGTAAATAAACATTGAATACAAGTTGAGGTTGTATTTCCCCTGATAATCGATGCACATCCTCCCAGAAATATACTTTGCATTTCTCTAATCTCAAAGGACTTGGGTGAGGGTTAGCCAGAGCTGACACTCCAACAGCATTGAGATTGACTCTTAATGGCTGAGCAAGTCATTCTGCCATTCAAAAATGCTGGGAGAAAGGTCCAAAAGCAGTGAAGCCGAATGCTTCAACCTAGATACTGGAAAAGACAACACACATTCCCCCTGTAGACTGTGCAAAATCTTCCTTGATAAGGTCTAAGGGCTTGTGCCAGAAATTGGAGAACTGTCTCTCAGACTTATAAAGCAACAACCTGCCATAGTCATACTCTCAATCATACATTACAGATAATACCTTAGTTAGGGATGGGATAGTATTGCCTATGTCCAGTTCCACCCAGTGACAGGACAGACGCACCAGCGGTGGTGGAATAGTGTTGTACAAGCTGGATGAAATAGCTCTCGGAGTCCTCAACATTGACTCCAAATCCCAGGAAACCTCATTGTATCAGCTGGAAAATGATCAGGGGAAGCTCGTGCAGATCACCACCAATCAGTGCACTTCCATGTTGAACACCGCTCAGGGTGCCAAGGACACTGAATGCACTCAGGGTGCAGTACTTAACGTCAAAACATAGAAAATAGGAACAGGAGTAGGCCAGTTCTGAGGAAGGCTCACCAGACCTGAAACATTAACTCTGATTTCTCTTCACAGATGCTGCCAGACTTGCTGAACTTGTCCAGCAATTTCTGTTTTTGTAGGCCATTCAGCCCTTTGAACCTGTTCTGCCATTCAATACGAACATGGCTGATCATCCAGCTCTGCACCCTTTTGCTATTTTCTCTCCATACCTCCTTGGATCTCTTTAGCCCTAAGAGCTATATCTAACTTCTTCCTGAAAGCATTCGATATTTCAGCCTCAACCACTTGCTGTGGGAGAAAATTCCACAGGTTCACCATCTCTGGGAGAAGACATTTCTCCTCATTTCAGCCCTTAATGTATCCTGTATCCTTAGACTGTGGCACCCTGGTTCTGGACTCCCTGGTCGTCAGGAAAATCCTTCCTGCCTTTACCGTATTGAATCCTGTTAAAATGTTATTGGTTTCTATGAGAACCAAAGTCCTCTACCACTCTTCATATGATGCATTTGATAGAGTATGGTATCAAAGAGCTGTAGCAGAACTGAAATCAATGGGAAGTAGAGGGGAAACATTCTACTGGTTGGAGTCATATTTAGTACAAAAGATGGTTGTTGAATATTATTCAGCTCTGTCCTAAGGCATCACTGCAGGAGTTCCTCAGGTAGAATCTTTATTCAACCTACTTTTCTAATCAACCTGTTTGGAGATGCTATTATACACACCTGGAGCAGGTGTAACATGAACCAGAAGTAGGGACACTACCACTACGCCACAAGAGGGCCTGGGGCTTCTCAGGTAGTACCTAATGTCTAACCATCTTCAGCTACCTCACTGACCTTCCCTCTGTTATTGGGTCAGATTGCAACTGATGCTTGCACAATGTTCAGTACAATTCACAACTCCACAATTACCGAAACAGTGTGTGTACATATGCATCAAGATCTGGATAACTTCCAGGTTTGGGCAGATGAATCGCAAATTACAATTGTGCTACACAAGTGCGCAACAATGACAGTTTGCAACAAGACATTCCCCTTGAATTTCCAAATATCAACATCCTGGCACATACCATTGATCAGAAACCGAACCGGACTAGTCCTATAAATTCTAAGTAGCTGAGAGGCTGAAGATTCTGTACCTACTAACTTAACTATCAACTCTGCTAACCCTGTACACCATCTACAGGATGCAATGTCATGGATGTAATAGAATGTTCTCCGTTGGCCTTGATGTGTGCAGCTCCAACAACACTTGATCCAACTGCTTGATAGGTGGTGAATGAAATGCCAGTGACGGCAGTGTGTCCCATCTATGAGATGTCTGCAGCTACTCACAAGGACTCCTTCAGCAGTTTCCAAACCACAACCTCCACCACCCTCAAAAGACAAGGACAACAGATACATGGGATCACCACCAACTGCATCCTTTCCAAGCCCCACACCATCCTGACCTGAACTGTATCACTGTTCCTTAAGCATCTCTGGGTCAAACTCCTGAAACGCTCTCTCTAATAGTACTGGAGACGTACCCACAGCACTTTGGCTAGACCAGCATTTATTGTCCATCCCCAAATGTCCTTGAGAAGGCAAACCGCATTCTCGAATTGCTGAGTGAGTGATGTCCACCTCACATGGAATAATTCTTAAAAAGACTTGATGACGAATGCAGTTTTTCGAGTCTCATCATTTCACCAAGCAGGATTCTAATTAACAGCTTCTTAGGCTATTGCACTCTGCTAGTTTGAGGATGTTTTCACCATTTTCCTGTTCCCAATGTTGACACAAACAATATTACTACACCTGGTGGTTCAAAGCTTCAAAGAAAGCCATGAGCTTTGTACCCATAACAGTGGTCACGAACCCGATTGAGACTCTAGTTTGCTTTGATTACTTTCGTTAGGTGGGATTTTATTTCCACTGGTGTTTCGAGGATTTTAGAACTTTTTTTATTTTCGGTTTTTAATCGCAACCAAGTAATGATCGGATTCCGTTTGATTATGCAGGATTATGGGATTTTCAATGATTTACATTTTGGGATCATATTTCATCAGTTTGCCCATTTTTCAATGAAAGCTGCTAAATTTATTAACCAATAGAAGCCTTTCTGTTGCGTGCTTAGGATTCTGGACCATTTGAGTGAAAATGTCAAAATGTAATCATTGCAAACTAGCACCCTGCAGCGGTAATTTTCATTTTTCTGTTATGGGTTGTGTTGGAACCAAACCACAAAAGGAAATATTAAGGCCAAATCTTTGAATCCTATTTAAAACCAAAGTTTTGCTCTTCCTCCTCTTGGGTATTGAGTTTTGCCAGGGTACAATTCAAGCTGCTTCCTGGCACTTTGCCTAGGTTGCTATGCTTCGTGTGTTAGTCTAGACAATAGACATGTTCAGGTTATTGGAGGCCAGCTGAGCCTGATCCAGTCAGCACTGAACATTTGCAGGTTTTCCAGCAGGTTTACTGAATTACCATTAGAAGTGGGCACCCTCCCCCTTGAGGTGCAAAGGATAATTTGCAGCACGCCAAAAGTAGCATGGAAACTAACTCTGAATCAAACCAGGTGGAAGGATTTTTGTCTCGTGGTGCCTTTTCCCCGCTCAAGTTTTAGAAAATTCTTGGTCAGGTTAATGAAGATATTGGTAGAAGCTGAATGTGTAAAGAACCTTCATCTTGGTTTATGGGCCACCCATAATGCTGACTAGGTCTGACCTAACTTTGTCACGTGAGGTACCATGCCAGCTTCTTGAAATTTAAATTGTTTCATGGTCTTCATGTTTTACCCTCTTTGTTCCACTCCATCATTGGCAATTATTCACCAATGAGAATGACTGTCTACCTCGGAAATTCCATGACACTGGTTCTGTGGGTCCTTGTGTGACTGCTGAGCCCGATCCTAGAGCCCGATCTCCCACTATACACCTGGCAGGTGGAATTGGTCCTTAGCCTCAAGGTCATTTAATATTCCTTTCTCCAGTGCTTTTTCCATACTTCCTCTTATCGCTGGGTGTTGTCAAAGAATTGTGTCCATTCTTACAGGAGGCTCCTCCAAGTTGGTCCCTTCTGATTGAGGCTGTCTCTCACTGTTGCCACCTATGTTGCATTTCTCGAGGGAAGTCTTTGAAACACTTCCTTTGTCCTCCTGTCATTCAAGTGCCTTCCTTGAAGAAGATTTACTTTGTTAGTTGGAACTCCGGCATCCCAAGCATGTGGTTGGCCCAGTGGAGTTGGTTTCAGATGATTCCTTACCAATTGACTTGATGGGTTTAAAAAAACCCTAACTTTAGTTAACAGCCAGTCAAAGCTGCAGGTATATTCCTCTCATAAATGCAAGGGGCCTGTAGCATGGATTTGACATGTAGAACCCATCCACACTGGATTTTAGAGGAATGGTAACCTACACTGAGTCTTCATGTTCACCATTAAATCTTTCTTGCTCAGTTGAATTAGAGGTTTGAAATTGCCTACATCATACACAAAAAAAATCAAGCTAATTGCACACAGAATAAGCCTTGGAGTTTGATTACTTAATACAACTAATTTGCTCATTCATCAATAGAACTGTTTGGATCGCATGACAGCATCTGCCCTTCTCCCCTTGGCCAAAGTTTCTCACCATTGCAGGACCATCCAGGACTTCCAAAATAGCCTCTATTGTCTTTCTCATAAGAACATAAGAACTAGGAGCAGGAGTAGGCCGTCCGGCCCTTCGAGCCTGCTCCGCCATTCAATAAGATCATGGCTGATCTTTTTGTGGACTCAGATCCACTTACCCGCGTTCTCACCGTATCCCTTAATTCCTTTATTGTTCAAAAAAAATCTACCTTATCTTTAAAAACGTTTACTGAAGTAGCGTCAACTACTTCACTGGGCAAGGAATTCCATAGATTAACAACCCTCTGGGTGAAGAAATTCCTTCTCAATTCAGTCATAAATCTGCTCCCTCTAGGCTATGCCCTCTTGTCTTAGCTTCACCTGCCAGTGGAAACATCCCCTCTACTTCTATCTTATCTATTCCCTTCATAATTTTATATGTTTCTATAAGATCCCCCCTCAATCTTCTGAATTCCAATGAATATAATCCCAATCTACTCAGTCTCTCCTCATAAACCAACCTCCTCCACTCCGGAATCAACCTAGTGAACCTCCTTTGCACCCCCTCCAGTGCCAGTACATCCTTTCTCAAGTAAGGAGACCAAAACTGCACATAGTACTCCAGGTGTGGCCTCACCAGCACCTTGTACAGCTGCAACATAACCTCTCTGCTTTTAATCTCAATCCCTTTAGCGATCAAGGATAAAATTCCATTTGCCTTCCTAATTACTTGTACCTGCAGACCTACCTTCTGTGATTCATGCACAAGGACACCCAGGTCCTTCTGCATAGCAGCATGCTGCAACTTTTTAACCATTCAAGTAATAATCCTTTTTACTATTACTCCTACCAAAATGTATGACTTCACATTTATTTACATTGTATTCCATCTGCCAGACCTTTTCTCCTTGAATCCCATCTCTTCCATCCTCCATTCCAAAAGGTACAAGGAGCTGTTGAATAGGCTTGCAAAGTTTTGTCAAATAGCTACATAAAAGAAGCCGTATGCTTTAGAGTTTTTTAAAAAAGCATAATGCAAATGTATATAACTGCGCCTCTCAAGTTCATTTCTTGAGTCTTGCATTAAAATCATTTCTATATAACTAGAGCTTGTTTATTGTTCTGTTCTTTTCTTTGCTTTGTCTGCCCTTAGTTGAACAAACCAACCATAAAACATGCCGCAATCTTTCTCTGCTGTAGCAAGCTATCACCCCATCTCCAACTACTGGCAATGTGGTTAATAGTGAGGAATAAGGTCTTGGGTAACAGCAAGACATAGACTGGTTGTTCAGATGGACAGAGCTGTGGCAAATAGAATTGAAACCTGAAAAGTGTGAGGTGACGCCCTTTGGAAGAAGGAACAAGACGAGAATACCCAATGAATGGCAGGACACTAGGAAGCTCAGAAGTACAGAGGGATCTTGGGATGTCAGTCCACAGATCCCTGAAGGTAGTTAAGGCATATGGGACACTTGCCTTTATCATCAAGGCACAGATTTTAAGAGCAGGGAGGGTATGTAGGAGCTGTACAGAACTTTGGTTAGGCCACGGCTGGAGTACTGGGTGCAGTTCTGGTCACTGCACTACAAGAAGGGTGTGATTGCACTGGAGGGGATAGTGAGGAGATTCACCAGGATGTTGCCTGGGATGGAACATTGCAGCGACGAATAGAGGCTAGATAAGCCCGGGGTGTTTTCTTTGGAGCAGAGAAAGCTGAGAGGGCTCCGGTAGAGACATATACAATAATGAGGGGCATGGATAGGAATCAGCTATTCCCCCTAATCAAAGGGGTCAATAACAAGGCACTTTAATTTTACGGTGAAAGGCAGGAAGTTTATAGGGAATTTGAGGAAAGTATTTGCAAAGTTATATAGGCACCGAGATGAGCAATAACACTTTTTTTAATAAAAGGTTTTCACTCCCTTGTATGGATCCCTTTTGTGGTACTTCTCTGTAATCTCTTTCAACTCTACTGTTCTCCAAAGAATAACTGTTCCTCTAAGCCTGATATGGGTGCATTCTGCAATTCCTTTCCATTGGCAGCTGGTCATGCCTGTGGAGTCTAAGTAGTAAGCACGAGAAATTCCCTCTGCCGAACACCTATTGCTCTCCTCCATCCTCCTCTTTTAAAATACTGCTTAAAGCCTCTTTAACCACCTGTTGTAATATCAGCTTAGTTAATGAACTGTTATTTTTGTCTGTGTTCCTGTTTGACTTGTAAAGTTTCTTCAAAGAGCTACATAAAGGCAGGTTGTATGGTTTACTAAAAAAAATCACAGCACATACGATATAACTTTGTGCCTCCCATGTTCATTTCTTTAATAAAATGCATTGAAAGCATTTCTATATAATTAAAGCTTGTTTATTTTTGATTCTTTAATTCTATTCTGGCACTAAGAAAGTAAACCATATAAAATCCAGCTGGCCCAGTGCCTTAGCCATTTTATTTTGGGAGAAAGCGAGCCGTGATGTCAGTGCTCTGGTTGAAAACAAAACGAGTGTTTCCTCTGGGCTGCCATCCATCTGCAGCCTTTGTCTAATCTTTAACTACTGTGACACAGTTGCCGGTGCATGCTGTATAATAATTAAACCTTGCTGCATTGAGAGTATGCTTTTACTTCAGTTGAAATCATTGCAGTAGAAGCTGAAGGACAGCCCTCCGAAACTTGGGGTGATTGACACATTGCCTACTGGTATTAGGAATAATAGTCGAATTGAGACCTATGGCTTGGCAGCCAGTACAACGTTTACAAGGAAATTCCAAAAGAACTGAGCAAGCTGGCCTTAGCAATGCTAGTTATTTGTGTGCTGATGTGTCAGGAATAAATGAGACAGTCCAACTGTGAAGTTGCATTTTTCACTGAGTGGGAGAAAGAGAAGGATTATTACCATTCGGTAAGTCGACTAGCTACGTCTTTATCTCAAACTTATTCCTTTCTTTTTAGAGAAGCAAAACTTAACAGGCATTTGCATTAAAGGTATGTCACTTAGAGAATTTCATGGTAGATCTCAGTAGCAAACTCGAATAAATGGATTTAGATTTTTAAAAATTAAAAGAAATTATTCATTCATTGTGCCAAGATGAGTGCATAATTAGGTTCCAAAATTTCAGCATATGTTCTACCCTCTAACAAATGCCTATTCTGTCCTTTTCTCTCATTTTTTTCATACACTCGTGTGCTCATTCTCACCTTGTTAGAAATGCACTTTCTCTCTCACATGTTCACACGCACACGCACACACACACCTCTCTCTCTCACGTGCACACACTTTTTCACACACGGGCCCACAGTTTCTCTTTCTCTCTCTGGCTTTCTCAAATACATACACACATGCATACGTGCACGCACACTCTCTCATATGCACATGCTCTCGATCTCTGTCTCAAGCGTAATGCTTCAGGAGTACCCTAAAACCTTTAAACTGCATTTTCTTCCAGCTTCCATTTGTACTGGAAACTCTCCCCTTTTTAACTTTATACGCACATTTTGTGAGTGTGTTTGATGTTGCAACTTTATTTTCCTGAGTGTTAACAAGTAGTAAAATTGCTTTTCCCTTCTGTAATTGGTTCCTTATTACGTTTGAGAAATTTACGGTTAAGTTTTAATTAGAATGAGGTATCGGTGTGTGCTGAAAAGGATGTAAAATCTTTTCTGTGGCCAACTGATCAGGGTGAATTGAGGACAGCCTTCTTGCTTCATCTGTAAGTTGTTGTGAATGGTCAATATGGTCAAGTGCAAGCCAGGTTTTTTTTTAAAAGTCGAATCAGTTTTGTCGAAGGTACTTCATTTCAATTTGGGAAGGTGGTGGTGACCCTGGACTAGTAATACAGAATGTGGTCTAATGTTCTGTGGGCAGGGATTTGAATCACACCATTGGAAGATGGTGAAAATTGAATTATTTAGAATATCTTGAATAAATAGCTGGCCATCTAATAACTTCTATCATTAAAAACTTAACTGGTTCATGTCCTTTAAGAATGGCTTTTTACTGTCCTCACTGATCTGACCTACATATGACTCCAAACCCACAGCAATGTGATTGACTGACTCTTAAATCCTCTGTTGGCCATAAAAGCTTGACTAGACAATGAGGCCCACAGCTCATGAATGAGTTTTTTAAAAATTGTTTCAATGTACCATTATGCAAGAGAAGAATTTTTTTGCCTTAAAACAAGTCTTTTTTTTTAAGAAACAACTTGATCCATGTGTAACAAAAGATTATGCACTGTTTAAGAACAACTTCAGATATGGTTTATTATTCTGTAATTTTAGAGATGATCTATGATCACAAATATGTGATTGTTCAGCCGTTATCGATCCAGATTCAAGAAGTATCTTCCAAAATCGAAAATTCTGAAATTGCATGCAGCCAACCAGAATCATGGCTGTTTTTAACATATGTATTAACTCACTTCCTTATCATTGTAGCCTATTATATTGTTTAGTTTCCTTACATTGGTGTCAAAATTGTAGACTCAGATTTGCATAAGTCCATTGTTTCTGTTATTAACATGAGAGCATTAGCCAGTGCATAAAGTTTGTCCATCTATAATCCAAACACCAGACAGACCAAATATAAACATGTACAATGTCTTTGAATAGTCCTGTGGTATTCAGCATCATAGAAATTCAGCCTATTGTGTCTGTACTGCTCAAAAAGGAGCCATCCAGTCTTGTAGGTTACAGTACAGGGGCTCCCCAATTTTATGGACGCTTGTGATTACGAACATGTTCCCATGCAGGCGGATATTTTTAGGGATATCTGGCGTACAGATATTTCTAGCTGTGTTATACTGTCCTGCATGGTGTTACAACTTGTCTACAAGTTGACATGAGAACAGACTCAGGAACAGAACCTGCTCACAATGTGAGGACTGCCAGGACATCAACTGAACATCACTGAAATTTGAAATCTTAATGGCTTTCTTCTCTGCCATCTTTTTTCAGCAGTTAGGTTTAAGATGTCAATCACTTTCTGGATTTAAAAATAATCTTTCTTTCTTCAGATCTGTGCCCCCTGATTATGAACCTTTTAAAACAAGCAATGCAAGACTTTGCTGTCCAGTGTATCTTTGTGCACTTCAGTTAGGTCACCTCTCAGTCTCTGTTCCAAAGAAAACAACCCTAACTATCCAATCTTTCCTCCTAACTAAAATTCTCCTGAGCAGGGTGCATGCTCAGAAATCTGCTTAGTACCTTCTCCTGTGCAATCACATTTTTCCTGTAGTGTGATGACCAAAACTTCGATCAGTGCTCTAATCGGACAAACCGTTAGGGTGTACATTTCTACCATTACCGCCCAGCTTTTAGCCTGTATTAGTTGAGACATAATATATAGATATCATAAATGTCGTCTTGGTCACCGTAACTATCTCTCTTTGTCATCTCATGTTCTACATTTCCAGAGTGGAAGAAAGTCATCTTTGGTCCTGAAGGACTGCCTAACAGCATCTGTCTATCTAACCACATTTGAGGATCAGTGGATTGCTTTTCAAGGTCCCTCTTTCCTCTTTCCTTCTCTGTCTCTTATGTATTGTGCATTTCCTTGTATTTGCAGACTGCCCAAATGAATTACCTCTCACCTCTCCACATTGTGCTCCATTTACCACTGTTATGCCCAGCTGACTAACCCTTCGATATCCCCCTGCATTCTGCAGTTTTCTTCTTTATCATCAATGGCGGCCCGTTCTTGTATCATCTACAGACTTCACAAACGTGCAAAAAGGTTGAGGATCCTATTTCAACCCAAACACAAGATTCAAGCTAACATTGTAGATCATTGTCAACTCCTTTTCCTAAGCAGATGAGGAAATGAACATATTAGTAAACATCCAGAAACACTAGGTCCTCTTCCGTTCCGTTTTTGCAATATGACCCCTCCTCCATATTGATTAATGCAACTGCAGCCCAGTCAGTTTGACTGTGCTGGTAAGGAATTTTACAGAAACCACTGGGCAAATATCTGCTGGCCAGTCGTTTTGCAGGAATAGCTGGGACATGTGGAAGGGGAGCCCTGCAGTTGTAGCACACTCTTAATTAAGTGTCTGGGAAATTCAGCGTTCCTCTGGGCAATGCCACTGTGCCTGGAGCTCTCCAAAAATGTCCACAAAATTGGAGACTTTGGTTCTGATGAGGTTGGGTAAAAGTAAGTAATTAACGTTTCCTGTGTTTTAGACTATGAATTAGACTATTAATGCATCATATAACACCCATGTAACTATTCAACAGGTCCCATGCTTCTCTCCCTTTCAGGCCAAGAACCCTTAGACCCTGACCAGATAGCACCCAGGGATTCGAGCCCAGCCCTACCCAAAACCCTGGAGCTAATGGCACTGCCCCTGAACCTGGACTCCTTGCTGTCACTGCTGGACCTGACCATCCATTCCCCCCACCCCCCTCCCACCCAGACTGGGCTTGATTCTCCCCCTGCCACACTGACCTAGATACAAAGTTAAATGGAATGGGCAGGTGAAATCCAGCACAAAGTGGATTCAAAATCAAGAGTGATCTGCACAGGACAGATTGGCAGAAATTGTTCTCGTTTGTCACTCTCCTTGTAACATAACCCCTGAAAGTGCAGGTATCATTCCTTTTAATATTGCACTCCCTCCACAGCCAATCTGTCCTTCCTGAGGTGTGGTGCCCTGATCTGCTCTCAGTACTCCAAGTGTGGTGTGACCAGGGTTTTAGATATTTGTGTTCAGGGTGCGATTTCAAAGTTTGTGGATGAAATGTTGGAAACAGTTTCAATTGAGGCTTTCAAGAAAGCATTGGATGATTATAAGGCTAAGAATGGTGTACAGGGATATGGGCAATAGGCACTGGGTAATAGAACCAGTGAAAGCACAAAATGAGCCCATAGCTTAAGTAAAACCACCAATTCGATTGGGGCAACACTAGGATCCTGGGTCAGGCAAAGCAGACACAAGCACAGGAATTCCTAGAAGCCTGTTACTCCATGAAGAAAGCCATCAATAAACACATAGAGCTAGACCCCATATACACTCCATTGCAAAGGAAAACCAGAAGTGAGGTAATCCAGCTCAACAGACCCCAGAGTTTAAATACCAGGCGGGAAAACACAACAGCGCTTCATCGGAGGCTACACTGATGATGTTACCCAGCACGGTAATGAAACGTCTGCGGAACAACAAACCAGCTCAGCGAGCCAACCAACCACAACATCCACAACCCAAGCTACAAATCTACTCTAAAACCTTTAAGAGCCCAATGGTCTCCTCCTAAACAACAGCATTTCTGTGGTATGAAACTTGAAAATATCGTGAACTGTGAGGAGGATAATGTCAAACTTCAAAACAACATGGACCGGTAAATGGAATGGGCAGAGATAGCAAATGAAATCCAACGCAAAGAACTATCAGTTGGCTCTTTTTGGCGGGAAGGAACGTGGAGAGACAATATAAAGCCGAGGTGCAATTTTAAAGGAGATGCAGGAATAGAGGGACCTGTGTTTATTTGTGCTTAAAACATTAAAGGTGGCAAGACAGAAAGACAAAGCGTGTGGTATTCTAGGCTTTGTTAAAATGAGCGAGAGTACGAGGAGGTTAAGCTGAACTTGTAGAAGACACTAGTTTGGCCTGAACTGTGGTATCACGCCCAATTCTGGTCTTCACGCTTGAAAAAGGATGTGAAGGAGTTGGAATGCATTCAGAAAAGATTGATCAGAAGGATTCCAGGTATGAGGAGGTTCCATTATGAAAACAGTTTGGAATAGTTTTCCCTTTATTTTAGGTATTTTTCTTTGTGGCTCCTTGGGGTGAAATTGATCTCCTGCAACAGCGCACAATAGGCAATAGCGAATCAGAAGCACGTTTTATACCCAAATGGTTTTCTTTATTATTAAAACTAATGAGAAGAGAAATGTAAAAACCGAAAGAACTGTGGATGCTGT
>NC_063334.1:11794422-11811000 GCF_021869965.1 Rhincodon typus
GCTGAGCTTTTCCAGCAACTTTGTTTTTGTTCGAGAGGAGAAACGTACTAGATGTATAAGGGGCAGTTACATTCATTGTACCCAATTGGACCGACTACCGAATATTAGTTTCAACTCCTCAGAATTCACACTGTTTACAGAATATGATCATTCGTGTTACTTAAATCCCCACAGGCTTTCAATTCAGTGTTGTACCATTGTAAATATTTACATTCCCCTTTTGTCTCCTGTTCAAGTTCATTTGCTGCCAGATTTTGTCCTGATCGGTTGTTTTGATTTCATTTATTGTAGTCGCATGTACCTAAGTACAGTGAAAAGCTTTGTTTTGTGAGCAGTACAGGCAGATCGTAGCAAACCAGGACATACAGATCATAGGATGCTGAGAGCGAGGCATACAGGTTACACTGCACAGGAGGTACATGAAGCAAAATCCACATTATTTGAAGTTAGAGAGGTCCATTCAGCAGTCTAATAACGACAGGGAAGAAGCTGTTTTTGAACCTGTTGATGTGTCTGTTCAAGCTTCTGTATCTTCTGTCTGATGGAAGCGTTCTTCCAACTTGCTACTGAATTATTTTGTTTTTCATTTTGACTTGTGCTATTTTGAGATCTTGGGCAGTAATGTCTCTTTATTAAAAACCTGAAAGAACTGCAGTGCTGTAAATCAGGAACAAAAACAGAAGTTGCCGGAAAAGCTCAGCAGGTCTGGCAGCATCTGTGAAGGAAAAAAACAGAGTTAATGCTTGGGGGCCCTGAGGAAGGGTCACCGGATCCAAAACGTTAACTCTGATTTTTTTTCTCCACAGATGCTGCCAAACCTAATATCTCTTTAACATTTAAAGTAACTTTATAAATGATGGAAAAAAAAATGTTTTTGTCAGTTTGTAAATGAACACCACTTTCCTTTGGATGCCACCAGCAAACACAGCTCTCCCTCCCCTCCATTATCAGCATTCCACAGTTCCCTCTGTGATACCCTAGTCCACTCCTCCATCACTCCTAATACTTCCTTTCTCCACCCGGCATCATCTTACGCAATCACAGAAGCTGTAACAAGTACCTATTCACCACCTCTCTCATCACTGCCTGAGATCCCAAACAGATCTTCCAGGGGAATCAGCGTTTCAATCTAGTCGACTACGTTCGCTGCTCACAACGGGATCTCCTTTACATTGACAATCCCAAATGCAGACTTGGTGATCACTTTGTGGAACATCTCTGCTCTGTTCATAGGAATGACCCTGACCTTCCAGTCGCTTGTCATTTCAGCCCTGATGAAGAGTCATCTAGACTCGAAACGTTAGCTTGCTTTCTCTCCATGGATGCTGTCTGACACTCTGTGATCTCCAGCATTTTTTGTTTTCAGTACAGATTCTGCAGTAATTTGCTCCTAATTTATTTTTGGTGTTAGGTTATTGCTACCACCTTGAGCAGTGTGTGTCAAGAAATGCCTTGACACCAAAGCAGTTATTTGCTATCTGGTTGTCTGAGACAGTTTACAATTCAGATCAACCTGGCCATGTGTATTTTGTTAAAAGTTAATCTTTTTTCTCACTAATTTGTGAAGGCTGTGCAAGTTTCTTCATGAGTAAACAAAGCATCACAGCTTGAACTACAGTTTCTGCCCTTGGTCACAGCATTGCTTTATCAGCATTTCCATGACAACAGTTCAACTTGCCTTTAATAAAAGCAACTTTTAGTACATGGAAACATGCCCAAGGATATTCACAGTGGCATAATGAAAGTAAACTGTAAATCCAGAAGGAAATAATAGAAGTTCATTGAAGAGATGGGTTCTGAGAATAATTTAGAACTTCTTATTGATTCGCTCGATTTATTATTGCCACATGTACCAAAATACAGTAAATAGTATTGGTTTGTGTGCTATCCAGACAAATCATACCTTACATAAGTACATTAGGGTAATGGAACAGAATACAGAATATAGTGTCACAACTACAGAGAAGGTGCAGAGAAAGATCAAATCTAATGTGAGAGGCCTGTTCATAAGTCTAATAACAGTGCGAAAGAAGCTGTTTTTAAATCCGTTGTTACAAGTTTTCAAACTTTTGTATCTTCTGCCTGACGGAAGAGATTATAACTGGGATGGGAGGGGTCTTTGATTACATTGGATGCTTTCCCGAAGCAATGGGAAGTGTAGACTGAGTCAATGGAAGGAAGACTGGTTTTTGTGATGGACTGGGCTGTGTTCACAACACTGTAGTTTCTTGCAGTCTTGGTCAGAGCAGTCTGCTTTTCCATTCATCCTTTTGAAGGAGATAATTGCAGAGTGTGTTTTCTAAGACTCTATGTGTACCGTGTTGAGAAAAGATGCTGTGGAGGCCAAAGTCAAAAGAACAGAATTTGTAAGGGAGCAGTTATTGTGGCGGAGACTGTAGGGTTGTTGACGATTTGAGATGGCAAGGCCAGGAAAAGATTTGAAAGAACAGCAAAATAAGTATAATGTAATAGGAACCCCAAAGTAATCCAGGCCATAGATGATGGGGTTTAGGATAGTGTATGGATGATAGAGTTTGAGAATAGAGTGTGTAAAGCAGGTTATGTAAATCATTGAATCTATAAGGGAGAAGGACAAGACTGGGGATTTTAATAATGGGCAGGGGTATGTGGTACTTACAGTTGTTGGTGTACACATTTCAGAGTTAAGTGAGGTTATGATGCTAACAATAAGCTTTGAAAAGGTGAGAAGTTACATCACCAATATGTGTGATGAAAGTATGCCTGAGAATAAAGTATTAATTGCAATTCACAATACAAGTGCATCTTTATTATGATGCTGCTGAGAAATGACAGAACATATTCTGCATTATACCTGACACTGTCTTGCCATTATAAGTCATGTTGCAATGTCCTCATTGTTTCCCTGTGTTGATTTGTCGTCACCATGTACGTGATGTATGTGGTTCTTGTTCATTATCGTAGGTGCCATGAACACGTGGTTTCTTTTATTTTAGTTACTTTTACTGGATTGTTGCATGTCATTTTACAGTTCACATCTCCAGAAGTTCAAACCTGACTCTTGTTTCAGGTTGCCATCTCTAATATTCCCATTTATCTTCACAAAGGTGTCACCTTTTGTGACTTCTTAGCTACCCACTCCTGTTTCTTTTCTCCCCCAACTTGCCCTTCTTTATTAATCCCCACTTCTGCCAAATTTTCAACCTCCTTCTTACTCCACTCTTTCACATCCAAATACTGTCATTGCTTTTTCTTTACTGCATTACGTGTCTCCTTCACTGCCCTGTTCCCTCAGCTGCCCTCACCCTTGTTTACCAGCTTCTTCAGCTTTCCTCGGTCAAGCTTCAGATTTCTCCCTGCAGTGTTAAATTTTTCTGTCTTCTCCACTTTGCTTATAGTCATCAATTCCCTTATTTACTGCCAGGGGTACAAAAATAAACATTTTCTCTTCCCTCCCTGCACCTGTATTCTCATTACAAAAGAAGAATGACAAATGACTTGTGTCTCCTCCATTTGGTGCCCCATTCTATACGAACAATCCATACCACCATTGTATGAGTCCTCTGTACTCTTGCTCACTCCAAGGTCGATTTGCTATCACTGTCCCCATTCAGGATAAGAATCTACAGGACCTTGCTTGATCCTCGTGCGTTAGAGGATAGCAACTTGGTAGTTTATCAAGATTGTGTTCCTGTTTTAAATAAGATAAATGATATCTGCTATGTACAACTATGTCAACATCTTGCATTTATCTAAATTAAACTCCATCTGCTATTCCTTGGCCCATCGGTCCATGAGATTAAGGTCTTGTTGTACTCTGAGAGATAATCTTCTCCACCAATTTTGGTGTCATCAGCAAACTTACTAACCATGCCTCCTATATTCACATCTAAATCATTTATATAAATGATAACGGTTTGAACAAATTCAAGATGAGAATGAATGTTTGGCAAAGCAGGACTATGAATGGAAAGTAATGCACAGTAGATGGACTGAAATGACTTGGATCTGTACACTTGTCTATTTCAAAGGCAATAAAAGTACATTGAAACTCAACAATGTTGCCTTTTTATTAGCAAATATTTGACTAAAAGATCAGGTTGATCAGAAACTGTATGCAGTTGTTCAGGATGCAAAACAGTAGACTGAGTGGTCAATAACAGAATGGGTCATTTGAATTACAAAATAGTTTTGGGGTCAATCTGAACCCCTATCCACCTTTTACCTGTTCACCTGCAGTTTTAATCAAGGCAGAAATCTTGGATGAACAAGTAACTCCCTCCCTGGAAACCAGGTAGCTAAAGGGAAACTAGGACAATGGTGCCAAAGCTACAAGTGCAACAACTCAATTTGAATGCCAAGCGGAGCAGGGTGGTTCCTCCTAGCTCAAGGACATCATTTTCTTCCTTGTCTCTCATTTCTCTCCTGCATTTCCAGCAGTCTGCTCGGAATCAGAGATCGGAGCCAACTCTTCAGGATCGTGGATTGGACTTAACCCTCACCCACCTGATCAATGGCCACTTCCCTCCCCACAATCTGATGTCCCTTCAAACCACTGTTTAGTGGCCTTGAGGTGCAGATAGCAATCTACCTCTGGGCCAGAAGCTCCAACCTCAGGACTTGTTAGTCACAGAAGGTGTGTCAGAACATTGCCAAACAGGTTGACAATCTGTAATGCTTTCTGATACATCTATGGTAGACAGTAAGAGTGGAAGGGACAGCTAGAACCATGTGGGAGCAAATGTCAGAAACAGGTGTCATCCTCGATCCACACAAACACAATCTTTTGATCCCTCAACTGCACCTCTCAAGTATAAGATGCCCCAGGCAAGATTGGTGAAGACATCCCTCTGTAAGATCTGTATGCCCCAGTGACAATACTCCCACTAGCCCTGTTACAAATGTCTGACATACTCTGGGTCTGTAGCCTCCTGCAGTTTGTTCCTGCTTGACAATGACTCCAGCCTGTTAATCATAACAACATATCCATGGGTTTGCCAGGCTTCCTGAAACTTGCTGGTGAATGCAATCTGAAAACACAATAGCAGTTGAGCTAATTTAAACCGTTTGGGAATCTTGTAATAAACACTCATTACTTCTGGTGTCTTCTTTTCTGTGAGTGGCAGAGTGTTTAGTCACAGTACTTTTGCTAAGACTTTTTTACTGCACTTTGGAGGTTTACTCAATCATATCAGCTTGGAAGGTGACAGTCTCAGACTGAACCAGACACGTGGTGGAATGACCAATGTCTGAAGCAGCATCCTGCTGGTCAACCACCTGGAAATGGATAACAGAGAGCTGCAGCAAAAAGGGAACTGTGAAGAGGAGAACCACAGCAAAGATGCCAGCAGAGAGTGGGAATAGCAGCAGAAAGGGCAGTACAGATCTATGACACAGGGTTTATAGATAGAGGATGAATTTCCTTGATATGTCTGAAGAAGTTTTGAAGCATGCTCAGTTTGCGGTGTCAGACATCTGCAGTCTGATGGAGAAAGATATGCTGCCTGCTAGACATGATGATCACTGGTTATCAGTGACTGTCAGGAACATTACAGTCCTCAATGATTTTGAGTCTGAATCCCTATTGTAGTTGCCCGTGGCTGAATATGACAAAGTGGCTATTAGAGATTTTCTTTTTACCTGACACAAACAATTGAAGGAAATTTTAGCTGATTTCATATAGCTCAAATTATGGCTTTCACAGACAGACAAAAAAATGTCTCTGAGCCCTAGTAAGATGAGCCTGGAATGCCAGTGGTACGAAGGCAGCTCTGAAGAAAACCATCTGATTTGAGATTTCCAATTTCTCTATGAAATAGGAAGGGAAAGCTTGATCTACCTGAGGTTAGACTTTTTAAACTAATTATAATTACATATTAGAGTAGATAAATATTTGTACAATAAAAGAAGTTTAAATTTATTAGATATGGGGGAATTAAATTTCTGAAGGCAGTTAGCCTTGGATGCAGAGACACCCTTGAAGAAATTTTTCTCTCCGTAAGCAAGATTTAGAACAACAAAAAGGTATAGCAGGATAACGTCGCGAGAGTACTGAGGAACAAATAACGTAGCAAAGGGGGGCAGAAACAGTTTTGAAGCAGGGTCACCATGAGCTTGAGAAATAAGCAACTGCCACTTAGCAAGCCAGATAAGAAGGAAGCTATTCCTAAAATTTATTAGCTTTGTCACAGAATCATAGTATTAAGCTTAACTTTAACGTTATGAGTAACTTTATATTAGAGCTGATATTACAAATACTGTAACAGTTGGTAGAAATTAACATCCTTTTTAGTCTTCAGTACTAAGATCAGCAAGGGATATGAATTGCATTTGAAAAGTCATTAATAATGAGCAAATATATGATGTGGCTGGTAAATGTCTGGGAAGGGACATAACAATCGGAATTGGAATGTGGTCAATAATTGTAAGAGCCCAAGATGATGGGAGGGCCTAAAGTGGACCATGAAGTTGTCCATCATTGATTGTGTATTTACAGGACTGGATGCATAGGTCAGAGGGGATGTGCCAAACCCTGATGTAAAATGTTACATGTAACTATTGTAATGCGGTATGTATCAATATCCTGTACTTCATTGGGAAGGGTAGAGTGTCACTGACCTCCGATCCAAGCTGTTATTAACAGGACAACTGGGCCCCACATAAAAGCTAGATTCAGAGCAGTCTCTGACTTCTCCCACCCTGTGGTAAAGGAGCACCGAATAGAGATCAATTGGTGCCACTAAATGCGGGACTCAGACTCCTCTTTAAAAACCCTCTCCAACAAACCTTTCAGGGGCTCAGCTGGAGACACACATCCAGGATGCCACTGGTCTGTGGCCCACAAATGTATAAGAGACCAGGCCAATGGCTTACTTGTCAGGGCTGGCAGTTATATAAACTTTGCCTGCAATGACACCTTTCGGAATGAGCAAATGCTCTGGTTTAGAATTTCAACTGGCCTCCTGCAGTTCAGGACATCTTTGACTCCACAGACATTTCAATTGGACACCTTCAAATTAGGCGTATTTCTGAAGGACAAAGGTTTCCCATCCCAACTACGTGTAGCTAGTCTACAGTTATACAGCACTCCAATCAGGGAGTGATGCTTTTACCCTGGTGCAGTTCAAGATTGCTGATGGTTTTTGGACATCCAAGCTGGCTTAAGAGTGTTACAAGATGTGGAAACCCACTGCAAATTTGGCTGATGACATGCAGCAGAAACCCAAAAACTGATAAACGCTGCACTATGACGAATATGCGATCAAACAAGCTGTGGCGCTATTGAAATACTGCATACACACTAGACAAATCTAGAATTTTCCTATGTTCTATAAGGTAGTGGGTTCCAAAAGGATTAATGTTGGAACATGCACCAAGTCCCATGCAATTGCTGATGTCACACCGTTTTGGGTGGCGAATCAGTAAGTCCAGGTCAAGATCCCAAATGGGTCAAATGTGTCATTTCAGACAGCTACCATTGTGTTGTAGATCACTTTAGTGCAAATGGGTGCAGTTCTATTGGCAGCAGCTGTGTGGATGGATTTGTTTGATTGAAGCATTTGAATGTGTGGCCATTTTATAGATGGAAGGAAACATACTTGCAGTGCCCAACGATATTAGCACATTCATTCTTCAGGCAAACTCCTCCATTTTCTCTACAAAAGGCCTGTCAGTACAATACACATTGTTAAATACTGTTCAATGATTCTCCTTTATATTGAAGGCCATGGAACACATTATCCATGCCCAGCTGAAGAGAGGTTAGAAAGCATACCACTCTCCATCACAGACTCTCCACTATAGTCCCTGCTTTTGCGAATGGAATGGCGCTGCCACCAATCATTTTCTTGATCGGGTCTACGTACCTCTTTGGTTCACAGTGATAGGGGAACAGCCACTAGTGAGTCTTTCTCTTTTATTTAACCTACTTTTCTAGTCAACCTGTTCAGAGATGTTACTGCACCCCTCTGGAGCAGGTGGGGCCTGAACCCAGGCCTCTCAGTCTAAGGGTAGGGACACGACCTTGGCCCTCTTGTGGTGCACTTCCACTAGTGGGTCTTAACAACAAAGCCTTTTTCGTCTTAACGATGTTAGGAATTGCAGGCTACATTAACCAGCTAGACATTGTTGATAAGAGTATTGAGAAACATTGATGACACATTTGTCCCCAGGATCCTGAGCTATTGTCCCAGTTGCCACATCCAATATTGTCTAATGTCACCTGATTGTGAGGAGCTCAATGCAGTCTCCAACGTTAACCCTTTCAGCACCATTGCCCTATACAACACCAATCAACACCACCTCCTGGTCCTCATTTCTGAATTGTATGAATCGCCAGGTGAACCCAATCACCTTTTGAACTGGTCCGGTGAAAGTGTGAATATTTGAGTAGGTGCACGGTATGTATGAGTTCCTGTGATGTGCTCTGATAAAGATTCCGTTCCTCCGAGGAACCAAGTCAGCAATCTCCAGTGTTTGTTCCATTGTGGGTGAAGAATATGTAGGTGATAAGCAAGATGGTTTAGCACTAGAAAGGTAACAATTTCTTAAGTTGTAATTATGAAGGTGGTATTATCCTGTTGAATCTAAACCAAATTGAGTTCTGTATGTCATGACCAATCTTAATTGCTCATCCAGTGGCATCTGCCAGAGCTCACTGCTTGCATCTCACCAACCGTGGTTTTCTCTCACCACCACCTTGTTGAGCTGGGGTTTGGATGGACAAATTTGGATGGACGCATTTAGGTACAGTTTCCATACTTGAACACCACTTGGGGAAATGATGCCCTAGTCCAGTCAATACCCAGATGGCAGGTTGTCCTCCTTTAAGATCCAAAGCTGTTTTCCCACAAAGCCCATGTGATACCTTAGTGGGTCCTGCTTAAGGAATTCCTTAGCATTAACCCTTTAGATCAGTTGACCCATAGACAACATCCATCCCCATAATGAGAATCAGTTTATTGGGTTCAGTCTGCCCATTGGCACTAGTAGGCTTTCTTCTTCCACTTTACTGTTCTGACTGTTTGTTTGTGGTGCCTTAAATTCAACAATTCTAGAAAGTCTGCATCTTTTATTTTTAAGTCACATGTCATGGCATTACTGCAATTGCTTTTGGAAAAAAAAACAACTTGTTCTGCTAGAGACCTGGGGCAGATTCAGGGAAAGAAGCAGGTGAGGCCTTATGCCAGGCCTAATTTGTAAAAGGACTATACCGAAGCTGAAGAAAAAGCGGGTGGAAAATCCTATTGTCGAAGTAAGGGCTTGCATATTTTTTCTTATGTATTCACAGGATGAGGGTGTCACTGGCTAGGCCAGCGTTTATTGTCCAGAGGGCAAATAAGAGTCAACCACATTGCTGTGGGTCTGGAGTCACATATAGACCAGACCAGGTAAGGATGGCAGTTTCCTTCCCTAAAGGACATGAGTGAACCAGATGGATTTTTCCAGCAATCAACAATGGATTCATGGTCATCATTCGACTCTTAAGTCCAAATTTTTATTGAATTCAAATACCACCATCTGCCATGGCGGATTTCAACCTGGGTCTCCAGGATACTACCTCGGTCTCTGGATTAACAGTCCAGTAGGCCGTCACCTCCCCGTAGGCATCAGTAGGAAGCTTGCTGTAAAGATAAGATAGCAGAGGAGGAGAGGTCTTAAACTGGCACTAGGAAGGAGTCAGGTCTCTTGATCTGCCAAATTTTAAAGCACTGACAATCTTGGAAACGGCTGAAATAGCAGGAGAAATGAACTATGTATGTCATGATTGAAGGCAGAAAGATGAGTCTTATAGTAAGTATTGATAAACAGGCAGTGAATATTTAAGTGACGTAAGCAGGGACAACACATGCATTACCTCAGGTTGACGTGTGTGCAGTTGCATCATTATAATGCATTACGTGCAGTATACATTATTCACCCTCGCAAATTGAATCCTCTGTTCTCTTTCAGAATACGGTGACCAGTAATGGATTTCAGAAATTCTCTGCAATGCAATCACATTTCAGATACTTTCTTTATAGTTGTGAAGTTCTGCAAAATGCTGTTCTGCTGGAGAGTTTCTTAGAAGTAAAGCAAGCAGACGTTAGCCTCTACTTATTTTATAATGTGTTGGTGTGTGTACAGAGCTACAAAGTTTAAAATCTACCAAGCAGCATTTCAAAACCAATGTTGATTTTTGTCATTTGGAAGGATGTAGCATCCTGTCTAAATCTGTTTGCACTTCACTAACTCAACAGACCTTCAGTGTATTTAAAGAAACCTGGTATTGAGTTAATTTTACCAGTGAATGCTATTCCTGAAATAGTGTAGAACAGTGTTCACTGTAAAAGTCATAATTGCATCTGTGGCAATATTTCATCATCTGCTGTATGGTTTTTGCCAAAGAGCTTCTATCTGTAAAATTAGTGAGTCTGCAATTGGGTTTGCAATTGCAAGGTGACGCAATCCTTTTGAAATGTTCATTCAGCTTTTTTTTTAAACCATTTTGGAGGTTTCACAGCTGAACATAGTCATGGCTATTATGGGAAATGTTCACAGGAAAACGAACAGATTTGCTAAATGCAATCCCAGAATCTCGTGTATTAAAAGCAGAATTTGATTTATTGTAGCCTCATGGCAATGAACTAAGACAGGCACATATGGAAAAACTGGAAAAGTGCAGCTGTTCTGCTCTTGTCAAGCATGTGAGATTTTGCAAACGCGTTCCCTCATTAATATAATCTTAAGATTTAGCAACGGAAGAAGTTGTGTAATTGACACCATGGGTTCCAAATATGTTTATGGTTCGCTTTACTCGGAGCGTTACATTGGATCTTCAGCACAGTTATTTGGTGCAATAGTGATTCGAGACTCCAGTCCACTAAATGGAGGCTGGATGCTGGTGTTTACTTCGAAATCTTGGAACACTGATGAGATGCCAAGCACGTTTTCACATGTCAAATTATTGCTGTCAAAAGAGCAAATACATGGCAGTAGTTTCTGTGCAAGTGCTGACTTGCTATTCACCCATGAGTTGTGCTCAGTCTGTTGAGGGAGAGTGTGCTGGATTAGAAAATGACAGTCCGATTGAACCTTATTTTTGGACTACACCTGACTTCCCAAGCAGTATTCATCATAGTGGGCACAACTAGATAGCAAATAGTAATCGGTGACTCCACCCTCAACCTCTTGTTGACACTGAAGCCATTTGTGATGCACGGTGGTACTGCACAGAGATGAACGTACTCAACGCAAACCAAGCAATCAACCTGGGTCTGAATGACTAGATGTTAATCTGATTCCATGTTCCAAAGTTTTTAAAAAAAATGTAACTCAAAGGATTTGAAAACCTAATTTGATTGAAAACTTTTAGGCTTACTTTTTGTACAAGTTGCTGTATTCAAGGTGATTTTTCACTTGACAGGAGTACAGCTGTTATCAGATATTGTTAGTTCAATCGCATGGTACAAGTAGCCTAACTTGGGTCTTTGTAAATCTGAAAATGTGAGGCATGAATCGTTGAGCTAAGGTGAGCTGGTTTCCCACTTTCTGTTTTCTTCATTTGTGGGATGTGGGTGTTGCTGGCTGAGCTACCATTTATCATCCAGACCTAGTTATCCTTCAAATGGTGATGGTGAGCAGCCTTCTTGAATCAAATGTAGCCATTTCCTTAAGGTTGACTCTCAATGCCCTTGGGGAGAGAATTCCAGGATTTTGACTCAACGATATGTTTCCAAGCCAGGATGGTGAGTGACTTGGAGGGGCATTTGCAGGGAGTGGTGTTCCTATGCATCTACTGCCCTTGTCCTTCCAGATAGTCATGGTCATAGGGTAAAGATGCTGTTTGAGGTGCTGTGGTGAATGGAGGGAGTGGATGTTTGAGAATGTGATACCAGACAAGTGGACTGTTTTGTCCTGGATGGTGTCAAGTTTCTTGAGTGTTGTTGGAGCTGCACTCATCCATGCAAGTGTCTTGTAAATGGTGGCCAGGCTTTCTAGTCAATTGTAACCCGCAGGTTATTGATAATGGGGGATTCAGCGATGGTAATACATTGAATGTCAGATGTTCATTGCCTGACATTTGTATGGTGTGAATGTTATTGTCACTTGTCAGCTCAAGCCTGAATATTGTCCAGGTCTTGTTGCATTTGGACATGGACTGCTTCACTGTCTGGGGGTTGCAAGTGGTGCTAAAAATTATGTAATCATCAGCAAACATCCCAGTTCTGACTTTATGACAGAGGAAGCATTGATGGAGTAGCTGAAGATGGTTGGGCCTAGGACACTACCCTGAGGAACTAATGATGAGATATCCTGAAACTGTCATGACTGACCTCCAACAATACAACCATCTTCTCTTATGCTAAGTATGACTCCAACCATTGGGGAGTTTGTCCCCTGATTCCTGTTGACTCCGGTTTTGCTGGGGCTCCTTGGTGCCATGCTGTCAAACATGGCTTTGATGTTAGGGGTGATCACTGCCACCTCACCTCTGGAATTCAGCTCTTTTATTCGCGTTTGAACCAAGTCTGTAATGAGCTGAGTGGTCCGAGTGGAATCCAAATTGAGTATCAATGAGTAGGTTATCACTAAGCAAGTGTTACTTGATAACATTGTCGATGACACGTTCCATCACTTTACCGCAGATCAAGAATATAGTGACAGGGAAGTAATTGTCCTGATTTTTGTGTACAGGACATACCTGGGTAACTTCCTTGAACATGGTATCTTGGAAGTAGATTCCTACTTTACATAGGTGCATCCCTACATTTAAGTTTGCTAAAAAGCTACAGATATCATGAAAGCAGACAATGTTGAAGCTTCACAGAGGGAGCAAGTTCTCAATTGGGAAGAAGTGCTTGTTCCTACAACTGAACTATCCCATAAAGATATCATAGCAAAGAATTATGGGACTTCACATGACCTGCATTTCTCAAGTCTATTTACAGTAGTGACAGCAAACATTTTTCATTTGTTTAGGCTGAGTTTTGTGTACGTATGCACATATTTTGTGACAGTTCCATTTTGTGTTTGGATGGGTTCTATTTTGCAGTGGATTTATTATTTCTAGCAGCAGTTGATGAAGTTGGGAATTATAGATAATCTTGTTTATAAAATAAGTTCAAAACTAATCTTTGATCAAACCTATCTAAAATACATTGGAACTCTACTGGTAACTTTGTCATCTGTGGTACGTTGGTGGGTTGAGCCCAGTTTCTCCAGCATAAGACTGTAGTGTGTCTCATTAAGTCTGTCAAGTGAACTGTGTTTAGGTCCATGGACCAGAAGTAAAGAGAATCACTGGCAAATGCTTCTAATTGAGCAGTATTTTGGGATGCAGGCACATGAAAATGATTACATTTCAGGCAAATGTTAGCATGAAAACTAGTTATTGTGCACACATCTGGATACAATGTGCCAATGGAACAGTGGGCCACACAGCAGTACGGGCTAGTACAAGGCAGCATGCATGACGATGTATTTTTAGAACAGTATTGTTCTACTTTTAGCATAGAATCCTTGTATCACATTATCATGTTGTACCGAAGTTGCAGCATGACTGATTCCATGAATATTCCATACTTGCTTTTATTTTTAATCATTTAAGTATCTCATATTCATCAGTTCTTGAAGTTGTTCATCGTTTTGCGCTGACCTAATGTTCTGTCTCGCATTTAGTTCCCAATTTCGCCCCCCCCCCCAAAAGAAATCACATTACAAGGGCCCCCTGACTCTGAATGTCCAACTTAAGTCTTATACTTACAAGCGTTGTCCCATACTGAGGTGTAATTTTAAAGACTGGACATAAGAACTTTTCTTGTACTTATGAACACCTGCTTCATGTTGTCCTGTACTGTGTTCTGACTCGTGTACAAATCGATTTGTAAATGGACTCTGGAATGAAACCCAACCATCTTATTGTGTTTTAGGACCTTGTTTACGAATTGATCGCTGTGGCACGCATCATCATGGCAATTACACTTTGTTAGCTACAAAATGGTGACGTCTCTTGAGAGGAGATATATAAATGCAAGTTTAAGTTACCTTTTGTTAAGAAGTTGATTGGAAGGTGTGTCCCAAATTTCACACCTATGTTCTAATTGCAGGGAGACGCTGCACCCCCAAAAAGAGAAGTCAGATTTACAGGGCCATGATGATAATGCAACAATCAATTTGCAAAGTCCTAAAGCACAACAATGACAGTGATAGACGGTGACTGTTCATGACCTATTATTAGAATTAAGGGCATTTGAAAGGTCTAGGCCCGAAACGTCAGCCTTCCTGCTCCTCTGATGCTGCTTGGCCTGCTGTGTTCATCCAGCTCTACAACTTGTTATCTCAGATTCTCCAGCATCTGCATTTCCTACTATCTCTGATTATGTTTATTGCTGTTCTGAGTGCATTTATAAAAGCTGATTTGTTGGAACCTTTTTTAAATCTATGTGGTCAATGAGTATTTCCTCTTCTCATCAGGAATGGTGTGAGAGTCAGATTTAACGCTACACAGAGGTTTCTGACTGTGCTCTGACATATCACCTTAACTTACCTTTGTGTCTTAAAATGGTTTGCTATATTAATGCAACCTGTTGTCTTAATGCTGGCCACTTACTGCAGTAAATTAGGAGTTTGATTTAAATGGACCAGTCTTGTCTGATGAGTAATTGAGAGCAAACACATCACTTGAATTGTGGGCCTAATAATTTTCATTAGCGAGTTAGACTGTCAGCACAAAGCATCATTGGTAGTGAAAGCCCTGGGTGGGGTCTTGTATTTAATGGATTTCTCGGCCACCCTCCCCAACTCTGGAGTTTCCTCCATTCCTGGATCCAAAACTTTTCCAAGTTCCCCGACCATCATCTCATTTACCTTGGGGTGGACAATTTCCACAGGTTCCCAGTGATTGGCAGGCATCTGCACCCTCCCCTCCACCCATCCCGTGATTTTAAATTTTAAATTCCCATTGGCTAGGAGTGATGTGATGGTCATGTCCTCCATCTGAAATGTCAGTTGAGGTTTAGGAACTGAAATTGTCACTTGCTTTGGCTGCCATGTTGTGAGTCCTGCCTTGAAATTAAAATTGTGGCTTTCATTTCAAAAGAAAGCCAGACAAATGTTTAAAGCATTTCAGGTTCTGCATGACTTTTCCTTTTTAATGTAGCATTTTGAGTGTTAATGAGGAGTTTTGAGACGTGACTAATATTTATAGTTTAATATTACTGCAGTCTTTTTTTTAATGTAAGTTTTTAATTGCTTTCATTTCCAATCCAGCAATCTTAAATTGTAGATTCTGTGCTTTTTTTTCTATGTTTCAATTTGAATGAACAGAAGAAGCTCTGTTTCAATTCAAAAAGACAGTATTCAACAGCAGGTGGGAGAACTGGGGATATTCTGAAAAACAGAGATTTCATTGGTGTTAGTCCAGCCTATGCCACGGTGCGCTGTACTTGGCTAAGTTTACACAAATACTGAAATTTTCCCTTATAGGGCACAGCGTGAGTTAGAACAGGCAGGACTTCAGTTGACAGCTCACTCGCCTGAAGTGAAATTTGCTGAAAGTGTCTGAAGCCCTCTATCAAAGATTGCAAGGCATTTTTATTTCTTGCAAGTTGGTTGCCGGGGTGTATGGGGGCTGGGGGCTGTTGGAAGGAGGAGAAGGGAAAGCTTGGATCTTAAACTTGGCTACCATTTCAGATGCTGGATCTTGTTTCTTCACAGTTGCTTGTCTGCAGTTGTAAGTAATGGAATTCTCCCTTTTCCTGTTTAGCAATGTAGGCCAAACCTCGCACAGTTAATGAGTCTGAAACAGCAGCCGTATTTTATGATGTATAACCGTTTTAAAAGTACTTGATGTACAATAATTAGTTTGGGTGGATAACTTTAACCAGAGATTTTTGTGATGTTTTTACCCTGATATTTGATTAGGCAGTTCCTCTCCTGACTGTGGAATTTCAGAGTGTGTGGGAAACAGGTTGGACTGCATATTTTTAGTGAGTTTGCTCTGGAGCGAAATCTGATTGAGACTGTACTGTAACTAGCAAAAAAAACACAGGAGGGCAGATGACTTCTTTTAAACTCCCTTCCTTTAGTAAAATTTGAAGTTTCCTCCTCCCCCCTCTTCTAGAGGGAGAGACAAGTCTGAAGGCAGTAGTGTTCTGTTCTGTTTTTAGGATTAGCAACTTATTTACCCTTTCTGTCCCCCAGAGGAATCTTTCATTCTGTGGTTCACTGCAGTGCATGTGGTCACCTGATTAATCCACAACAGTCAGACTCCAATAGATTTGTGCTTCTGAAGTTTGCATCAAGTTCAGTTTTGAGTGCCATAGCTTGCTGCTCATAAAGGTATCTGTAGAAGTGGATTTTTTTTATCCAACACATCTGACATATCGGAGTAAACAGATTATTGAAACTTGTCTTGTGCCATGCTTGCAAAATACTCACAGACCCTTTAAAGCAAGACTGCATGTGGCTGACTTTCTCATCTGTGCTTTGTATTAACCTTTCTTGATTAGGATTGTTATAAGTAAACTTAAAGTGAAGTATAATAACTTTCTAAAATGTAACTATATGCAGGCAACAAGGTGCAGGGCTGGATGAACACAGCAGGCCAAGCAGCATCAT
>NC_063334.1:11811400-11898949 GCF_021869965.1 Rhincodon typus
GTTGTCTCGGATTCTCCAGCATCTGCAGTTCCTACTATCTCTGATTCCACTATATGCAGGCAAACTTGTAATTAAAATTTTATTCTTTTTCCCCGACAGAGAAAGGAGAGTGTTCTTTAAATGGAGAAGACGGAAAGGATCCACAATCTCCGTATTCTGTGGAAACACCTTACGGCTTTCAAATAGACCTGGATTTTCTGAAATATGTCGATGATATACAAAGAGGAAACACCATAAAGAAACTTAATATCCAAAGAAAACCCAAAGTGGCTAAAACACCCACAAACCTTAGAAACACTGGAGACCAGGTCAGTGGATGGACCTCTACAGAATCCCTGTCCTCCTCCAACAGTGAAGACAGCAAATTGTCACCATCTTTATTTATTGGAGCAAGAAGTCAACACACTCCTCAAACGAGAGCTGGTGGTATTGAGGCATTGCCGGCATTTTTAACTGTTCAGGAAAATAAGCTGTTACCACCACCCTCACCAAAACCAACTGCGCACAACTTCCATGTTGAGAAAACTCTGATGGAGACTCGTCGAAGGTTGGAACAAGAGCGACTGATCATGCAGTCATCCATCGGAGATGCCCCCCGACCTCGATTTGCAAGTTTTGGAGGAACGGGCTCCACCAGCTCTTTAGCTTCGTTTACTGGATCCAGTGGACTGAGTCAAGTGTCCCCAAATTCTCAGCAAGTTCATAACGGTTTCCAAGCAAATGGGGATTGCAATCCTTATTTTATTTCATCGATGGGCAGTTCGATTCGCCACAGTCCTTTGAGTTCAGGTATCACAACACCTGTCACAAATGTAACCCCAATGCATCTACAGCACATCAGGGAACAAATGGTAGTTGCACTGCGTCGGCTGAAAGAGCTTGAGGAGCAGGTGAAAACAATTCCAATTTTACAGGTAAAAATTTCAGTGTTACAAGAAGAACGCAGGCAATTGACTGCACAGCTGAAAAACCAAAAGATTTCAAATCAGAATGCTGCGTGTGGGTTCCGAAAGCGATCCTACAGTGCAGGAAATGCAGATCATTTTGAACAGTTACTCCAGACTAAGCAGGGAGGAGAACTCCACATTGACTCAGAGGATGAGATGGAAAGTTTAGAGCAAACATCCTTGCGAATGGAAGAGTTCAGGCAACTGACTGCAGAAATGCAAGCTCTTGAAAAGAAGATTCAGGACAGTAGTGATGAGAAACTAAGCAGCAATAGAATGTGCGCAGAACCATCGGTAAAAACAAAAGAATATAGGTCCATAGCTTCTGGAGCAGATGTGAATATGAACGAAACTGTGGTTTACAATCGATCTGCAAAACTTTTCAAAGATGTAGCAGTGGGGCCAGCTGTCAAACATACAGATGCCTGTGTTGGGGTCACTGAGACTCTGCTAGGTGTCACAACAGAGGCAGAGATGGAAATTGAACTGCAGCAGCAGACCATCGATGCGCTAAAAGAGAAAATTTACAGGCTGGAGGTGCAATTAAAAGAAACTACACATGAAGTGGAGATGAGTAAATTGAAATTAGAGCTGCAGGTTGCTGGATCAAGGAAAAAGACAGATAAATATGTAATGGCACAACCACTGGTCTCCACTGCATCAATACAAGCAGTAGTACAAATGAGAAACCAAATGGTTGGTGAGCATGTAAGCAGCTGTGATGCTTGTGTAGGCACTCAACAGCAAACCCACAGCACAGGAGTCACTTGTAGACCTGATCTCCAAGATGCTGCTGTGGGGCCAGATATACCATTGAACTGTTGGATTGTACGTGAGAAGGTAGAATTGCAGGATATGGGTGTCGGTCGTCACATTGTAATGTGTGATAAAACTGTGGATTGTGGGATAGAGAAAAATTTCTCAGACATGGCCACAAACACAGAAAGGTGCATTCAGGATCAAGATCTAATCAAGATGAGAGAAAAGGTTCTTCAAACCAAGGAATCTAAATCAGTCGGGTGTGGTGATTGTTCAGTGGATGTTATTGTTTCTCAACCAAAAGAACTAATCTCCTCCAGTACTAACACTGTTCACATTAATGCAATTGATAAAGCTGTAATGGCAAGACCTGAAACTGCAAACCAACACACACACACAGACATATATAGATTGAACCAATTCACAAATACTGAGCTAGTAACAGTTGCAGACTCTATGACTAATACTCTAGTGAGCAATTACAATAAAGAGACCAACACTACAGCCATTGAAACACGAACTGTAGCTGTGGGAGATGGTAGGGTGAAAGATGTCAATGGAACTCTTAAGACACGCTCCATTGGTGTAGGTACAACAGCTACTTATGATATTGATTTGGAGAAGTCATCTGTTAAGAGAAAAGATTTTGGAGTTGGCCAATTAAACATAAAGGAGAACTATCTTGTTGGTTTGAAAACCAGAAATATTGGTTGTGGTACAATTAATCATCAACTTGTGACTCCAAACACGAAAAGCATCGGTGTTGGTGAGGAGGCTGTGTTTGCAGCAATAAACCAACAAGCTGATCCAGAGACTGATTCCACATTAAACCACTACGTTGAGCGTGTGCAAAAGTTGTTACAGGAGCAGCAGATGTTACTGGCTGAAAATTATACCGAGCTAGCCGATGCATTTGGGCAGCCCCACTCTCAGATCGGATCTCTCAACTCCCAGCTTATCAATACATTGACCTCGATAAATTCTGTCATGAAACATGGGAACACTGAGGAAATAAAGAACAGTGACATTGTCAATCCTTGTGCGGACACTGTGATGACAGGTTAGTCGCAGTGGATCTATAGCTTTGTAATTGAGAGCAGTATTTTAATGTGTTTGCTCACTCTGACTAATTTTAAAGTTTTAGCTTAAACCTTTTGCCATCATATTTTGAAATTAACATTGAATGCAATGAAATTTGTGTTTGCCTCTGCCCAATTGATTTTCATCACCAATCCATCTTCCCTTTTTGATCAGTGATGACAAAACTTGTAAGCAAGTGAAATTATCCAAAAACATGCCTTATCCTGAAGTGAGTTGCAAAATCAGTGTAAAATTCATTTTCCATTGAAAGATATCTGAATCAAAGTAAGAGAATAAATTTGGTTTGATGGTTGTACATTTAAGGAGCAGACAAAAAAAATTTAGATGAACATGGGAGTTCAATGCTCTTTTTTTGTGGATTACCTGGTTCTGATTGCAACTTTATTGTATTATTTAAGAGAAACTATTCTGCTGTATTTATCAACATTGATGGAAGTCTTGAAGGCTATGTAACAGTTTCCTTATTGCAGTGAAATGTTTGGTTTTTAATGGTAGTTAAGAAGCTTATTTAAGCACTATTGGAACTGCCATCCTTTTGAGTAAACTCATGGCAGACAAATAATGAACTGATCTATTGCATGGACTTGCGTCAATATTTAGTCGCAACTGTTTTGCTGTTAGCAATAAGCAGGATGTTATCAACTTCATTGTGTAAAATTGCTCAGCAGGATGATACATTAATTTTGACTTGGATTTCCATAGCTCAGTGTTTACATCCTTGGGACATCCCAGATTACTGCAGTCAGTGGATTAATGCAATGTAGGGAAGCACAACAACCACTTATGATATTGATTTGGAGAAGTCACCTGTTAAGACAAAGATTTTGGAGTTTGCCAATTAAACATAAATGATGATAATTTCCAAATGCAAGCTGCCATAGACAACATTTCTAACAGGATATTCTGATTAGAACTCCTTCAGAAATCTGGAGCTGCATTTCTATTCTGACAGGTCCTTCATAACACAGTAGTCGGAGCAGGGAAGGAGGAGAAAAAATTGCTTTCTAATTCTGTGACTGCTATTTCAGGTGAAGCCTGGTACCCAGTTGATGCAATTTACCGAACATTTCAGTTATCCCATTACATTGGTCACGTTAATTTTAAATTAAATGATCAGTTTATGCTGACTTTGCACCTAGTGGTGTTATCACTGGGCTGTTAATCTAGGGACACAGACAATATTCTGGGAACCCCAGTTGGAATCCCATCACAGCAGATGGTGGAATATGAATCCAGTAAAAACACCTGGAATTAAAAGTCTAATGATGACCATGAATCCATTGTCAATTGTTGGAAAAATCCATCTGGTTCACTAACGTCCTTTAGGGAAGGAAACTGCCATCCTTACCTGGTCTGGCCTCCATGTGACTCCAGACCCACAGCAATGTGGTTGACTCTCAGCTGCCCTCTTGGCAATTAGGGATGGGCAATAAATGCTGCCTAGCCAGTGACACCCTCATCCTGTTAATGAATAAAGAAAAAGAAAAGATCCGTGATTGAATTTGACAGCTAAGTGTATTCTGTGATCTGACAGAATGCACCAGTGCTTGGAAAGTTCTTTGTTGATTTCATCATTGGCTGGCTGATGATTAGTCATTAACAAAACAACATCAGAATTTCAAGAATGTGACTACTGTATTTAAAAATGTTTGATATTTACTGGTTTGTTCCTAGTTATAGTTGCAATAGCTTTTCATCTTGCTCAATATTTTTCTGCCATTCATAAGAACTGATATTGCACAGTGCAACTTGGTAGGGCTGTGAGCTAGGGTTGGAGAAAGCGAAGTTATTGACCTTATTCTGTGACCAGAAGTCTCTCCAACAAGGGGTCAACGTGGAACCCTATTAGTTTACCATTAAACCTATCTTTAGTGTAATTTTATGCTCATAATTTTAAAGTCTACTTTTGGACGTATAAATTTTCAACTTTTTCTTTACAACTTTGAACAGTGTTGATATACATTTTATGATGATATATAGCATCACAGAATGATACAGCATTCACTCATTGTGCTTTGCTCTGTCCTTGAAAGAGCTGTTTAATTAATCCCACCCCTCTTTCCCCGCAGCTCAGCAAATTTTCAACAACAACAAAAACAAATTGGTGGAAAAGCCCAGCAGGTCTGGCAGCATCTGTGGAAAGAAATCAGAGTTTTGGGTCCAGTGACCCTTCCTCAGAACTGATGGTAGCTAGGAAAATGTTGGTTTTTATACGGAAGATAAGATGGAGGGGGATAAAGAATAAATGATGGTTAGAGGTAGAGCCCAAAGAGAGAGAAGAACAGTTGGATAGACAAAACAGTGGATAACGATCTGCCTAAGAGCGTGAATAGCTACTAATGGGGACAATTAGTGGCTAACTATGGATAGTGTGTAGTAGTAGACCATGTGATGACAAGGCCTTGTCAAACCCTACCAGAGGCTGTAGAGTTCCCAAGCAGAGAATTTGCATTTATGTATCCAGTTTCCCTTTGATAGATGCTATTGCATCTGTACCCATTGCCATTTGAGAGAGTGCATTTGAAACAACAATTTCCTACAGAAATTTACTGCCCCCCCCCCATAACATCGCTAGTTCTTTTGCTCATTACCATAAATTTGTAAGGTTTATTTACAGAGCCTTCTACCACTTGAAACAATTTCATCTTATTTACTCTATCAAACCCTTTTACAATTTTGAACACCTCTATCAAACTTTCACCTTCTCCTCATCCAATGCAGGGATAATGAAGAACACTTTGAAAGAGAATAGCAATTCAGATCGTTTTTAAATGGCCAGAGACAGACATTTTGGTATTCAGAGGTATTGAGTACTTAATCATGGAAAGTAACTCTCAGAAAAGGTGAATAATCAGGAAAGCAAATGGCATGTTGGCCTTTATGATGAAAGGATTGGAGTGTGTGTGTCAAGTAGTCTTACTGCAATTGTACAATTCTTTGGTGAGACCACACTTAAATACTGTGCACGCTTTTGGTCTCCCTACCTAAGGAAGCAAATGCTAGCTATAAAGCAAGTATAGCTAAAGTGTGTTTGCTAAATTGATCCATTGAACTATATCAATCTCTTGAGGATTCTGGTTGGCTAGTTAATGGGAGGAGAAAGAACAGAAACAAAGTTGTTGGAAAAGCTCAGCAGGTCTGACAGCATCTGTGAAGGAAAAAACAGAGTTAACGTTTCGGGTCCGGAGACCCTTCCCCTGTTTAAAAGTCACAGGTCACACGCTGAGTAGGAGGCCAACTTTTTAAGACTGAGTTGAGGAAAAAAACTTTTCATCCAAATGTTTGTGGGCCAGAGGTGTATAAAGGCAGTTACTCCTCTTTCTGAAGTTTACCATCTTTACAATTATTCCGTTTCTTAATTTTGGCTTATTTACTTATGAACCAGACAAAGAGGAAACAATTAATTTAAAAACTGAAAGAACTGCAGATGCTGGAAATCGAAATCAAAAACAAAAACAGAAATTGAAGGAAAAGCTCAGCAGGTCTGGCGGCATCTGTGGAGAGAAATCAGAGTGAACGTTTCGGGTCCAGTGACCCTTCCTCATAACAGAGTAAATTAATTTTCTGCTTTAAATGGATGTGTAAAATGATTAGCTGTACCTCTGCCACCAACGCTGTTAACGGGGAAGAGACAACAATTGCAACTTGCTTCTGGAAGGGAGAAATTGAAATTTTAGTAAGATAGCTCTGCACATAAAGCAGAATTAAAATAAATCTTAAAAGTGTTCACCTTATTAATATGAGATCTCTCTACAATTTTATGCGAGAGGTGGAACATGTGTAGCAAGTTGGTAAATTAAAGTCCTAGAGATGTACAGCATGGAAACAGACCCTTCAGTCCAACTCATCCACGTCGACCAGATATCCTAAATTAATCTATTCCCATTTGACAACATTTGGCCCATATCCCTCTAACCCTTGCTGTTCATATACCCATCCAGATGCCTTTTAAATGTTGTAATTGCACCAGTCTCCACCACAATTGTTGATAAAATTTTAGCTATGCATAAAGCTGTTTTACAATAACAATAGATCCTGCTAATTTAATGATTACATGTTCAATAACTGCTGAATGTTGCAGACAAGGCCATTAATGATTGCTACCAGAAATGTCTGGAATTGAAAGTTGCAAAGTGAAATCTGAGAAGATTGCTGCTTCCCCTTCAGTCTCCACCATTAACAATGTCGAGCCAATTTGTTCAGTTAAATAATTATAGGTGTGTGTTTGTGGAAACACTTCAAATTTTGGGGATTAGTCATGCAGTATGAATAAGATTATGCAGTCAAAACACATTCTTTATTTAACAATGTAGATGCATATAATCTGCTCGTGTGACTGATATCATCATGTCAATAGGTTAGTTATAATTTATTGATTTACTAGAAAATTATTCTGAAGTCGTGAATGTGAAATCTGGGACATGATAAAGGATGTTCTTTTTGATGTTTCTCTTCAGTATAGTTAGATTAAGTTTGAAAATTATTACCTATCTATCTCCTCAGCAATGAATGACAAGATTTCAAAAACGATAGGTTATATTTGGTGGCTTGTAATTTAGTAACGTAGCATTTTTCACCTTCTAAACAACACAGCTGGGTAGTGTTGTAGAACAGAGAGACCTAGGGGTTCAGGCATATAAATCTTTGAACAAAAACAAGTTGCTGGAAAAGCTGATTTACAGCATCTGCAGTTCTTTAGGTTTTACATAATTCTTTGAAACTTGCGTCACATGTAAACAGGGTGGTTAAGAAGGCATTTAGCACGCTTGCCTTCATTGCTCAGGCCTTTGAGTATAGGAGTTGGGACATCATGTTGAGATTGTACAGGACACTGGTGAGGTGTCTTCTGGAGGACTGTGTACAGTTCTGGTTGCTCTGCTATAGGAAGGATATTATTGAAGAGGGTTCAGAAAAGATTTACCGGGATGTTGCCATGAATGGAGAGTTTGAGTTCTAAAAATAGGCTGGGGACTTTTTTCACTTGAGCGTAAGTGGTTGAGGGGTGACCTTATAGAGGCTTATAAAATCATGAGGGTCATAGATAAGGTGAATAGCAAAAGTCTTTTCCCTAGGATAAGAGAGTTCAAAACTAGGGGACATATTTTTAAGGGGAGAGGAGAAAGATTTAAAAAGGACAATAGGGAAAACCATTTTACACAGAGTGGTTAATGTATGGAATGAACTGGCAGAGGAAGTGGTGGATGCAGGTAAAGTTACATTTCAAGGACATTTGGATAAGTATATGAATTGGAAAGGTTTGGAGGAATATGGGCCAAATGCAGGCACGTGGAACTAGTTTAGTTTGGGAACTTGGTCAGTGTGGAGCAGTTGTTCCGAAGGGTCTGTTTCCATGCAGTACGACCCTGTCTATGACTCCTTGACTGTGCTGTGTGGCAGAAGGACAGGCTGAATTGTGTATTGTAAATTTTGTTGTGTTTCTCCCCCCTCTTTCTGGCTACACTCCGTTCCCTCACTGGAATGACAAGGAATTGGCCTGTCCTTCCGCTTTGCCAATCCCACTCTACGGGACTCCTTTCCAATGTTTCATGCAGTTATCAAGCAGAGATTAAAATACAGCCAGAAGGTAAATGTATAAAACTGAAAGAACTGCAGATGCTGGAAATCAGAAATGCAAACAGAAATTGCTGGAAAAACTCAGTAGGTCTGGCAGCATCTGTGGAGAGAGATCAGAGTTAACGTTTCAGGTCCAGTGACCCTTCTTCAGAAAAGAGGTTCGTGCCGTTTGTTGATACAATCAGTTTGCAAGCCAGGCAAACCTTTTAGACTTTATCTGTATAATGTACAAATGGCAAACACTGGCTTCACCTGGTTTTACTATCCTACTTCCATTAAATAAAAACAGGGTCCTGAACGTGAAACTTTTAACTCCGTTTCTCTCTACGCAGATGCTGACAGACCTGAGATTCTCCAGCACTTCTTACGTTTCAGATATCCAGCATTTACAGTATTTTGCTTTCATTCAAGTTATCCATACCTGGCCAGTGGATGATGGCAAACTATCCTGTTATATGATTAGCTCAACCCTGTCCTTGTTCAATGTGTCACCTGAGTGTTTAATCCATTGAAAGTCACTGACAAGCAGTTAACAAGGGGACAATGTTTTTCCTATCTTAGCTCATGGCTACTGAGGCTAGTTATATAGCAGCATTGCACCTATTTCTGCAGATGACATTTAATTTAACAAAAACTCAATTTTTGAAGGTGGAATTGTTCTTCCAAGTGTCTGTGAAATGAATTGCACGTTGAGTAGAGTGTTGACTTGTGGAGTGAGGGGTGAGGGGTGTGGAGGTGTGCTATCGAAATATGTTCCATGAAGCAAAGTATGCTTCCTTGTTCATTTAGCAGATGGTGTTTTGTTTTATTGCAGTGAAAAGCCTTCTAGCTGATTTCTCAAATGGGCTTTAGCATGTCGGTTTAATTTATGTATTTGGAATAAAGGAAAAGCATGTGCAAGTCCCGTAGCATTTTGATAACTTTAAATAGAATAATCCTTGTATTGTATGTATCTTCAGGAAATGTTTCTGTTAGGTTCAACCTCAGTAGTTTTGAGGGAAATATACCCACAGTTGGTTAAAATCTGAGGTTGTTTTGATCGGATGAAGCTGAGGAGACTGGTAATTATTAACCTGACAAGCTGGTGTAAACAGAATTCTTTCTTCATGACAGAGAAATATTTTTCAACCTGAAATGCAGCCAGTGTATTTCAGTTCATCAGAGCAATGATGCAACTTGTACCTCATATTTTGCACCCTTTTTAATTTCTTGAACAACAGGAAGAACATACTAGTTCAGTGGAATTTTTGTAGCTTGATGTTTTCCATATTGGCTTGCTAAATTCCTCCCAAAGCCAAATATGTTTTGACTTAAAGAGCTGCGGGACTGACCACTTAATCTATGCAACAGTAAAATACTAAATAAAAACCTAAAGAACCGCGGATGCTGTAAATCAGGAACCAAAACAAAGTTTCTGGAAAAGCTTAACAGGTCTAGCAGCATCTGTGAAGAAAAAATTAGAGTTAACGTTTTGGGTCCGGTGACCCTTTGTCAATTCTGGTAATTGGAAACGAAAACTTTAACTCTAATTTTACGTAAAACGTTAACTCGGGCTGCCAGACCTGCTGAGCTTTTCTAGCAACTTTGTTTTTGTTCCCAATCTATGCAACAGTGATAGTTTGAGGAGGCTCCAGGAAAATTAAGTTTTTAAAAATGGGAATTAAACTTTGTTCTCCATAATGTAAAAACAACCTGCAGTGAATCTGTTGGAGGTGTATAGTGAATGTTCGTAAAGAGAAATGTCCGGTTTTATTGTCTGCTTTGTATGCCATCCTTCAGAACTCTGTCTGTTCAGGGAATGTAGTGTTTTGCTTTACAGAAACTCGCGGATATATGTTCTGTGATTTTCTGACTTTATTATGTACATGTTGACATTTCTGATTGTTTTGTTTTGTTCTTGAGATAAGTCGTTGCTAAGATTGGGTTTTGCAGTGTGTTAGACACCTCATGCCACACCCACGCGTGAGCTATGACACATTGTCGAGCTTTTTGAATGTCAGAACCAAACCCACCTGTTTTGAGATTGCTAAAAATACACTGTGAATATCATTTTAGATATGTAGAAAAATAGAAACAGGCCATTCGGCCCTTCGAGCCTACTCTGCCACTTCATACGATCAGCCAACTCAGTACCTTGGTCCAGCTTTTGCTCCACATCATTTGATCCCTTTATTCCCAAGGCCTCACTCTTTCCTTCGGGTGTCTCTCACCAAGGCACTACATTAATATGGATTCAGAGTCAAAATTAAGCCAAACCAGGCAAATTTCCTTCACTAAGGTGGGTAATTACAACACGCAGTGGTAGTTTGATTGTCATTGTTACTAAGACCAGTCAGATTCCAGATTTATGACTTGAAGTTAAATTCCAACAACAGCCACGGTGGGATTTTAACCCATGTCTCCAGATTAGAGCAGTGTGTACTATCTACAGGATGCACTACAGAAATTCACCAAAGATCCTCCGACAGCACTTCCAAACTCATTCAGAAATGGTAAGAACTGCCGATGCTGGAGTCAGAGACAGTACAGTGTGGAGCTGGAGGAACACAGCAGGCCATGCAGCATCAATGGAGCAGGAAAGCTGACGTTTTGGGTCAGGACCTTTCTTCAGAAATTCCTGACCCAAAATGTCAGCTTTCCTGCTCCTCTGATGCTGCCTGGCCTGCTGTGTTCCTTCAGCTCCACGCTGTGTTACCTCCAGACTCATGACCACTTCTATCTAGAAAGATAAGACGTGGAGGTGTGGGTGTTGGACTGGGGTGGACAAAGTCCGAAGTCAGACGACACCAGGTTATAGTCCAACAGGTTTATTTGGAATCCTATAAACTTTCAGAGTGTAGCCCCTTAGTCAGGTGCAGCAGACACACGGGAACACCACCACCTCCAAGTTCCCCTCTGAGCCACTCACCATCCTGACGTTGAAATATATTGCCGTTCCTTCACTGTTGCTGGATCAAAATCCTGAATTCCCTCCCTAATGGCATTGTGGGTCAACCCACAGCATGTGGACTGCAACGGTTCAAGAAGGCAGCTCACCCCACCACCTTCTCAAGGGCAACTAGGGACAGACAATAAATGCTGGCCTGCCAGCAACGCCCACATCTCACAAATGAGTGACGAATTAGACTGGACCTCTGGATCCAGTGCCATTATTTGTAATGCACTACCTTCCCCTTGCCCTTCTTGGTGATGACAGACCACACATAAGGAAGGTGCTATTGAAGGCTTTATGATGAGTTGCTGCTGTTCATCTTGTATATGGTACACACTGCCACCGCTGTGTCTGTCAATGGAGGAGGGAGTGCATGTTTGAGGTTTGGATATAGTGCCTGTTGAGCAGGCTGCTCTGTCCTGCTTGCCAAACAAGACAACCACGGATGGCAAAACAGTAAGAGGCAACATTAAACAGGAAGAAAAAACACACAAAATTTGCCAAACTGAGATAGCTTCAGAGATATAACAAAAGCATGAAAGATTGCCGGAGATGATACCACCAATAGTACAAAAAGCTGCTAAGTGGGACAATGAAAATCTTGCGAGGCAGTTCAGTTGATTTTGCAGTTTTACAATTTTGAGGAAGTATGAGGTGGCTGCGGACGATGTGGATTCTGTTATAAGTGAAAGAAAAGGGAATAGCAGACATGCTGAAACTATTCTGCATTGGAATTCAAAGTGGAGAAAGAAGATAGTATGTCACACTTGCCAAGAAACTAAAATTGGATCAGGCATGGTAATTCACTAAAATTTATTTTTTAAAAGTAGTATCAATGATCAAAGAAATAGTTATAGATCCTGAGGGTCAGGTGGTTTCCATTTCAGGGTTGAAAAAGGAAAACATTTCAGATACCATACTATGATCTTTACAGTTTCTCTCTATTTTGGGAACCATTTGTTTAGATTGGAAAGTGGCCCATAACATTCAGACAACAAAATGGTCAGTGAGGGAAACCGGGGAGTTACAGATCAGTTAGCCAATTTGGGAAATTGCTAGAGGCTATAATTTAATTGAGAGTGATAGATGACCTTGGAGAAGGCCAGCCAGGATGGACTTGTGCAAGACAGGTCAAACCAAAAGGCTGAAGAAAGGATGGTGAAATGGATTTCTAGAGGCATTTGATAAAGTCCTTCATCCTAGACTCTAGGTGTAATCTTTGAGTAGGTGCTGGGAGTACAGGGAGCAAGGTGAGATGGGGTACTAGATTTGGGGATGGGTCAAAACTCAGATTGTTAACAATGTGGTGAATATTTGCAATCAAGTTCTTGGAACTTTAAAAGTGGATTGAGCTTTTTGATGGCAAGCATCAGGAAGCCCTATTGCAAGCATGTGCATCTTACATTTGCTCATTAAAGGCTAGCTTGCCAGAATCAAGTTCTACTTTCCAGCGAAGTTCTCCGCAAGCAAGCAATATGTGTCTCCAGGTTTACAACTGCATCGAAATGGTGGGCAGCAAGCAAGATAGACCTCTTTCTTCAGAACAGTTCTGAAGAAGGGTCACTATCACCGGACCCGAAATGTTAACTCTGTTTTTGCCTTCACAGATGCTGCCAGACCCACTGAGCTTTTCCAGCAATTTGTTTTTGTTCAATATTAACTCTGTCTTCTCTCTCCATACATGCTGCCAGACTGCTGAGTTTTTCCAACAATTTCTGTTTTAGTATCAGATCTTCGGCATCCACAGTTCTTTGTTTGATATTATTGAGGTACTCGTCTCCCTGGAGTGAGTAACTGCTGCATTCCCATCTCTAGGGAGCATTTGTCTATCCCGTGCCCACAAGAGATCAGGTGGCAGTGATCAAAGTTGCACTGGGCACGGAGGATAACCAAGGGAGGGAGGCTGGAGTGTTAGGGGCATGCGTCTTTTAAAGTTGGCCAAGTATCTGTCTATCCAAGGGCGTGAGAAGGACTGACTTGGTAAGGATGGAAGAACTGGAATGTCTGCTGCTACTCAGAGAGTAGACTTATCACCGTGCCCTTTGAAATACGGCTCCATATACCATAGGGTAGCATGGGCCATTGACTTCATTTTCACCTCGCCACCAGATTCACCATGCTCCCCGTCCATCAGTTTGTAAAGAAGTGAGAGCCACATAATCGTACGGGAATAGCTGACCTGCCCTGAGAGGAAGTGACACTCGCTTCCACGCCTGCTGCTAAATTTGCATTCTGAAACATGAGATGATGCCCTTCGGGTTGAAGTTGATGCTGATTGAATTGGAGGCAGATAATTGATGTGGTTAGGAAATTGGCTGAGAGGCAGGAGAACTTGAGTATGTATAATGGGCAGGAACCACTTCACAATTGGCAACTCATGACTATTTGTATTCCATTTGTATTCAGGCCACAACTATTCACCACATTTCCAAGTTTGATAATGATGCAAAAACAGCAAGTATTGGAAGCAATGTAGAGATTATTCATAATTAATGAGAGAGATTTGGGCTGTGCTGGCTATCCCATTATGGTTCCTCCCAGTTGGCATTGAGCTGCCTTCTCAACCCTGTCCAGATCGCAAGGTGTAGCTACACTCACCGTGCTGCAAGGGAGAGAGTTCCAGCAGTTTGACCCAAGGAGTGTGTAGGATTGTGATATAGTTCCAGTATGGTGTGTGGCTTGACAGAGAACTTGCAGTTGGTGGTATTCCTGTGTATCTGCCGTCCTTGTCCCTGTCCCTCTAGATGGTAGTGATCATGGCTTTGGAAGGTGCTGTCGGAGGAGCCTGGGTGAGTTACTGTAGTGTATCTTGTGGATGGTGCACACAGCTACCACTGTGCCTCAATGGTGAAGGGATTGAATGTTGAAGGCAGTAGATAGAGTGCCAGTCAAATGGGCTGCTTTATTCTGAATGGCATCAAGATTAGTGATTGCTGCTGGAGCTGTACCCAACCAGACAGTAGACAGTCATTGAGTCCTAGAGACCTACAGCACAGAGGAAGGCCCTTCTAATCATCATGCCTGTCAAATACAACCACCTCACTATTCTAATCCCATTTTCCAGAATTTAGCCCATAGTCTTATATGTCTCGGCATTGTAAGTGCACATCTAAATACTTTGTCAATGTTATGAGGGTTTCTGCCCTTACCACCCTTACATTTCCAGATTCCCACCACCCTTTGGGTAAAAATAAAAATTTCCTCACATCTCCTCTAAACTTCCTTGCCCTTACCTTAAATCTATGCCCCATGGTCATTGATCCCTCCAGCAAAGGGAAAAGTCTCTTCCTGTCTCCTCTATCTGTGCTCCTTAAATTTATACATCTCTATCGTGTCCCCTTTCTCTCTCCTCCGCTCTATGGAAAAACCCCAGTCTGTCCAATCCCTCCTCACAACTGAAACTCACCAGCCCTGGCAACATCCTGGTAAATCTGCTCTGCACCTTCTCCAGTGCTATCACATCCCTCCTGTAAATATGGATTCCAGAACTGCACACAATACTCTAGATGCAGCCTAACCAACATTTTATATGGCTCCAGAATAACATCCCTGCTCTTAAACACTGTGCCTTGACTAATAAAGGCAAGTGTACTGCATGGCTCATAAACACTTTATCTACCTGCGTTGATGGATGGTAGGCATGCAGACCAAGGTCCCTCTGATCCTTGGAGCTTCCCAGGATCCATTGTTTATCTTGTATTCCCTTGCCTTGTTTGTCCTACCTAAGTGTTTTACCTTATATTTATCCAGTTGGAATTCCCTTTGCCACTGACCAGCTTATCTGACCAGCCTGTCTATATCCTCCTGTTGTCTAAGACTAACCTCCCCACTATTTACCATCCCACAAATATTCTGAATCACCCGTGAACTTACTGATCAACCCTCCTACATTCAAGTCTAAATCATTTGTGTAAACCATAAACAGTAAGGGCCCCAAGGCTAACCCCTGTGGGACCCCACGGGACTCACTTTCAGTTGGGAAAAAAACACCCCTCAATCATCATCTTCTGCTTCCTGCCACTCAGTCGATTCTGGATCCAATTTGCCAAATTTCCATGGATCCCGTGGACTCTTTCCTTTGCTATCAGTCTCCCATGTGGGACCTTATCAAAAGCCTTGCTGAAGTCTAAGTAAACTACATCAATAGCATTGCCCTTATCTACACACCAGGTTACTTCCTTGCAAAATTTAATCAATTTCCACTGTTTCTTACTGAAGCAATCCAGTTTTGGCCTGTGTGTACAGTTACTTCTGTATTACCCAAGTATCTTTTTTTTGGCATTCATGCAGCTCTTTATTCACGTGCTGACTATTCCTGGGAACAGATTCAGATTCTACTGTACAACAATGATGCACAACACTATATCTCAATCCTTCCATGGCCTTCACACCATCAGATTGCTCATACAGTCACAGATTGGCTGCAGTTTCCTTCAGTTAACCATTTGGAAGGCAAAAGTCATTATTATCAGATTCTACCGAAAGACCCATACATTTATATTTAGTTCCAATACTTTAGGTGGCCATTGAAGACTTTTCACAACTTCTGTTTGATCTTGCAATGAGCTTCTTCTATAACCTCCTCAACAAAAATACTGCCTACTCGTTCCTCGGTTAATCTGCGAACATTTTCATTCGTGCTTTTGTGACTGGAGCAATCTAATGTTGTTTATCCTCCCATGCTGAAACTTTGAATCCTTGCAAAACTCTGCGGTCCACATCCAATATATTGTGCTGTTTATCTTTTCGTCCTGACTTGACTCATTCTGTTTTCTTCTGATCCTCCCGTTTTATCCAATTTAAAATTCTCATCCTTGTGTTAAAAATTCCCATTATGACTTTCTGCAGCATGATGGACCTTTTCCAGAATGTTCCACGTATTGTAAAGTTATTTTTCAGGAGATGTAACAAATGTAAGTCCAAATGTAGTTTTGTTTGAACACATTAATGCATCTCGCCTGTAATGTGCTAGACTTCTCAATGTTTATATTCCAACATACTGGACTCGATGTAGCTCAATTGGCTGGGTGGTTGCTGAGTGATGCCAACAGTGTGGGTTCAATTCCTGTACCAGCTGAGATTACCATGAAGGACTCTTCTCTCCCCTTTCCTTAAGGCAATGTGATGCTCAGATTAAATCAGTCGGCTCTTTATAATGAGAGAGCAGCTGAATTTAGGTAAGACTATGGCATCCATACCTTTACTTCCAATGTTCTCATAGCTATATATATCCAATGTGTAATATATGTACAGGCAGACTTTGTAAGTAATTAACTGCACATTTAGAAACAGTAATTGTTCTACTCCAGTAACACCATATCATGCTGAGAAATTGTCTTGTTCTGTTCAATAGGTGCAAGTCCATGTATCCAAACTGCCAGTAGTCTTCTCGTATCAACAAATTTATCAACTTTGAAGATTGCAGACTCCTGTGAGACCTTACCACAACAGGAAGAAATGACTGTTTTAACCAACCAACAAGCAGCTTCTGCACATCATGGTATGTATTGTGATGAACTGTGGAACATGTGTGTCCTTCAGAACAGAACAGGCTTCTTGTACCTTTTTAAAAACTAGTTAACCTAAGTTAACTCTCTCTAACTTTCCATTTTATAAAATGAGTAATCTAATTCCATCTTGAGTGTCATGATTAAAATATAATCCAGCGTTCACCTTTCTTTTTCTTTCTTCATCTTTTCCTTTTTCTTTATTCATCTTTTCCTTTTTCTTTATTCATCTTTTCCTTTTTCTTTATTCATCCTCACTCTCCATTGATTACCCATCCTTAATTTGCCCACAAGGCAGTTAGGAGTTGCTATGGGTCTGGAGTCTCATGGAGGTCAGACCAGGAGCTGTTACACCGATGTGAACCAGAAGGGTTTTCCTGGCAATAGACGACGACTTCATGATTATCATTAAGGTCTTATGCTGAAGATGAATCTTCAAATCAAACATGAAAAATCCCAAGTCATGTCCTGTATATCTACTGACTTTTTTTGGAGATATGGCAACAAGTTTGATGGGACTGAAGGATATATAATTAAAGTAGATGGATGAAGGGATGTCAGTTAGTGTAAATAATGCACTTTATTACTGTTATGCTGAAACATCTATTTATATAAAAAAAAGTTCATTGGCAAAGGTAGAATAAGAAAAGGCCTTGGTGGCTATAGCCAAAAATTTCATTTGAAATCGAGTTTATATCAAAACCCTTGTCAACAGTGATATTTGACAGTCTCGGACTAATTTGTCTGATTTTCATTTGAATTATTGAACGTAACTGAGTTAGTCTGTCTTCTGTACATTGAGGAATTGAGGAGTTTGAAGTTTAGTTTTAGCAAAGTTTCCTGACATTCCTACATATGCCTCTTGGTCATAAAGAGCAATGGTAAAATAGCAAATTACTGCAGATGCTGGAACCTGAATTGAAAACAGAAAATGTTGGCGATCACAGCATCCATGGATGCTGCCTGACACACTGTGATCTCCGGGATTTTTTGTTTTTAGAACAATGGTATTGCTGAAGAAAGGTACATGCTGTTGAAAGTTTTCATCTTGCACTCATCAGGACAGGTGCAAGAATACCAAATTTCAAAGGAAGTAACAATTCATACTGCATGAGGAAAGGGGTAGGGACTGGTTCACAAGTGAGTGGTTGGCCATGCAACAATGTGAGATGACTGTGTACTGTTCATGGTGCTATTTAGTTTTTGAATGCTAACTGATCTAATGGGTAGAATCAAAGACCAAATAACATGGTTTACTAAATTACACCGTGAATGATTCACAGTAGCTTTAGGGATCAAAGATTTAGTTCAATTCTTCTAACTAAGAAACTTACACATTTGAGCAGATGTGAAATAAAATCAGAAAAAGGCCAGTTGCCTTTTTGTTCAGATTGTGCTGTTTACTTTGCATAATGTACTTTAAAAACTCATTTTGTGTAAGTGTGTATTTTAGTTTTCGTTTTGCACCCTTGAGTTGTATTGTGCATCATCACTGCTGAGAAGTTGAAGGCAGCAGACTCCCAAGATTCTTGTAACCACTACTTAAATGTTGTATAAGAATGGCCCACAGTGTTTCTCATTATAGGAAATACTCTAGCTTCTTTTCTCGATATTTTCCATCACACAAGCGATCTGATGCAAACTTTCAAGTGCAACCATAAGATGTAGGAGTAGAATTAGACCATTCAGCCCATCAAGCTTGCTCTGCTATTCAAAGAGATCATGGCTGATCTGATCAACTCCCTTAGACCTTTATCCTTAATAATCCTTAATTCCCTAACTGGTTAGAAATTTGTCTGTCTCAGCTTTGAATATACTTAACAGTCCGGTGTCGACAGCCCTCGTCGGTTAAAAAGATTCTACAGATTCACTACCTTCTGAGAGAGAGAGAAAGGGTCCTCCTCATCGCTGTCTTAAATAGTGACCTCTTACTCTGTTTCCACGTATGGAAGAGTCTAAGACCAGAAGGCATAATCTCAAACTGTCCACATCTACCCTGTCAAGCCTCCTAAGAATCTTCTTTATTTCAATAATATCTCCATTCATTCTTCTAAACTCGGATGTATTATGTACCTGCGTAAGCATCTTTCACAAATTCAACATTAACATTTCTTTGCAGTACCTTCTAGCAGTACAAGCACACTGAAGTCCATCATGAAAAAGAAAGATAGCCCTAGAAAGCACGAAACAAATGGCACAAAGAAGAACCTTCAGTTTGTTGGTGTAAATGGCGGGTGAGTGTACAGCTTTCATTTCAAATTCGGTGAATTGTTGTGACGAATCACAAATAACAACAATGAACCTTTTTTATTTTAATTTTCTGATATATGCCCCATTGCAAAACTCTGATAAAGATGGTTGGTTCGTAAGAAATCAAAATGACTACTTCAATAGTTCAGAATTTCAGAAGCATGAAAAGCTGAGAAAATTCAGACTGCTGGATTTTGCAAAAATAAATTGTAATCTCAATACTAAAGATAGTCACGGATAAATTTGCCATGTGGAAAATATGGTGATAGTTTTTTTTTATTACATTCAGTCTCATTGAGTAGAATGAAAATAACTTCAGAGAAAGATAATGTAAGATCTCAAAGTGTAGAGTTTGTGGCTAGTATGATTGTGTTCTGAATTACGTTTATTATTTGAGTTTATACGGTGCTCGTGTAAACGCAAAAGGCTAGAACTGTTAGTCACTGTTACATTGTTTGTCCCTTTAAGGTAGTGTTGACAGTACCTTTGGTTTATGTTCACAGATCACATATGCATGTGTGGTCTATGCTCATAAGCCAGAGGTACTGAAAACGTTACCTTAAATGTGCTTCTGAGGAAGGAATTATTATTTGCAATGTAGCCTGTCAATCCCCTTATTGAGCACTTCCATTGGAGTGGACTGTCCACCTCTCTACCTCAGTTTGGAAGAAAAATAAGCCAATTGTTTGAGCTGTTAATTCAAATGTATGAATGTTAAAACTTAGTCATAGAGCTGTACAGTGTGGAAGCAGACTCTTCGGTCTGGTCAGACTGCATTTGGAATATTGTGAGCAGTTTTGGGCCTCGTACCTAAGGAAGAATATGTGGTCTTGGAGAGGATCCAGAGGAGGTTTAGAAGAATGGTCATAGGGATGAACTGCTTGTCATATGAGGAGTGGTTGAGGACTCTGGGTCTGTACTTGATGGAGTTTAGAAGGACGAGGGAAGATCTCATTGAAACTTACAGAATACTGAGAGAACTGGAGAAATAGAGTGGACATGGAGAAGATATTTCCTCTAGTTGGAGAGACTATGATCCGAGGGCAGAGCCTCAGAATGACAACCCTTAGAACTGAGATGAGGAGGAATTTCTTCTGCTAGAGGGTGGTGATTCTGTGGAATTCATTACTGCAGAGGGCTGTTGAGGCCAAGTCATTAAATGTATTTAAGACTGAGATAGATAGGTTCTTGATTGGTAAGTGGATCAAAGCTCACAGGAAGAAGGCTGGAGAATGGAGTTGAGAAACATTATCAGCCAAGATTGACTGATGGACTGGACTCGACAGGCCAAATGGCCTAATTCCGCATCCTATATCTTATGGTCTTGTGACTTTATGAGAAGGAAAAGATGTACAGTGAGTTAGGCTCCCCTATTGACAAATTGGTTAGCCCCACACCAGACATTGGGATAATACCCTGAGATCCCGGAGTATATTGAAGCCCAGGTGTACGATAGTTCTTCCTGATAGTTCCAGGAAGAAGCCATCTGCAGCTTCAGTGTAAAAGTTGAAGTCACAAGTGACTTAAACCTACTGAAATGTTGGACACTGGGATCACAGTTTATTATACTAGTGGTGTTTTGGTTACCGTACCAGGAATGTGTTTTGGGTGATTTGCAAAAGTTGTTGTATTTCTTTTCAATTTATCAAAGAGTTTTGGGATCAGTAGGATTGTACATTTATTGCATATTTTAAAAACTCTTTGAATTTGTATTATAAGTGGTCAGCTTGGGTTATTTTATTTTAATTTCTTTGGTCTTAGCTTCCATTTTATTATTAAAGCAAACTCTGCAGCATTGTGAGCTTATGTTTCAGAGAGGGACCAATTTGTTACAACCAAAACAGATCAAAATGAAATCTATTGAGCCAGGTTCCTTACTTGGCTTCTTACTTGTCCAGTAATAACATCAGCTGGGGTTATAATAGTTGATGCAATGTGCGATTTTATTGGAGATTTAGTACACGCGTGAGCATTCCATAAGGGGGAGGCGATGGCCTAGTGGTATTGTCGCTGGACTGTTAATCCAGAGTTCCAGATAATGTTCTGAGGACCCAGGTTCAAATCCTGCAGCAGCAGATGGTGGAATTTGAATTTTAAAAAAATCTGGAATTAAGTATCTAATGATGACCATGAATCCATTGCCAATTGTTGGAAAAACCCATCTGGTTCACTAATGTCCTTTAGGGAAGGAAACTGCCATCCTTACCTGGGTCTGGCCTACATGTGACTCCAGACCCACAGCAATGTGTTGACTCTTAACTGCCCTCTGGGCAATTAGGGATGGGCAATAAATGCTGCCTGGCCAGTGACGCCCTCATCCCGTGAGTGAATGAAAAAGAAAAGAATTCCAAAGACAGCAACTTCGCCAACAGTAACTTCAGCTTTTTCTCGGGGTGTTGGTTGCTTGTGTGACCACATTTGCTTTTATGACAGATTGATGCACGAGGGTGAAGGTGTGTGCAGCACTTGTGGCAGATCATCTTGTTGCAGTTGTATTTCTGAGCGAGAATGCAGAAGGAGGGGTCCAAAACACTGCCAGTCAGACGCAACACTACATGGAGAGTCACTCTCTTTCTGACTGTTGCAGTCAGACAGGGTATGGACATCCTCCAGTTGCTTCCCAGCAAAGATTAAACGCTCCTGTCTTGCGGGGGGAGTCCCCTCCTTGCCCTGGACCTTTTGCCTCACGTTTCTGATGGTGTCGCTGGGCTCCACCTCCAAAGTGATGATTTTCCCAGTCGGAGGCTTCACAAAAATCTGCATCGTGCCAATGCGCGAGGCCCTGAATCAGAAACAGGAGACCTTGGAGTGTGTGTCCACAGGTTCCTGAAAGTAGCAAAAAAGGCAGATAAGATGGTCAAGAAAACATATGCAATGCTTTCCTTTATTGGAGGAGCTTTAGAATAGGATCGCTGTCTCTATATAAAATATCGCCTAGACCAAAGCTGAAATTTTGTGTACAGTTTTGATCATTGCATCACAGGAAAGACATAATCGCTCTGGAGAGAGTGTAGAGGAGATTTTCAAAAACGTTACCAAGGTATGAAATTGTAGCTATGAGGACAGATGGGTGGATTTGGGCTGTTTTCCTTCGAACAGAGAAACTTGATGGTTGAGTTAATCAAGGTGTGCAAAATTCAGAACAGCCTAGACAGTGTCGACAGAAAGGCATGCTTTCCCTAGCAGAGATGTCAATAACTGGGGAACCAATTTAAGGTGATCATCAGAAGGATCTGAGGGGACATGAAACATTTTTTCTCACCCAGAAGGTGTTGAGTATCTTGAATTCATTGTTGGGTTGATGTAATTCAACCAATTCTTTGGTTTTATGTGAGGAATGGGAGAGAGTCCCTGGGTGTATTGATGTTAGGGAAATGAACTTAGGATTTACCAAATCTGGTCTGGAGGAAATGATGAAGGGAGAAGAGAGAAAGAAGTTAGAATATTGCCGATAATTATAAGGAAGTTTGCTTGCAATGGATGGGGTAGTAAGCAGAGATCAGCATCTTTCTGATTGTGAAGAATGACTCAAGTGTAAACGTGCTGATAGTTGTTTCATTTTCCTTTCTGTGTAAAGTAGGTTAAGCAATTAATTTTTCTTACCCATAATTGCTGAGAATTTTCCAGTGTTTGGTGCATTACAGTGCCGCAGATACATAAAAATGTTGTACATATCCTTTTAGTTCTCAAAAGTTATGTTCATCTAACAGAACTTTCATTTCAAAACAGTTGGCTGTTTGTGTATTTTGGCACAATGTTTGAAAATAATTTGTACTTCCTGTGTACTGGACACTTCATTGTAGCATGCTTTTTGGCTACCTGCCAAAAATACTTTTGGCTAATGTTTATTGCATTTACCGAAAATTCATCAAGTGATTTTATTTTCTTAGGTATGAGACCACGTCCAGTGATGATTCTAGTTCAGATGAAAGCTCAACTTCTGAATCAGATGATGAATTTGAGGATCAAGAGTATTCTAAGAATGAAGTTGAGATTAATCATGAAATGCTGCCAGAGGGGCCCGATCTGTGTCGGACTGAAACCGCAAACATATTGAATGAGAAAGAGGTTGCTGTGTTGGGAGGAAGTGGAAAAGAAGCTGATAAAGTGGAAATAAGGGAGAAGTATAACCATTTTCATGAGAAATATACAATTTGTATGAAATGAAATTTCATGTACCGAAGGGAGCTAATAATCCTTTAGAAAGGTTATTCAAGACCCAAAGTAATCGTGTTTCTGATGTGCATCAGATGGTTCATATACCAGTAATTTTTAATTGCAGACTATAACTATAAAGTTCCTTCAGGTCCACTGCTAATACATTTGTTACAGAGTCATAGAGGCATACAGCACAGAAACAGACCCTTTGGTCCTACCAGTCTATGCCAAACATAATCCCAAACTAAACTAGTCCCACCTGCCTGCACCTGACCAATATCTCTCCAAACCTTTCCTATTCATGTTCTTATCCAAATGTCTTTTAAATGTTGTAATTGTGCCAAAACCCACCACTTCCTCAGGAAGTTAATTACACGCACAATCTACCTTCTGTGTAAAAATAAGACATTGCCCCTCATGTCTTTTTTAAATCTCTGTCCTCTCACCTTAAAAATGTTCCCCATAGTCTTGAAATCCCCCACCCTCGGGAAAAGTCAACTACCATTAAATCTATCTAAACTCCTCATTATTTTACAAACCTCAGTAAGGTTGCTTCTCAACCTCATTTGTTATAATAATAATCTTTTTCTCGAACTTATTAATCTGAGCTGTTACTTTAATTGCGAGATACTAAGAAAGAATTTGGGTGGTTTTTCCCTCAGACAGGGAAAAATATATACTGCCCAAGGCCATTCCTACTTCAGTGACTTGTTATTGTCAGAAAGTTGTGACCAAATTGCCTGCCTTCTGTTTAACTGGGGAATATTGAATGAGTTGGATTTGGTAACAGCAGAAACGGTTATGCATTTTTGCACTCAATAAAAATATTTAATTTTTTTTTTAAACAATAGGCATGAGTTAAGTGAGAAGGTGTTATCAGCTTGCAATATATTGAAAAAGCAGCTCAATGATCCAAAAGCAATGGCAAGCAAAGAAGTGGTAAGGTTAAGTTAAACATCAGTGTACTTCTAAGATGATTCAGAAAGTTTACAAAAGTGCAAGTTTAAATACATTCCAAGAGGAAAATGCCTGTGCATCTTCCATTGGTATCTTGGAGACAGTGAGGACTGGAGATGCTGGAAGCCAGAGTCAATAGATGTGAAGCTGGGAAAGCACAGCGGGTCAGACAGCATCCGAGGAGCAGGAAAGTCAACGATTTGAGCTGGCCTGAAACATTGACTTTCCTGCTCCTTAACTGCTCTCTGACCTGCTGTGCTTTCCCAGCTTCATATCTAATCAACATCTTCTATTGGTGTTGTTTCATCAATTATATAATGTAACAAAATATGGTGCATGTTTCTTGAAAATATTTAGAAAATGTAGATAAAATAACAGAAGGTGCTTTCAAAAAATTTGGTTTCAATTCACATTATAGCCCTTTTATGATGGTCTTCCTACAGAGTCCAACAACCAGGGGTGAATAGCAGTATTTATTATATGTCTAAAATTTTATTTGTACATCAGAGACTATGTATGTGGAACTTTAAGAATCTTAGGATCCCCACAGTGTGGAAACAGGCCATTCAGCCCAATGAGTCCACAGCATTCCCCCCCACCCCTGATACCTTAACCCCCTACCCTGTCCTTGTAACCTTGCATTTCCCATGGCTAACCCACCTAACCTATACATCGCTGGACACTAAGGGAAATTTAGCACAGCCAATCTACCTAACCAGCACATCTTTGGACTGTGGGAGGAAACCACAGCACCTGGCAGAAGCCTACGTAGACACAGGGAGGATGTGCAAACTCCACACAGACAGTCGCCTGAGGGTGGAATTGAACCCGGGTCCCTGGTGCTGTGAGGCAGCAGTGCTAACTACTGAGCCACCGTGCCACTGATGGGGCAGATTGTGTATAGGCAGTGGAGCAAATTTAAAAAATGTTGTCTATTTGAAAAATAGTGACTTACCTTTTGCATCAGGTTGTGGGATTGTTCAGAGAGTCTGTAAAACATTTATATTTATGGAACAGATTTTCTTACATTAATTTGATTCTTCTTTATATTGTTAAGATAATTCATCTGTGTGAAAGCTAATTTAAACTTTGGAGACCACTATTTTCATTCTTTTGTCAATTGCAGTTCATTGCACATGACGTGCTTCACAATTTAGTTATTGACACTTAGATTTTAATTGGATAGGTAAGAATTCCCTGAATAGTAACTGTATTACTATACTGTGCTCTATTCCAATCATAAAGGTAATCAAAATTATTATCCATTCGCTCACTGTCTTCATGTTCTCTCATGGTACTCTTTCATGGGATGTGGAAACACTGGCTAAGCTAACGTTTATTGCTTACCCTAATTGCCCCAGTGAGTGGCCTTCATGAACTGCTGCAGTCTTCGTGGCGTTGTCTGGGAAGGTTCTTTACGAAGTTTTCATGTCATTTGGCCCTGAAGCTTCTTGTCCCAAGTAGAGTTCTATGTTTCTTAATACAGAATTTTATGTGAATTTCGCAGAGACTTTGCCTAAATAATATTCAGCATGAATGGTTCCGTGTATCGAGTCAGAAGTCGGCAGTTCCCACCATGGTTGAAGCTTACTTAGCTGGATTCAGGGCAATTTCATCAGAACTCTTGAAATATGTGGTCAACATGGCAGATGGAAATGGAAACACAGCCCTTCACTATAGTGTGTCTCACTCAAATTTTGAAATTGTGAAGTTGCTTCTGGATGCAAGTATGTTGAATATCTTAATTCTTTGCATATTTGTATTAATGCTGCTGATGATATTTTCGGAAGTTTGGGTGATGTACTTTGTATGATACATGTCCTCCATTGCATCAAGCATCATAAGCATCAAGAAAGTCAACGTTATGGGACAGGGCACATCTCTGCCCTTGAACATACTAAGTAACACCGCATTGGAAGTGGTTAGCAAATGTTGTTACCTTGGGTCCACAGTAGCAAGCAACCTTGTCTTTTGATGAAAAACTTGGTAGATGCAGAGGGATTGGCAGGCGGTATGGTTAATGGCTTAAAGTCAGTATGCAGAAATATCAAGCTGACATTTCAAATTCTTTCATAGGATCTTTTTAACTCATTCTTGGAATGTGGGCATCACTGGCTAGGCTAGCATTTATTCTTAAGGCAGTTAAGAGTCGACTGCTGTGGGTCTGGAGTCACATGTAGGCCAGACCAGGTAAGGATGGCTGTTTCCTTCCCTAAAGGACATTAGTGAACCATTGTGGATTCAGCCAATATTTTATGTACATCTCTAAATGCCTGGGAGAAGGTAATGATGAGCTGCCACCTTGAATCGCTATAATCCTATTCATTTTGACGGTTTATGAGGCTTTGTTGACATGACTGTGAAGCATGGATAACATACAGCTACCAAGGAAGGAAGCACAATAATGTTCATCTTTCCTGTTTGTGGCATTTCTTTGAGAGACGACATCACATATGTAACAGTCCTCTGAAGGGCAAGTTGTCCAAGGTTGCTGACAGTCACTGAGCAAAATTCACTTTGTAGGCTTGGACATACTAACCGAATTGAAGACAGACACATCCCAAGGATAGCTTGTGTGCCGTGATATCCGGAAGTCCAGTAAAACACACAAAGAAATGCTTGCAAGCCTGACATGAACACCCTAAACGTTGATTCTTGCACCTGGGAAACACTAGCCAATGACGGAGGGAAATGATGACATTTAACTATGAGCCAGAATGCAATTCTCTGAGGGCCTGTGACAAATGAGACATGATAACGGTGCCAACACCAAAAACCACCACCCACAAACCTGATAACTACCTTCTACGTAAAACCTGTGGCAGAACCTGCCTCTCATAAAGGTTGGTTCAGTCATTAGCAAAAGTGCATCACATGAATCTAACCCATCCATAATGGATATGTGGTACATCTGTCATCTTAGGCAGGGGCAAGACTGCTGACGGTTAGATTTGTTAACGCAATATGTCATGGATGGTGAATAACAGAGGATCTCTTTCAAACATCTATACGTGTTTTGAAGAAATATCCAGCAGCAAATACGAATGATACAGTTTAAAGACATGCTGTTCCACTAATTTGAATATTTTAAAATACCAAGAAATTAATTTTAAATATTTTAGATAATTTAAGATACTTTTTTTAAAATAAAAACAATACAAGTTATTGGTTTCTGGTGTTTTGCGTAATTCATTGTTGTATCTCGCTCCAGATGTTGCTTCAGTGATTGAACACTTTTTCTAATGCTTACCCACCAGGTTTTACAGCATGAATATGTCCTGGATGACATTCCAATGTTAAGGAAAAAACTATTTAAATATCAAGAAGTCAATTTTCATTTTTGAGTGAAAAGTAACAGTATTGATGGAAGTTTATTAGACAGATTGATGAAAAGGCATATGCTGGCCTTTCTAAGCCCAACTATCCATTTCACTCTTGCGTCAGACGTGGCAGGGTAGCAGGAAGATAGAGAAAGGGAAATCCATACTGATGGAAGAGAAAAAATGTTGTTTTCATTCTTGAGAGGCTCGAGATACAGTGTGCATCTGTGATGGATTGCAAAATATTTTTGGGTAAAATTATTGGATTAGTGACAAATGTATCTTTTAAGGTTATCTACAAACTGTATTGACATCTGGTTTATCACTTACTGTTTATGCTTAATATTTGAAATTTACCTGAAATTTACCTGAAATTAGAAAATTTATTTTCTAAACGCAAGGGTATTTGGCCAGAATTTATTCTGTGATAAATGAAGGTTCATTATATTTTGCTTTGTTTTCAATGAGCTTTTGCGCTGTAAATTACAGATTAATTGCAGCATTGTGCCCTCAGTAGTTACTTGTCCAGCTTCTTAATCAATCAAATTGAAAATCTGTTCACGAATAGTGCAATTACATAAAACAAAGAACTGCAGATGCTGAAGATCTGAAACAAAAATAGAAATTGCTGGTGAAACTTCGCGGGTCTGGCAGCAGCTGTGGGGAGAAAGCAGAGTTAATGTTTCAAGTCCAGTTCTGAAGAAGGGTCGTTGGATCCGAAAAGTTAACTCTGTTTCTTTCCACAGAGGCTGCCAGACCTGATGAATATCTCCAGCAATTTCCCATTTTTGTTTCATGATTAGTGAAACTTGAAACAAACAGTACAAGGTAGAATGGTAAATTCAATTTCAGATCAGGCATCAAAAGCAAAATAGAGAGAGGTTGGATTAAGAGAAAGAAAGAAACAGTTCGGGGGCCGGGGGGAGAGAGAAAAGCTAATTGGTAAATTCTAGAAAGGTGTTGAAATGATACTTCACACTGAAGTTAATTTTCATTGCCAGAGAGATAATTAAGATGTGTCATGCTGTTCGAAAGATACTTAGACTGAAAAGTACAAAACCCTGGGAGAGGTTTCCATGGTGAGTCTAGTTCATATTTACTCTGTAAATACAGACATTTTAATGCTCATTCAGTTTATTTATTTGAGGAGCCAGATGGTGAGATGCCATTTTCGTGAACTGCAAACAGAGCAGCGTGTCTCCAACAGAAACGTCCAGGTTTTCATGTTTAATTACACTTTTCTCCCTGCCTGAAGTTACTGTTTGATTGAATAAATGAACATTATTAGCTTCTCTTTCATTTAACCTCATTGAAAATTAATCAAAAATGCACCTTCCGCTTTATTGAATAGCTGGCTTTGGAAAGAATGACATGGTGTAGCAGAGCTTTCTGTATTGGTTTGATGGTGTTTCAAGAATTAACGTTTTCTTTTTATTACAGACATCTGCAATGTTAATCAGCAGAACAAAGCTGGCTATACTCCCATCATGCTCGCTGCTCTTGCTGCAGTGGAAAATGAGAAAGACATGAAAATTGTGGATGAACTGTTTAGTCAGGGAGATGTAAATGCCAAAGCCAGTCAGGTTTGTAGCATCCCTTTTATATTGCAACAATTGTTTTGACAAATCGCTCAGTAACTTTTAATTTTAATCTTTCTATTCAACTCAAAACCCTACTTAATAGCCTGCCCTCTTTTTTGCTGTATTTACATTATACTTGTAGGTTGTGATGTGCAGTAATGTTAATATTCTAACCCACTCCTTTGGAGGCCAACAGCCCCATTCAGACCAGTGGAAGTGCTGTTGGTCATCATCCAATTGGAGCAACAGGAAAGCTCAGCAACAATTAGTGTTGTTGATGTGTCTGAACATGTTTTAATGCATCTGACCATCAAAGACATCCATCTCCAGTGTTTAAAAGTTCAATGACAAGGCTGTGTTATAGACAGGAAGGATTCTTACCTTCTCCACCACTGAGCTCCTTCATATCGTGTCAAGTTAAGACTCTGAACACTTGCCATGAGGGCACTTTCTCTCACTTGTCAGGGCCAGGAGTGATTCCCAGTGTCTTGTGGCACTTGCTCAAACTTTCGAATTGACATTGAGTCGCCCTAATTGTCCATCAACTGTAAAGAGTGACTCAGGTGGGAATGCAATGGGGAGCTGACCTGATGGACATCTTTCCAAATTTGCGCTCTCCCTGCCTCCAAAGCCACTTTCACTGATGAGCTTCCACCCTATTTCTTCCCCGCAGCTCCCTTTCCCACAAGCTTCTTTTATCAGCAAATTTGGATACATTACCTGTGGTCCTTTTATCTAAGTCATTTAACATAGATTGTAATAGCTGATGCCCTAGCACTGGTCCTTGTGGCACTCCATTAGTAATTGACTGCTAAAGATTAACAAAACTATTCTTACTCTCTTTTTTTCTGGATACATTCCTGTGTCGAGGCTAATACATTATCCCAACCCATGAGACCTTGTCTTATGAAGTCATAGAGTCATACAGCACAGAAAGAGACCCTTTGGTCCAACCATGCCAAACACAATCCCAAACTAAATAGTCCCAAACTGAACTAGTCCCACCTGCCTGCTCCTGGCCCATATCCCTCCAAACCTTTCCTATTCATGTTCTTATACAAATGTCTTTTAAATGTTGTAATTGTGGTCACATCCACCATTTCCTCGGGAAGTTCATTCCACATGCAAACCACCCTTTGTGTAAAAAAATAAAAAAATGCCCCTCATGTCTTTTTTAAATCTCTCTCCTGTCACCTTAAAAATATGCCCTACGGTTTTGAAATCCTCCATCCTAGGGAAAAGACACTACCAGAAACCCTATCTATATCCCTCATGATTTTATAAACTTCTGCAAGATCACCCCTCAACATCCTGCACTCCAGTGAAGAAAGATCCAGCCTCTCCTTATAACTCAAACCCTCCATACCCTAACTGTTCACATGGCACCTTAATGAATGCCCTTTGAAAATCCAAATTTACTGCATCCACTGATTTTTCTTATGTCTATCCTGCAGGTTACACTCTGAAACAATGTGGCAGATTTGTTGTGAACCTGTGCTGCCTCATCTAATCCTACTGTAATTATCCTTTTAATGATCGCCTCTATAATTATCCTGATGATGGGTGTCGAGCTGACTGACCTTAGTTTCCTCTCCCTGTCCCTTTCTTGTAGTAATTTTACATTGGCTACTTTCCAATGAGACCACTCAAGAATCTAGCAAATTTTTGACAATCACAACCAATGCATCCGCTCTGTCTCCAACCACCACATTTAGAACATTAACCTATAGGCTGTAGGTTCCATTAGGGTTTGGGTTAACTTAGGGTAAATTAACTGTTTTCCTCTAATACCTTTCCTTGTCTATTATGAGTTGCCTTAGTAGATTTGAGGGACAACTTAACTGTAGTGTTTAAAATGATTTGTCAGAGCAATTGTAAAGCAGCTATTTCTTCTCCTGGAAGAACCCAAAGCAAGGAGGCCCGCTCTTAAAACTAGAGGCTTTTCTTGCTCGGGAATTAAATCAGGAAGCACTTCTCCTTGCAAAGGCTACTGAAAATCTACCTTTCTCCCTCTCTTCTACAGACCAAAGAAAAGACTGTGTAACATGAGTTCATTGACATTTTCAGATTGTGATCAACAAATATTTATTACTTACAGATATTTGGGATTATGCATCAAAGGTGGGTAAGAGTTGAGATACAGATCAGCTATGGTTCAAATGACTGTCTGCATAGGCTTCAGTTAGTGTTCAGCTTGGGTTCTATCCATAATATATACATTGTCTGTTAGAAAGAAGATTTGGTTGCGTGATTTTATTTTTTTATTTAGCTTTCTCTTAAAATATATTTGCCTTCCTTTATTGAAATGCATCTTGCTAACTGATGGTCTAATTTTCTCAGTCTCCTCCACACTGTGAAACATTTAGCTCCACATAATTCCCCAGCAATGTTCTAATTAAGATGAAAATCTCATTTGAATTCTTGATCAAACATGCCACGCTGAAATGTGTTGAAACTCGAGTCCTCTGTCAAATTTCTGGAATCTTCTGCATTTTCTGGCATAGAATTGCTTTCTTGCAGTGCGTAACTCAGCCAATTGTATCAGGTCTAAGTTTTCCTGGTTGTGTATCTTTATGTTTTAGGCTGGTCAGACAGCACTGATGCTTGCAGTGAGCCATGGTCGGATGGACATGGTGAAAGCACTGCTCCTGTGTGGAGCTGATGTGAATATTCAGGATGACGAGGGCTCTACAGCACTAATGTGTGCAAGTGAGCACGGACATGTGGAATTACTTAAGCTGCTGCTGACCCAACCTGGGTGTGATTCCACTCTAGCTGACAGTGTAAGTTGCTATTTAATTATTTTACTGCAAGGTGTCAGTGTTTCTCAATTGCTTATACTGTACTATCTATAAGCTTTACAGACCATCTTTCCTCTCTGGATCAAGACGTAATTTATCTCATTGCTATACGTGATTGCACAGCACACGCTGACCTGATGATAGTGCATCAGATTCATCAGCTACTTCCCAACCAGTCACTGATTAATATTGGAAATGGGCTCAGTTGTGGAACATCCAATTACTTTTTTTTTGTTATCAATGATGATGTTGGAAAAGCAATTAATAAATATCAGCAGTTTCGATTTATTTTTATCTCCACGTCCGCACAAAAACCACAATAATTCCCCTCCCCTCCCCTCCTCCCAAGCTCATCATTGAGTGCATTCACAACAGAAGTAGCTGGGGTTTTATTTACTTTATGAATCAATCTTTCTGTGAACCAAATCAGAGTTGTGAAACGCATCATTTCAGTATTTCATGTGAGACATTTATGAATGAGGAATGGATGTTCATGATCTATTTGTGTTAAAAGAGAAGGTTTATGGAGTAAGTTTGAATTAGCAAATCGACAGATAAATTTATTCAGAATCAAAGTACTGTGGACTCTGGAAGCCTAACATAAAAATAGAAAATGTTGGCATATTCAGCCAGCCTGGTGGCAGCAGAGGAGAGTGGAACTGAGTTAATGATCCGAGCCAATGACTTTTCACCAGAAATTTGTGTTGATTTGCAAAACATTGCCGAGGTATAGTTTAGGCGATACAGCTGACTTTTGAACCAATACACCTGAAAGCCACTAAGATTCTCACACTGGTCTACTATCCTATGACTGGAAAGCATCCTTTGGACTTCAGGTAAGATGGTGATCAGGCTAGGTTGTGATGCCTTCCATAGAGGATTAGTTTGGCAGTCTCTGGCTAAGTTCTCACAAAGAGCAATCAGGAGTGAAATGGTAGAAAGCTTTCATCATCTATGAAACTGCATAGGTATTTCTGCTTTTGGTTTGAGGGAGAAATTTGAGGGTAATAGTAAATTACAATAAATGTGATTTGGATACATTCTGAAAATCAACAGAGAAAGCGTTTCTTTTATGTTAAATTGACAAAAATGCCCTAATAACTGAATTGAATAACACAACAGATATTGGCTACTGACAAGTTTACAGTGCTAAATGAAAATGCTCTGAAATCTATTGATTAGAAATTGTGATCACCTGTTCCCTAACTACTTTGAGGATCTATACATGTTATCTTCCTGTATTGCATGTTCTTGAGCTTGCCATGGGAAGGACTAGTTAAATGGAGACTTTATCCTGCCTCAGAATATAAATTAAGTCAGTATTTACTACAATTAGTAATACAATTTGTACACTGTTCACAAGATACTTGTGAGGAAGACTATTCATTTTGTTTAAATTGATCTATCCAGAACAATCCTAAATTTCTACCTTTTGTTACATCTATTTCTGAAATGATGGCAATGCTTTTGCTTTTTCCTTGAAGAATGTTCCAAAAGCAGCTGATTAGTTTTTATTATTACTCTGAACCGTGTCTATTTGCCCTATTTCTGTTATTTCACAGTAGTATTTTGGGTTAACTTTATTCTATACCATTTATGACCTTGCGTATCATCTCTCGGGTGGTTCCGTTCCTGGCTGATAGATCAAAGGTATTACACTAAATTATGTTCTGAAAATCAAATTATATGAAATGTTCCTATATTCTACATTTTATAAAGGATTTGTATTATAAACACACTAGTTATCTCTATGAATACATAACCTCTTGGAAAACCCAAAGAACTAGCATCAATCAGCTATGGAGAAGTGTACTTTTTTGCATCTTATTCAACAGTTCACAGGCCGCCTAAACTTACACTTAATTTCCTGGCAAGGGATAGCATCAAGCTTTTACCTTGCTAAAATCAGGTACCATTAAATGCTCAATAACTGGTGTTTGGAATTCATCGGAGAAAGAATGGTTTACATCTTTTTCATCACTTTGGTTTGTAATTTTTGCACTGTTCTGAGGCAACTACTTTATACCTCTGTCATAAAAGTATGGTTTGTATCATAGGAAATTCTAACAAGTGCACAACACTGGTTCAGTTTTATGTTGCATTCATGCACAGAGAGGGCACAATTCTTGACAAAGATATAAATGTCATTTCTGTTATATGGAACTCAGTATCCAGTAGCTCTGAGATAGTTCATCAGTTTTAGGAGATCTGCTCTTTCATAATATACATACAGGAGGTTTCGGTCGTGTAAATTGCTGTTCACAGCAAGGATTTTTGCAAGTATTAAAGTCACTGTGTTTCGTCAGACATTTGGACCGTTTTCACTCTGTAACCAACAGCCTGGCTATTGAATATGCAGCTGTCAGCTGCTCAGATATGGGTAACAAATACTTACATTGACAGAAAACTTATCTATAAATTTGAGACAGTCAAAGAGCATTTGGGATGTTAAACACCCTCTTTCACGTACCCCCACCCCCACCAAAATGGTTATTTCTGGTCCATTCTTCAGCAGATGATGTGCCCATATTTCCATGTATTTTGGTTTTACTAATCATGACACCATTTTGATGTAAATAAAAGGAATTTTTTAACAAAAGAACCCCTGGTATTTGTCAAGGAGTTCTTTCAAAATAAAAGTTGAGTGATTTTTTCCTGTAAACAAAGGTATGTCCATTTTGGACTCATTAAGTAATGAAACACAATTCCTTCTTTCATTCAGGATGGAAGTACAGCATTGTCTATTGCTCTAGAGGCGGGTCATAAAGATATAGGAGTCTTACTTTATGCTCACGTAAACTTTTCTAAAGCTCCATCACCCGTAAGTACATGTTTTTCTTTTAAATTAATAATACAATTTCATCCAGGCTAAAATGATACATATGCTCCAGTTTAAAGCGAAGAGCTGGACTTCAATGTAATATCACAGTTAAACACCTGATTATCTACATTACACTTGATTTTACAGCAGCCTGGGTATTTAAACTTTTTCTTCCGTCTTTGAACTCCAGCCATATCTAAGGGCAATGCTACTTGATATATGAGCAGCTTAGCCTGACTGATGCCATTTATTCCATTTGCCTTGTGATGGAAGTGCTTGAGTTTGATTCTTCCTATAACAGGACAGTAAGGCTAGTAACCTTCAATCTAGGAATTTCTGGGTATGGCTCTCTCACGGTTAGTTGGAATTTCACCTTGTCACACTGCACAACTTTATCAGTTACCTTATTGAAGACGATCCTACGCAGTCCAATGCATTTTACAGAGCAAATTCTTCATCTAATGCTGTACTTACTTAGCATTAAGTCATTTGCTATTATCTTAATTAACAAAATAGGAGTAAAATGTCCGAGTACTTTATTAGCACAGGGCTGAATGGAATTTGTGTATTTAAATATTTCCAAAATTGATTCGAACATTGAGCACGAATGGCTATATTAGATATTATTGCGAAACTACAGTTAGTTTAACTAACCACAGAATTGTTACAGTGCAGAAGGACGCCATCCAGCCCATTGTGCTAGCACCTACTATTCAAACAAGCATCATTCCCTAGTGCCAGTCTCCTGCTTATTTCCCCATATCCCTGTACATCATTACTATCCAAATAACCATCCACTTGAGTACCTGTATTGAACCTGTCTCCGCCACATTTCCAAACCCTAACTACTTGCCATGTGAAAACACTTTTTCTCATGTCACCCTTGTTTCTTTGGCACATTACTTTAAATCTATTCCCCCTTGTTCTTCCTTCGATGAGCAGGAACAGCTTCTCACTATCTAGTCTATCTAGCCCCACTCATGATTTTGAAAATCTATAAAATCTCCTCTCAGCCTTTATCGCTCCAAGAAGAACCATCGCAGCTTCTTCAATTTTTCCTCAAAACTGAAGTTTCTCATTCCTGGAATCATTCTGTAAATGACTTCTGCACTGTCTCTTTCTCTCCAATGCATTCACCTATTTCCTACAGTACTCCAGCTAAGGTTTCACACGTGTCTTACATTATTTGAACTCTGAAATAATAAAAGTAGACTTTCACTTCTTAAGATATATAATTGTTCAGGGCACCTTTTTCATTGAAAACACGGTACAGCCTATATTTGTAAATCTGTGTATTTGTCTTTTTAGGGTACACCCAGGCTAGGAAGGAAAACCTCTCCAAGTCCAACCAGGCGAAGCAAATTTGATTGATTCCTCTCTGCCGTTGACCCATCCTTTTTATTAAGCTGCTATGTATCCTTGTTAATATTGACAGACACTGAATGTAAACGTGTGCCTGAGCTCACCAGCAAAACTTTTTTTTTAGCAATAGTACAAAGAAGGTAGCTCTGCCAATCTACTGACCAGCAACTAAACTGGAAAGTGTTGTGGAGGCTGGCATTATAAAGTCTTCATCATACACTCAGCATGACTATCGCCTCATCCTATGCTGCAGTTGCAAGCTTTATTAGTCTCTGTTTTAAATATTGTCTTATCTCCTCGCCTTAGACCACAGCGAACACAGCACGTAGTTATTTAGCTTTCTCATTTTAATGCATTCATTATTAGTTGTAATCTACATTTTGTCTGTATAAACGTTCATTAAAACAAGTGTCATGATATTAATGGCATTATTTTAAATCTCTACAATGTATTTATAATATTTGAAATTATACAATTGAGTTGGTTACATTAAAATTTAAGTGTTGAGGGATGGCCCTTGTTTAGCTTTCCCTTAATTGCAGAAAGATATGTAACTTTTTTATATGTCAAACAAAATCATTTGTATCTGTTAAAAATTGAGTCATACAGTATTTTCAAACAATTTTATACATACCCAAATAAAGATGAATTTACATGAAGAATAGCATAATTTACCATTGAACATAGCTTTTTAATTCTTTTTAGAAATTGTGTACATCAACGTATCTAATTTGGTTTTAATGACATTTGAGGTATTGTTTGTATATCAACCTGTCTTTCAATTAAAGCCTGTACATGGTTTTTTTGTGCATATTTATAAAGACTGCAATCTTGTCACATTTAAATTTGTCACGTGTGTATTTAAAAGTTTGAAGTGCCTTAGATCCTTGCCATATTTTCAGAATAAAAGCTACATGATGCTAATTCTCTGTCTGCTTCTATTATCAATGCCATTTTATAATTCATATTAGAATCTGTTTATTTTTGGATTTTTATGCTGTTCATTAGACAGAATTGGAGAGACAGGACTGAGCAGTTTTTAGCATTGGCTAAAAGGCTCATTCAGATTTCCCTTCAGTAGCATGGAGACAGTCTTCAGCACCTGTTGCACATAATTCTGATTTGATTTAGATAACAATGCATCCCACATCTAGGTCTGTTTCAACCAATGCTTAGGTTAAGGAGTGACAAATCTGTCACTGTAAAAAGGTTATTTTGTCCTGGGTTTTTTTTTGAAGAGAGATTGTAAAGACAGAGATGCTGAAGAGTCTAGGGAACTAGAAAGCTAAAACAGTTTAACAATGGAAGGGGGGTGGCCAGTTCTCCCAGTTCAGGTTTTCTTTTTTTTAGCTGTAGCCATCATAAGATGTTTTGAGCACCAGAAGAGTTGCAAGCTTCAGTAAAGGATTCCTTACTGACTTTCTCTGAAATCTCTCTGGATGTTGTTTCCTCCTGCCTATAAGAAACTGTGTTTAATGCAGCTGGAAGTTCCCTATCTCTGCATCATGGACCAAACATAGCAAAACTCCCCTGATCCCCTTAGCTCCCTCTGCTGGTATTTGCTGAGATGCATTAAGTTATTTCCCTTAGAACATAGAACATTACAGCGCAGGACAGGCCCTTCGGCCCTCGATGTTGCGCCGACCTGTGAAACCAATCTGAAGCCCATCTAACCTAAACTATTCCATTATCATCTATATGTTTATCCAATGACCATTTAAATGCCCTTCAAGTTGGCTAGTCTACTACTTTTGCAGGCAGGGCATTCCACGCCCTTACTACTCTCTGAGTAAAGAACCTACCTCTGACATCTGTCCTATATCTATCACCCCTCAATTTAAAGCTATGTCCCCTCGTGTTAGCCATCACCATCCGAGGAAAAAGGCTCCCACTGTCCACCCTATCTAATCCTCTGATCATCTTGTATGTCTCTATTAAGTCACCTCTTAACCTTCTTCTCTCTAACGAAAACAGCCTCAAGTCCCTCAGCCTTTCCTCATAAGACCTTCCCTCCATACCAGGCAACATCCTGGTAAATCTCCTCTGCACCCTTTCCAATGCTTCCACATCCTTCCTATGATGCGGTGACCAGAACTGTACGCAATACTCCAAGTGCGGCCGCAGCAGAGTTTTGTACAACTGCAACATGACCTCATGGCTCCGAAACTCAATCCCTCTACCAATAAAACCTAACATACCGTACGCCTTCTTAACAACGCTATCAACCTGAGTGGCAACTTTCAGTGATCTATGCACATGGACACCGAGATCTCTCTGCTCATCCACACTACCAAGAATCTTACCATTAGCCCAGTACTCTGTATTCCTGTTACTCCTTCCAAAGTGAATCACCTCACACTTTTCCGCGTTAAACTCCATTTGCCAACTCTCAGCCCAGCTCTGCAGCTTATTTATGTCCCTCTGTAACCTGCAACATCCTTCCGCATTACACAACTCCACCGACTTTGGTGTCATCCGCAAATTTACTAACTCATCCTTCTATGCCCTCATCCAGGTCATTTACAAAAATGACAAACAGCAGTGGCCCCAAAACAGATCCTTGAGGTACACCACTAGTCACCTTGTCAAGAACGAAGCTGCAAGCTTTGATTCCCTTGCCTAATATCTATCTACTGCTGCCTTAGAAATATTCAATAACTCCACATTACAGACTTCTGCCACAGAGTTTGCACAATCATTTTCTTCACCTCTGTTCTAAAAGAGCCACTGCTCCTCTTAAACAGTGTACCCTGGTTCTGAATTCATCCACGTGGAAACATCATTTCCATTTCCCACATCAAGGCCATTCAGGATTCTATACACTTCAACCAAGTCATCCGTCACTCTTTTAAATAACGTGTAAACAAGCCCAATTTGTGTAACCTTTCCTCAGAAGACTAACTACGCATTTCAAGTAGTTCAAGTACTACTCTGTACTGTCTGTGTGGAGTTTGCACATTCTCCCCATGTCTGCGTGGGTTTCCTCCCACAGTCTAAAGATGTTCAGGCTAGGTGGATTGGCCATGCTAAATTGTTTGTAGTGTTCAGGGATGTGTAGATTTAGTGGGTTATAGGGAAATGGGTCAGGGTGGGAAGCTGTGAGAGTTAGTGTGGACTTGTTGGGCTGAAGGGCCTGTTTTCACACTGTAGGGATTCTATATTCTATACTCATTTCAACTAGAGGGGAGCCAAAGGCCTAGAGGTATTATCGCTGGACTGTTAATCCAGAGATCCAGGTAATGTTCTGGGGACCTGGATTCGAATCCCACCATGGCAGATGGTGGAATTTGGATTCAATAAATATCTGGAATTAAGAGTCTAATGATGACCATGAATCCATTGCCAGTTTAGAAAAACCCATCTGGTTCACTAATGTCCTTTAGGGAAGGAAACTGCCACCCTTACCTGGTCTGGCCTACATGTGACTCCAGACCCACAGCAAAGTGGTTGACTTTAAACTGCCCGCTGGGCAATTAGGCAATAAATGCTGCCTAGCCAGCAACACCCTCATCCCATGAATGAATAAAGAAAACAAAAATAATTTCCTGTATTTCCCTGAACTGTCTCCAACACACCTATGTCCTTCCTTAAATAAGGACACCAAAACAGCATGTGGTATTTGTGATGTTATCTCACTAATACACGAAGCATGACATCCTTGCTTTGGTGTTCAATTTCCCTTGTAATAGTAGTCTCCGTTTAATAATACTTTCCTTTTTATCCTTCCAGCCAAAGTGAGTAAGTTTTCCTTTTCCCCACATAACATTCCATCTGCCACATTTTTGCTCACTCATTCAACCTATTTATGTCCATCTGTATTCTCTTTATTTCTTCTTCTTAGAGTCACACACCACAGAAACAGACCCTTTAGCTAAACTTGTCTATGACAACAAGGTTTCCTAAACTGAACTTGTCCCATTTGCCTGTGTTTGACCCATATCTAAACCTTTTCTATCCATTACTTCTCTAAATGTCTTTTAAATGTAATTGTACTCACCACATGCTTTCTTACCTAATAAAAACCAAACAAACTGCGGATGCTGTTATTCAGGAACAAAAACAAGTTGCTGGAAAAGCTCAGCAGGTCTGGCAGCATCTGTGAAAAAAAAATTAGAGTTAATGTTATGGGTCCGGTGACCCTTCCTCAGAACAGTTCACAGATGCTGCCAGACCCGCTGAGCTTTTCCAGCAACTTTTGTTTTTGTTGCTTTCTTACTTACCTTTGTGTCATCTGCAATGCCTTCACTCCCCTCATTTCAAGTCATTGATGTATTTTATCCAAAGCTGACCACCCAGCGCAGCTGCATTGAGACTCGACTCATCACATTCAAAAGAACCAGCATTGATTCAGTGTGCCAAATAACTTCCTCCTGTGGTGCTCTATCCTGTGTTTCTATATGTCATTATATTTGTCCTATCAACCTATTTCTTATGTCATAGCGATGTGCTCTATGCTTCATAATTTAGCATTTAAAGACTCCTGATTCCTGATCAGGAAAAGGAGGAGGAATCTGCACAAGCTCAGTGGTATCAGGCAACTAAGGACCTGTTGCAGGAAATAAAATTCAGGAGAGTATTTTCCCTAATCTTCATGTGCCTCAACAGATCGTTCCCAAGTTTTACCAGTGACTATTGTTGCCACCTTGTGCTCAATCAATGAAACAATTCTCTAGCCTCTCCATACATGAATCATGCTTGAACATTAGTTTTTACTTAAATTAAGATTGTCATTTACATGGCAAAAATGTTATTTGGACATACTTGACAAAATAATAAAAAACACAATCTAAGTATGAGATGAAGAAGGGTCCCAACCTGAAACATCAGCTTTCCTGCTCCTCTGATGCTGCCTGGCCTGCTGTGTTCATCCAGCTCCACACTGTGTTATCTCTGACTCCAGCATCTGCAGTTCTTGCTATCTAAGTATGAGATCTTGCTTGTTTGCCTTCAGTTTCATTAATGTCATATGAAATAAATTGTGTTTACCTCTTAGAACAAAATTATAAGTTATGTTAATGTTTAGGTCACATTAAAAACACAAATACAAGTATTTCTGCTATAACACATGTTTCGTTAATGTGAATTGTCGGTAATGCAATTGATGAACAGTGGACACTTTTTGGATAATGTGAACTTTCTACTGTACAGTATAGCAATTTTCTATGGTGATTTCCCTATAAACGCAATTTTCGAGGTCGCACAAGAATGTAACTATAATGTTATAGGGAACTACCTGTTATCATAATTTACTTGTTTCCATGGAAGATCGGTTATTTTGTTTAACTTTAGATCTGTACACAGATTTTTACCAACTTGCAAAATGCATGCAGTGTAAAATATACAATGTGGAAATCCGAAGTTCTTATATCACCTTGGGAACTTGTCACTGAACATTTAATTTATTAATTTAAACCCATTCTTTGCTTCTGCCAGAATTGTAATAAAAAAATTCAAACAAATAGTATTTGTCTCATTTGTACCTGACTACACACATCTCGGCCTAAACATTATCAATTTTACTAATTACCACTTTCCCCCCCCCAACTATCTTATTTAAATGATTAGTTTGGTGCAGCTACACTTGATTTGTTGGTTGACTTATCTCGGAACTTCATTAAATAGCTCAGGAAATCCCTCATTAAACATAAGTCAACCAACCAACCTGCACTTTGTAGTCCAGAAGATCAAGGGTTCATATCCCACTCCAGTGACTTGAGTCATAATCTAGACTGACAGTCCTTATTAAGGGAAACTTACAAAGAAATGTAAAAATGGCTTGAACTACTACTGCATGTTCGCATTTACTATAACATTTTAATTTGTTTTTAAACCCCACCAGAACTTTCCTTTTGGTTATGAATTTTGAAATTCCAAAAATGAAGCACTAGTGCTGTACAATATATGTAATTGGGGAAAAATCCTAATATATGTAAGTAAAAGTAAAGTTCACAAAATATGACCGGACCATAGGGGTGTTCGTCACCAGAGATAACTGGTGGTGGAGATAACTGGTGGTGGTTTAACCTGAGGGTCATGAGGCCTCTGGCAAGGGGAAAGATTGAAAAAGAGAGTCCTTCGTGGTTATCTCAGCTGGTGCAGGAATTGAATCCACACTGTTGGCATCACTCTACACTGCAAACCAGCCATCCAGCTAAGTGACCCTCATTTTACAAAAATATGTACTGCGTAGGGGAACCATAATTTTCCGTTTGGATTTGCAGCACTGTCAATGATCCACGTCTACATTAGATCATCTGCTGTGAGTTTTTAGGTGAGAATACAGTCCAATTTGAAAAAATGATTGTCAGTTGTTGTAATGGGATCGTAGATCATCATTTGCTGATGCAGGGGTTACTGCTGCAAGTTCCTCTCTGCAAGCATGTTTTTCAGTTGAAATCAAATGTTACAGTTCTTCAAATTTCCATCTCTCATTGTGGAGGCCTACTGCAAAGAGGTATTACTCTGAGCCAAGTACTCTGCTCTCCCAGGGCCTGGGTTTCTGGACTCCAGCACACCCGGGTCCCTGGCCCAACCTGTTTTCCAGTGCTTGCTGTTCTTCAGCCCTAACAGCTCACCATCTCTCACTTCGCTCAGCCTATACTGCTTCTAACCTTCACTATTCCTCCACTGGAGATGTATGCCAACTTTGAAATACAGGAAATTTATGATGATATATATTTTAGTTGCCCTCCAGATGAGATACTAAAACAAAGTCCTGTCTGCTGCTGCAAGTGGATGCAGCAAATTTTATGACCGTATTTCAAAGCGCAATGTCAGAGTCAAATCCAATATTTTTCCATCATTCAGCAAGATTATCAAATCATTATTGCATCCCTTTTTCATGACTTTGATGTATTTCCTACATTACCACAGCACTTCATAAATTCTTCATTAGATATAATGCACTTTTGGATATCTTAAAGTTGCCCGATGACTTTCTATGGGTGTTGTTTTGGAAATTGCTGTGATCAGGAAATTGTTTTGGCACAACTTCCTCTAAGCAATGTCATGAACAGGGCAAACAACTTTGTACCTCTTCAGCCAGTTACGATGAAGAATTCTTTTGAGTCTTGCAATGCCTGGACCAGGAAGTGTCAGTTAAAATTATTTATTCAATGCCAACTCTTGCACAAGAAATTTAAACAGAAAGAAAATTAACAGGTATTTAAATATTTTTACTTTTAGAAATCTGCAGCACTAATTAGAATCCAGAGGAATGTATTTCCACACTTCCTAAGGTTAGTTTGAGAGATCGTTTAGAAGTAATTAGGAGCTATTTTGCCATTATAAACTCATAGTGGAATAGACAAACCATAAATGGTTCTCAAACAAAAACAGAAATTGCTGGAAAATCTCAGCAGGTCTGTGGCATCTGTGGACAGAAAGCAGAGTTAACATTTTGGATCTAGAGACCCCTTTTCAGAACTGGAGTTTGTTTCTGATTTTCCAGTGTCCACAGTTCTATTTTTTTGTTTGATCCCTAAATTGTTTTGTTGAATTTAGTGGGTTTATATCAAGTAAGTACAACAATTTCATATTGTTCAAAGTGTTTCGATTTTGAGTTTCTCACTGAAATACTATTGTATCGAAGCATCTGGAGAAGTAAGTCAGACAGCAAAATTTGCAAATCTTGCACTCCTCTTCCAAAGAAGACTCAAAGGTAATCCCAACCATTACAGATATTGAGACCATAAGAAATAGAAACAGGAGGAGGCTTTTCAGCCCCTTGAACCTGCTCCACCATTCAGTAGGGTCATGGTTGATCTGATATTCCTCATATATACTTTTCAGTGTTTTTCCTGTCACTCTTGATTCCAAGAATCTGTCTACCTCAGCCTTAAAGATACACACGGACTCTGTCCCCACAGATCTCTGTGGCAAGGAATTCCAAAAACTTCCAACTCTCTGAGAAAAGAAATTCCTCCTCATCTCAATCTTAAATTGGTGCCCCTTTATTCTGAGACTATGCCCTCTGGTCCTAGACTCTCCCATGAGGGGAAGCATCCTCTCAGCATTTTCCCTGTCAAGCCCCTTAAGAATCCTATATGTTTCAATGAGATCACCTCTCATTCTTCCAAACTGCAGGCCAGTTAGTTTAGCTTTGCTGGTGAGAAAACTTTTAGAAATGATAATCTGGGATAATGTTAGCAGTCAGTCACTTGCACTTAATTGAAAGCCAGCATGAATTGTTTAAACCAATTCATATTTAATTAACTTGGAGTCATAGAACCGTACAGCACGGAAACAGACCCTTCAGTCCAACTTGTCCATGCCAACCAGATATCCTAAATTAATCTAGTCCCATTTGCCAGCATTCAGCCTGTATCCCTCTAAACCCTTCCTATTCATGTACCCGTCCAGATGCCTTTAAGATGTTGTAATTGCACCGGACCCCACACCACCTCTGGCAGCTTATTCTATATACACACCACCCTTTGCGTGAAAAAGTTGCCCCTTAGGTTCCTTTTAAACCTTTCCCCTCTCACCTTAAACTTATGCTCTCTAGTTTTGGACTCCCCTACCCCGGGGAAAAGACCTTTCCTATTCACCCTATCCATGCCCCTCATGATTTTATAAACCTCTATAAGGTCACCCCTCAACCTCTGACATTCCAGGGAAAATAGCCCCAGCCTATTCGGCCCCTCTCTATAGCTCATTGAATCAGATTTTTGATAGTGGTCAACAGATAGTTGGTATGATGTACATGAACTTCTGAAAGCCTTTATTGGTTGACAAAAGTTTTCAGAGAAAGTTTAAACTCACGGAATAAATGAGACAGCGATAGCATGGATACTAAGTTGACTGAGTAACAGCAGAGCGTAATAGTGAACAGCTATTATTATGAATGATGGAAGAATATTGTTGAGTGAGCAGAGGCGCTGAGACCCCTGCTTTACTTGATATATAACTAATGACCTAGATTTGGATGTATGGGGCACAACTTCAAAACTTGTATTTGATATAAAATTTGCAAGTATTGTGAGCTGTGAGGACAGTGATAGACTTCCAAAAGATGGTGGAAGTGGCAGACTCTTAATAGATTATATTTAATGCTGAGATGTCCAAAGTGATATATTGTCATTGACAAAATTAGCATGGGCGGTATGAACTAAAAGGTACAATTATAAAGTGGATGCACGATCGGAAGGATTTGGGTGTATACATGCATAAATAATTGAAGCTGGCAAGCCAGGTCATAAAATAGTACGCAGGAAGACCGTGAGATTTAAATGCAGATGTATACAGTACTAAAACAATGAGGTTATAATGAATCATTATTTTAAAAGCATGGTTCAGCTTTGTCAGGAATATTGTGTATAATTCTGACCACCATACTTTAAGAGGAAAAGTAAATGCAGAAAGAGCACAACATTACTTCTGTATTCAGTTCCCACACTATAAACAATAACTTTCAGTATTAGCTTTCCTGATTACGCTCTGGACCTGCAGATTAACCTATTGCAATTCTTGTACTGGAATACCAGATGGGCCTGCATTTTAGACCTCTGCAATCTCATTATTTAGATAAGTTTTTAAAATTATTTTTATTAACTCAATTTTATCCTTCATGCCAAAATGAAGAATTCCACATTTTCCCACATTAAACACGATTTGTGGGATGTTTGCCCATTATTTAACCTAACTTTATTCCTTGTAGCATCAGATTGTCCTCTTAACAGATTCAAAGCAGTATTAATCATGGCTTTCAGTTGGATAAGCCCTGAAGAAGAAATATGTTGTGTAGTTATTTGCAATGGACAGGGGAATGGGAGTGACTGAGCTGCTTTTACAAAGAGCTGACACACCCATGATGGTCAAATAGCCTCCTTCATTGTTGTGACCATTCTCTGAAAATTCTGATTTCTGCTTATAACTGTGCATCTATACACCCCAGAAGCTGCTGGCCAGTTTACACTTTAGTAACAGTGAGAACTGATTGCCTCACCATTATTCCGACTGCCAATTCCAGGCCATTTTTTTGAGAGTTGAGTTCCCTGATATTTCTTTGTGCCATTTTAAACATTACAGTATTGTCTTCTGGTTTCAGTTTGTATTAGTTGCTCATTTGTACCCTAGGCTATAGAAAAGCCTGGGCGTAGGAACACTACTCAGCTTTTAAGGGCTGTAACAGAATTTGATAACTTAAAAATGAATGTGATTTCCAAAAGTAGGTCACAATATAAATCCAACCAGAAAGACACTTGAAATAAGTGTTTTGTACCTCAGTAGTTAATGTTAGCTTCAACAGATTCTAAAAAAAACTGTACCGATACCATTACTTACCAGTGAATAGTTCATTGCTGAATATAAGCTTGGTAAACTTAAAAACAAGTTTGCGACTTAAATAGTGGACAATTTACCTCAAATGCAGTGATAGAAAGCTTGAAAATACCATAATGCAACATAGAATGGTTGCAGAGTGACACCTAGAGAAATTTTCAGGCATTTTTATAAGATCCACAAAATGTTGCCAACTGATGGCATTTTAAAATGCACAATAGATATTTTAATTTTCGTTGTCAATATTCGCATTACCCATCCAAGTGAGAGAGCTCATTTTTCCAAGATTATTTGGGATAAACGTAGGAAGATATTAGCAGTTCCAAATTTGAGCCGAACAATAGTTTAATCAGCAGAAACAGCACTGTTAGTCAAAGTCAGAAATCACACAACACTAGGTTATAGTCCAGCAGGTTTATTCAAAATCACAAGCTTTCGAAGCGCTGCTCCTTTATCAGGTGAAGTATAGACTATAACCTGGTGTTGTGTGAGTTATAACTTTGTCCACCCCAGTCCAACCCCAGCACCTCCACATAATGTTTAGTCAGGCATGACTACGAATATAACAAGTTTGATAATTAAGATGGTTTCTTGGATTTTCAGGAATTGATTTAAACTGGAATTGATGAACAATTAAGTAATCATTTCTTAAATTTGAAACTACAGTTAATGTGGTTCAGGGTTGTTTTCAAGTGGTTTGTTGCAGCAGCACTGAATTACGCCACCAGATCTACCTCAGTCTAGAAGACTCAGCCTTAACTTTCCTTCTTTGCAAATCATCATTTGTTTCTTTGTGTGTTTTGACCAAGAGATCAGAGTCCAGTGAAACTAAAATGTGTCCCTAACTGCATGCTGAAACAGTTTTGAGGGACTAATTGCCCTACTTCTGTCCACTCCCTTTTGACTTCCAGAAGTCCACAACAATCTGACTGCTTAGCCCCCAAAATTAGGCCTGACTGTTTCTGCCAATGACAATTAGCTAGCTGAGAAAACTACTGGACAACATAAAACAAAAAAAAGTTTTATAAATCTACTGATAATTGCAACATTTGGTTTGTGAGTCATTCTCTAAAACAGTTCTTCCCAAACTGACCCCATCATAATGCCTGAGTCCTCATGTGTCCCAGATGAAAATTGAAAATTATGAGGTACAGGAAAGATGGAGAGCTGTTGAAAATGGCAGTAGATAGCATTGGCCGAGTTACAACACTGTCTACTGCCCGTTTCAGGGAAAGAGCGAAATCAACTTCCCTCTTTCTTAACCCCTTCTCAGTCAGTCGCAACAAATATTTTTATTTCTTTTTAATATGTAGCCATCACAATTTAATGAAAACATTATTCACTAAAAAATGAAGGTGCGGTTCACCAAGGTTTTTTTTTGTGTAAAACGAGAGAAATTTTATTTCCTATTAACCCTAGAAAACATAATAAAAATGCGACATCTGACACGTATACAAACACAGGTAACAACTTTAAAAGAGTGGGTGTCTGGTTCTGACAGAAAAATAAAGGACACCCAGTTAAAAAGTCCTTACAATCCTTAAGGTGTTGGATTCTTAACCTGAAACCACAGTTGTTTAGTTGTTGACTTGTATTCTCAATCATTACAAAATCTGTAGTTATCCTTGAGTTATCAGTGAATGGTGTGTTCCAATTTGTTTTTTCATCTGCCATTATGTTCTGAATTAATGAGACCACTGCTGTTATTTTAGTTCCATGTTTATTCCTGTTTAAGTAAACTATTTTAGTCTTTGAAAGGTCTCAACTGTAGAAAATTACTCAAATACAATCTAGAACCTCATGGTGTGGCATAGCCCCCATTCCACAATTACCAGAAAGCCAGGAGATAAGTTCTGTTTCAATGAAGAGTGGAGGAGGACATGGTGGCTGCAGTATGATGTATACCTGAGAATGAGGTGTTAACCTGGTGAAGCCACAACACAGAACTTCATCCATTGTCAAATAGCACACACAGTGAGCGATGGGCAGGGAGAGGCAACTCCATAACCAATAGATTAGATCTAAGCTGTACAATACTGCCATATATGACCGTAAGACGTAGGAGCAGACGTAGGCTATTCAGCCATTGAGCCTGTTCCATCATTCAATGAGATGATGACCGATCTGATAATCCTCAACTGCACTTTCCTGCCTTCCCCTATAACCTTGATACCCTTACTGATTAAAAATGTTTATCTCAAACTGGAATACACTCCGTAAGCTAGCCTCAGCAGCCCTCTTTGGTAAAGAATTCCACAAATTCATTACCCTCTGAGACAAGAAATTCTTCCTCATCTCTTAAATAGGGAATCCCTAATTCTGAATTATGCCCTCTGCTCCAAGACTCTCCCACAAGTAGAAACAACCATTTTGCATCTTTCCTGTCAGGCTTCCTAAAAATCTTAAAGAGAAACAGAGATTGCTGGAGAAACTCAGCAGGTCTGGCAGCATTTGTGGAGAGAAAGCAGAGTTAACATTTCAAGTCCAGTGACCCATCTGCAGTTCTGACAGATGCTGCCAGACCTGCTGAGTTTCTCCAGTAATTTCTGTTTTGGTTTCAGATTTCCAGCATCCGCAGTTCTTTGTTTAATTTTATTCCGAATTTTCTGATGTGTTCCAATGAGGTCTTGTCTCATTTTTCCAAACTCCAATGAATGCAAGCCCAACATACCCAAGCTGTCTTCATAAAACAATCCTTCCATACCCTGGATCAACCTAGAGAACTTTTTCTGGATCGACTCCAGTGCCAGTAAATCTTCCATTGGATAAGGAGACTAAAATTATTCACAGTAATTCCAGTGGCCTAACTAGTGCCTTGTACCGTTTTAGCAAAGCCTCCCCGTTTTTATACTCCATTCCAGTTGAAATAAAGGCCAAAATTCCATTTGCCTTCCCTATTGCCGGCTGAACTTGGATACTAGCTTTTTTTGATTCATGGACAAAAACCCGAATCTCTGTGTGCTGCAGCTTTCTGCAGTCTTTCTCCATTTATATAATATTCAGCTGTTCTATTCTTCCTGCTAAAGTGTGTAACCTCATATTTTCCCACATTATATACTTCTACCAAGTTTTCACCCATTCACTCAACCTGTCTATATCCCTCTTTAGCTCTATGTGCCATCCTCAAAATTTGGCTTCCCACCTGTTTTTGTTACTTCTGTAAACTTGACTATGATACATTCTCTACATCATCCAAGCTCTTCACATATATTATTAACAGTTGTGGCTCCAGCACTGATCCCTCTGGAACTCTGCTATAGTTCCAAGTTGTCATCCTGAAAATGCCCCCTTTATCCCAACTCTCTATCTTCCATTAATTAGCCAACACTCTATCCATGTGAATACATGATCTCTGATATCTTATTAAGTAGCCTAATGTGCAATATCTGTATCAAATGCCTTTTCAAAATTAAAACTTATTTCATTGATTGGTTCCAATTTATCTGTTCTGTGTGTTACCTTCTCAGTGAACTCTAACTAATGAGGCAGGATTACTCCTTCACAAAGCCATGTTGACTCTGCTTCATTATATTGAGATTGATATTATATTGAGATGGCAGTGGCAGAGTAGGTGGCATCAGGGCTTATCCATTCTGACCATTTTTTCTTTTTTCTTTTTTCATTTCTCATTCTCCCATTCTCTTTTATCTTAAACTTTTTTTTAGTGTTTCTCAAAAATTTACCTTGGAGTAGTGATGCAGAGCAGGCTGGAGAACCCAAGCAGAGCGAGGATGGCCAATGGGCTGGAGGACCTGAATAGAGCTGGGATGGCCAGTATGCCCAAAGCAGAGCAGGAATGTTGTTGGGCTGGAGACCAGTGCGGGTGGTTAGCGGCTTGTGAGCCCAATCAGACCACATGTGGAAGTTCCCTGTGCTGATCTGCCACTGGCCCCTTATAGAAAGACTGTAATGTTTATCTTTTTAACTTTATTTCCTTTTTTTTCTAACTTAAACAATGAATAGCTATAAAGAATGTAAATTTTCTCTTTTATTTCTTTATTTTGTACCTAAGATTTGTACCTAGGTTTGTACCTAAGATAGCGCCATGTGGGGCCATGTAAATTTTTCACAGCACTCCTGTAGTTTTGTACTTGAGTGCACATGACAATAAAATAAATTCTATATGGTATCATTCTAAATGCTCTGTTATTACATGCTTTATAATGGAATCTAACATTTTCCTAATGACAGATGTTGTGAACATTCAACTGTGCTTCATGGTGGACAATTAAGCAATTTACTGGAAGAGGGAGCTCCACAAATATCCCCATTCTCAATGATGGGGAGCCCAGCACATCAAAAGAACTAATTGCAACAACCTTCAACTAGAAGCGCCAAGTGAATGATACATCTCAATCTCTTGTGGAGGTCTATAACATCACAGACACCAGAAGTTGGTATTTTGCTGATGAATGCACAATGTTCAAAATACTTTGCAACTCCTTCTATAATACACTTAAGCAGTCCATGTGTAAATGCACCCAGACCTGGACAATTTACAGGCTTAAGGTGACAGCTGGTTAGCAACATATGCACCACTCAAATGCCAGGCAATGCCTATCTCCAGCAAAAAGACAATTTAACCATCTCCCCTTGACATTCAATGGCATTACCATCTCTGAAACTCCCACCATCAACATCCTGGGAAATAACATTGACCAGAAATTGAATCAGACTAGCTATAAGAACAGTTCAGAGGCTGAGAATCCTACAGTGCATAACTCACCTCCTGACTCTCCAAAGCTTATCCTCCATCTACAAGACACAAGTCAGAAGTGTGATGGAATATTCCCCATTTGTCTGGATGGGTGCAGCTCCAACAACACTTAAGAATCTTGACATCATCCTGGATGAAGCAACCCACTTGGTTCACAGTATGTCCTCAAAAATTCATACCCTCCACTACCGACACACAGTATGTTAGAAATTGAGGTTTCTTTAAAACTGAATTTTCCTAGTATTTACTGGATGTCATGAGATTTCATTTAACTGCTGTTACAGACATAACTAGCTTTCTAAATTTATAGCATATGAAAACAAAAGGAAAGGTAACAAGAATTATTGAGGTCACAATTCCCACTGAACTAGTGTCAATGATTTGTCTGTGCTATATGTACTTCATTATCAATGTGCTGGTTGGGAAAATAAATCTTTGATCTTAAAAAGAATGGTAAACTGAACCTCAGAAAAAGGTGAGCAAGAAGACACTGGTCAACTTGGCATCATGAGTAGCTGCCTGTGGTTTTTGGCCAAAAGGGTTTAGACAGGGTGATGGGCACGGCATAGATTGCAAGCCACAAAAATAAAATATTTCACAGCTTGGGGTAGGTGGGAAGTAAGTAAGGGAAAAAGATGAAATCAGAGGATTGAGATACCATCTTGGGAGAAGGCCAGGTGTTGCCCTACATCAGTCTAAGGCAGGAACAATGACTTACCACCAAAGACTGTGACACATTAGGTATGAATGCTCCATCTCTCCAAAACTGTCGGGGTCCATTGCCTCTGCTTCTCCAATCTACAAAACACCTTCGAGATAGGTAAAGCATTCTCATCCATCATGGGTTATAGATTTCCTTTCTATGTCCAATTATATAATGCATTGCTTCCAAACTGATCCTTCTTAACAAACTCAATAACTTTCCTGAAAATTACTTACAAATGGTCAACTATCTATATTGGTCAACTGTGATCACAAACCTGCAAAATCTATCAAGTCACGACAGTGTGTACCACCTACAAGATGCTTTGCAGAAATTCACACAACTCTAGACAGTGCAGCTACAACACTGTCATCAATCTACCTGACAAAGTGGAAATTTGCAAAGGTATGTCCTGTCCACTAAAAGCAGGACAAATCCAATTGAGCTAATTACTACCCTATCACTCTTCTGTCAATCATCGTCAAAGTGAGAGAAGGTGTCAATAGTGCTCATCAATATCCTACTTATTGATGCTCAGTGTGGCTTCTGCCAGGACTACTCAGATCCAGAACTCACTTGAGTATTGATCCAAAAATAGATAGCGTGACAGTTATTGCTACTCACCGGAATGGGACGGTGTGTAAAATAAAGATAGATGACCATGATTGTTGGAGGCCAATCTCTGGAGCGCCAGACCATTCTTGCCAGAGTTTCACAGCATAGTGTCTCAGTACAATCATTTTCAGCTGCTTTATCACTGGCCTTCCCTCCTGACTTAATGTCAGGCTGGGGAATTGCATTGACAACTCCACAGGGTTCCAATACACTTGCAAGTTCTCAGATGATGAAGCAGCCCACGTGGAACAAAACTTGAACTTCCATGTTCTTGTCCCTGACACATACCATCCTGATATGGTGGTAAGTCACCATTCTATACCATTCCACACAGGATAGCTGATAGCATTAAATGACAAAGAGATATTGATAAACTAAGTGAATGGGCAAAACTATGGCAGGCAGAGTTCAACATAAGCAACTGTGAGGTTATCCATTTTGAACCAAAAATAGATCAAGGTACTTTCTAAATGGTACAAACATAAATACAGTGGATGTCCAAAGTGACTTGGTGGGTTCAGGTGCATAGATCTTTTAAATGCCACAAACAGATGCAGAAAACAATCATGAAAGCTGATGAATGCTGGCTTTTATATCTAGAGGACTGGAATAGGAGGATGCAAAAGTATGCTACAATTATATAAAACATTGTTAGATACTACTTGGTGCACTGCAAGCAGATCTGATCTGATTTGATTTGATTTATTATTATCATATGTACCTAGGTATGGTGAAAAGTTTTGTTACCTGTGCAGTACAGGCAAATCGTACCATACAAAGTACACAGGGTGATAGAACAGAGCGAGCAATACAATGTTATGGCTGCAGGGAAGGTGCACAAAGAGCGGGATCAACATTAAGTTTAAAATTTGAGAGGTCCATTCAGAAGTCTAATAACAGTTGGGAAGAAGCTATTCTTGAATCTGTTCATTCATGTGTTTAAGCTTTTGTATCTTCTGCCTGATGGAAGAGGTTGGAAGAGATTATAGTTGGGGTGAGAGGGGTCTTTGATGATGTTGGCTTGTGTGATGGACTGGGCTGTGTTCACAACTCTCTGTAGTTTCTTATGGCCCTAGGCTGAGCAGTTGCCATATCAAACTGTGATACATCTGGATGGGCACCGCACCTTTGGAAGGGTATATTGGCCTTGGAGGGAGTGTAAGGTAGATTTACAAGAATGATACCTGGAATTCAGGGGTTAAGTTAGGAAGAAGGATTATATAATTATCCTGTTTTCTCTAGAATTTAGAAGGTTAAGGAGTGATCTGTTTGAAGTCTTCAAGATAATAACAGGAAAAGGCAGGGTAGATAAACGATTTCCACTGGCTGGGGATTCTAGACCTGGGGACATAATCTGAGAATGAGGGCCAGACCATTCAGGAGAGATGTTAGGAAGCATCTCCATACACAAAGGGTGGGAGAGGTTTGGAATTCTCTTCCACAAACAGAAGTTGATGCAGGATCAGTTGCTAATTTTAAATTTAAGATAGATTTTATTTTGTTAAGCAAAGGTAATAAGGGATATGGGTCAAAGGTAGATTTAGAGCTTGGCTACAGATCAGCCACGATCTATTAGGATCCTGTTCCTCTGTTCCTATGTTCTTTTAATGTTTCTGGATGAAAATCTTGTGATTTCCTACCTAAGGGCATGCAGGAATTCAAAATCTTAGCTCAACCCAGCCTTCTCAAAGGCAATAAATGGAGATGGGCAATAAATGCTGATGTTGCCAGTGACAACCACATCTTGTGATAAATGAAAGAAAACTCTAAAAACCCCTTACATTTAGAGATAATATAGCATTAGGTTTCTGAATTGATTCATGTAGCTGGAGACTTACTTCCTTTGTTTGAGTTACTGCAAACAGATCCCAGAATGGTCTCAAGAAAAACACACGTAAGTATCACACCCTTGAGAAAATATTCCACTTCTCAATTCACCCATTAAATAGAATATTTTAACATTTTTCTGCATTACACAGTGTTTATTTTGACAAATCTTCCCATTTTACACATTTTTAGAAGATGTTATAATAGTTTAGCTAATTTATTCTCATACCTTATTCTCCACACCTTTAGTAATTTCTTAGACATCATTTACTGGTCTCTAAAATCATTCTATTCCACAGATCTACCACTCTTTGCAACAGCATTATTATCCTCTTCTTTTTATCTAACACTATTGTTACCTTTTTGAATGAATACAGTTGGGCTAGTTTTCCTATTGACTTATTATTTCTCAAGGTAAGGTGTATTTGTTGAGAATTATGAATTATTCATTTAATGTGTACAAATGCTAATCTATTGTCAAAGATTTTAATCTACTTACTTCCTACTAACTTGGCAAATGTATCCCTCGTTCCTAAATAATTAGTTTTGTTTTGACTTAAAAATCTACTTTATACTTAACGACATCACACTCAAGCTCAATATCAAATGCTATCATATCATGATCACTCTGCCGAGAGAATACTTTGCTATAAAATTATGTAACCCTGTCTCATTTGTGATTTTAGAAATACTTGCATCATCTTTTCTGTGATATCCTTTTAAGAACTGGAAAATGTTTTGGGAGACTGTTAATTCATTTCATGATTATGACATAACTATGTTTCAAGAAATACCCCTGTGATCTAAAGTTGCTTTGGGAATGAATAGCTAAGAAGCAAAGGGTAAATAGAAAGCTAATTGCAGTAGATTCAGTCTCTTTTCTTCACAGTTTACAACATTGGGAATTGGTACAAGGAGCAAGCAGATAGACTGTCTCTGAATGGAATGGTTCTCTAGCAGTCTTTGAACAGATCCTGGCATACAAGCTGGACTCTGAGACTAGAGCAGACTGTGTTGCTTTGTATGTTGTTCAGTTGGAAAGTTCAGAACACCAAAAAGAAGAAGAGGGGAGGATTGTGGATTGGACAATAACTACATCCAATTCACTACTCAAGTGGTATTGGACCCATGAGATTGTTCAAAGGGACTGGGACATGAATCTGGAAATGTTGTGTCATCAGAATTGTCATGATCTGAGTGGGAGAAGGTTCTTATATTTTTTGAAATTCACTCAAGGAATGTGGGCATCTCTGGCTAGGCCAGCCTTTATTGATCACCCATAATTGCCCAGAGGAGAGTCAACTATGTTGCTGTCACATGTAGGTCAGACAAGCTAAGGATAGCAGTTTCCTTCCCTAAAGAACACTAAGTGATACAGATGTGTTTTTCCTGACAATTGGCAATGGATTCATGGTCACATTAAACTCTTCATTCCAGTTTTTTTTAAAAATTGAATTCAAATTCCAGTGTCTTCAAATGGCGAGATTCAAACCTGGGTCCCTAGAACATTATATGGGTCTCTGGATTTATAGTCCACTGATACTACCACTAGGCCATTGCCACCCCTAATATATATACACATCTATAGCTGTGTGTGATAATATTGAATAGAATGTAACTGTTTATGAAAGCAAAACAAGGACTGAAATAGTTAGATGGGAAGTGAGAAATTGTATAAAATGAAACATAAGTTGGAAGGTGAGATTCCATGTCGTGCCTCATTTGTATGGGAAGCTCAGCAATATCAGGTATATTGATTGATTGATTTATTTATTGTCATGTGTACCAAAGTACAGTGAAGTATTGTTATATTAACTTTTTTGTAGGAGGATGGTGCGCTGAGTTGGTTTACAATGCAGAGTGATGCTAACAGAGCAGGTTCAATTCCCATTTCAGCAGAGGTTAATGGAACATACTCTCCTTCTTAACCTCACCTCTTGCCTGAGGCATGGTGATTGTCAGATTAAACCACCACCAGCCATATCTCTCTAACAATAGAGCAGCCCTATTGTGTAGTAGGACCATGGCAACTTTACCTTCAATATCTATTTAGAGCAAAATTTATCTTTTAATATGAAATACCCTTTACCCATTAATTATTGTTTGAATTATATTGATTTTAGGTGGTTTCAGTAAAAGTTTTAAAATGTCAAATCTTGTCCAATGATTTTTTTTACATTGCTGCCGTGGGGATTCCTTTCCTAAAAGAAACTTATTGGTCCCTATGGGGAGCATAGTAAGTTGCATAATGCTAAATCTAAAATAGCCCTTTCCTCAATCATGTAATCCCTACAGTGTGGAAAGAGGCCATTTGGCCCATCAGGTCTGTACCAACCATCCAAATAGCATCCCATCCAGACCCAGCTCCACAACCCCACATTTTCCATGGCTAATCCAACTAGACTGGACACTATGGGCAATTTAGCATGGCCAATTCACCTAACTGAGGGAGGAAACAAGAACACCCAGCAGAATCCCACACAGACACAAGCAGAGCATGCAGACTCCACACAGATAGTTACCCAAGACTGGAATTGAACCCAGGTACCCTGCTACTGTGAGGCAACGGTGCTAACAACTGAGCCACCAACTTGTTGTTCTGGAAGACTGTCTCAAAAGCACCATGAACTTATTTTCCAAACTAATTTAATCATTTTGGCCTCCCCAGTCAATATGAGAACTAAAGCTTTACATGATTATTGCAATACTCTTTCTTTATATTCCTCTACTTTCCTGATTCATAGTCCACATAACAGCTTAAGGATTGTTAGATGGCCTATAAACTGCTTTGAACAGTGTTTCTCTTCATTGTGATCACTCAGTTTCCTCCAAATGGTTTCACATTGTAATTTTCTGGATTAGTGACTTTCTCTTTGCTGGCTTTATCTTATACTGAGTTATCAGGGCTATAGCCCACCGTGTCATCAAATAGGTTGTTTCCAGCACAGCCAACCCATTTTCACTTACTTAACTGTATCATTAGTTCTTTCTCCCTAACGTATCATTACCCATTCCTTTGTCTGGCTTTCTTTCTCTCCCTCTGGGCTCTGTGTTCAGCTATTGCTTACTCCTTTAACTTTCGCCCACCCCACAAACACACACACACACACACAAACAAACACACACACACATGGAGCCCTAAAGTATACTTGCAATTGAAGCTTCAGGAAAGGGATTGATTCTTGATTTTATTTTCCCTCCTTATGAGAAAGAGTTTCAGAGTTGCTGTTCAATGAATGGGATTTTCCAGAAATAGCCAGGGTCCCACTGCTGGACCTGAGAGTAGCTGAGTGGGTCCACTTTAATTGGCAATTAATTGAGGGGTTATTGCTATCCTACAGAGGACAGCAGCCTGCCCTCGACAGCTGCTGGTCCAATCAAGGGTCAAGTGCCACAGTAGCCACTAGTCACTGCTGGGGCTCACCTGGAGGAAGAGGAAGCAGCATGTGATGTGGTGTTCACAATTGAGTAAGTGTGTTCTGGGGCTGCTGCAGTGAGTCCTGGCAGGAGTGTGCTCATGCTATGGAGGGAACCCTTGCTGCCCAGTGGGTCAAGGAAAACCTGGAATCTGTTAAGAAGCACCAGGGTTTATCTGCTAGTCTCTCCATGTGACAGAAGATGCCCCAGCATTGGGAAAATGTCAGTGCTGGGGAAAATTGTCCTTAATTGGTGATGTAAGTAGCTCAATTCAGTTCCTGTTGGGTAGGACATTGGCCAATTTCCTTGCTACTAGCAAAATGGCATAGCAGCGGGACAATGAGTGGGGATCCTTAATACCTTCCCATGGCATTGAGTCAGCCTTCCTGCCTCTAAGCCTGTTCCCACAGGTGCTGTAAAACACAGCCTGTTATCTTTCCCAGTATCTGAGAATGGAATATGATCCTGTGAGGAATCATCATTGTAAATCACTGCATCATCACACTCACCTTCATTTGTATTTGTACATCCACATTAAGCTTTTTCTCAATTCCAGTCATTTTCTTTCAATTTATTGTACTGGATGCCTTTTTCTTTACTTTCATTTTCTTAATTGTTTCTTTTTGCTTTTATTAATTTCTCTTTCAGTTAATTTGTTTTACTTCCTAATGTTCAAAACACAAAATATACCTTTCTCCCAGCAGATGGCGTTGAGTGCTTTCTAAAGTAATGATATTAAGCTACTTCGGTTCCTCTGCATTAAAGCTGCTTTCGAACAGAGGGCAGTAAAGAAGCTATCATCATCAGGTCCATAGAATCACATATCAATCTGACAGGATCACCCGGATGGATTTAGAAATCTGTTCGTTCATTCAGGAATGTGTTGGCTGGGCCAACATTAATTGACCATCCCCAATTGCCCTTGAGAAGTTGGGGCTGAGCTACCTTCTTGAGCTGCTGCAGACCATATAACGAATGTGAAGGGACAGCAATATCATTCCAAGTCAGGATCGTGTGCATGGGAACTTACAGGAGGTGGTGTTCCTGTGTAAGTGCTGCCCTGGATGAAAGTGGTCACAGATTTGGAAGCAGCTTTTGAAAGAGCATCAGTGAATTTCTGCAGTGTATCATGTAGATGGTACACACTGCTGCTACTGAGCTTTGGTGGTACAGGGATGCTTGTGGATGTGGTGCCAATCAAGCGGCTGCTTTATCTCAGATGGTGTCAAGATTCTTGAGTGTTGTTGGAGCTGTGCTCATCCAGGCAAGTGGGGAAAACTCTGTCACATTTCTGACTTGTGCCTTGTAAATGGTGGACAAAGTCTAAGGAGACAGGAGGTGAGTTAGTCACTCCAGGATTCCTAACTTCTGACTTGCTCTTGCAGCCACAGTGTTTATACGGTTGGTCCAGTTCCGGCTCTGGTCAGTGGTAACCCATAGGATGTTAATGGTGGGGATTCAATTATGGTAATGCCATTGAATGGCAAAGAAAAATGGCTAGATTTTCTTTTTGTTGGAAATGATCATTGCCTGGCACTTGTGTGGTGCAAATCTTACTTGCCAGCCACTTGTCACTCCACACCTGGATATTGCTACATTGGATAATCAAATATACAATTTATCTTGGTAAATTTAATCTTAAAAAATCAGATATATGAGCTGAATCCACACAATCTTTACTCCATTTCCTGAGAAACATGTAACATTCAACTCAAATTAGTTCATTTTGGCATTTACCATTCATGCAAAAAATTTTTACTTACTTACCCTTCTCATACCCTACCTCTTCTACTCCTTTAACTTCATGTCCCTACCCAATCTCATCATGAATCTTGATATATGAAAGGTTTGCACCAGGTAGAATCTTTAGTTCTAAGGGACTTTCCACATTCAGTCTTGGCAATATATATACACACATAATTTGAGAATGGAGTTACATATGACGGATGCAAGGGAATATAAGGCACGCTTATTTAATTTTTTCTCATAATTAAACTCTGTGATATACTTACGGTGATGCTCTGCTTCACCTCCCCCAAGGCCTCCCTTTTTTGTTATCTCACAATGTTGCCTGTTCTGCTGAGTGTTTCCAGCATTTTCCCCTCATATTATCTTTCCTGAGGTTTGTTGTACAAAACTGAATGCAATATTCCAGATGGAGTTTAACAAAAGCTCTATGCTATTACTTTGCAAGATTTAATCCAAATCTTCTTGAGATGAAGGTCAACATTTCACTAACTTTCTTGATTTCTTTGTTTTTTCACCAATGGTCTGTGCAGGTGGACACCCAAAAACTCTTTGCTCCTCTCTACTCTCTGTTTCTCAGCACCAATCTTTTAATTTCTGTTCCATTGAAATAACGAAGAAAAACTGATTGTTTTTATCATTACCTGACTTTTTAAAATTCAACCATTCAAAGTTTTTAAATTTTATTTTCCTCATATCTAAAGTAGAATCTTTTTGGCTTTTTACCCATTAATGAGAACAGAACACATTTCTCACATGTAGTTTTATATTAAACATCAGTGTTTTCTATACTATATCAACAACACCTTCTCCACAGTTTGATCAAATAATGGCATGTTTCTGATTAGCCTGTACTATTCTTATTGTACTATTCTTAAGGACATGGTTATCCATAAAACAAGTTTCTAAATCTTACAGAACATAACACAGTGGCTCAGTGGTTAGCACTGCAGCCTTACAGCACCTAAGACCCGGGTTCAATTCTACCCTGGGGTGACTATCTGTATGGAGTTTGTCCATTCTCCCTATGTCTCTGTGGGTTTCTTCCGGGTGCTCCAGTTTCCTCCCACAGTCCAAAGATACACAGGTTAGATAGTATGGCCATTCTAAATTGCCCACAGTTTCCAGGGATGTGCAGACCTCATGTATTAGCCATGGGAAATACAGGGTTATAGAGAGGTGGCTCTGGGTGGGATGCTGTTTGGAGGGTTAGTGTGGACTTGATGGACCGAATGGCCTGCTTCCGCACTGTAGGGATTCTGTAACATATAACTGTTCACATAAACACATCATTCTTGGTCAAGAAGCGATTCCACTTACTTGCAAAGCCCACTGATTTGGTTTCTTTTCAATATATGTTGCTGATTCGAGGCACATATACTAGCGGTCTCAAATACTTCATTGTTTGCACTAGCTCTCATTCCCGACATCTCATTTCTAAACTTTATTTGAATCATCTTGAAGTTAATTGTTTTGCCTATATTCACACCTATGAATTCCTCAGTGCTTATTCCACATTGATTTACATTACTCTGAAATGATGAATTGAGTAAACAAAAGGAAAAGGCATTTTAAGTAGGAGGGAATTATTTAGAATTTCTCCTGTTTGTTGTTATCACTGTTGAGGTGAACTGTGTAGGGTAAGGAATTGTTCAGGATTTTCATGGAATCACAAGGTGCAGCATGAATAGAGCATTAAGGAGGCATTCAGAGTGGTCATCAGGAATTTTCCCAGTTTCCCAGTCTAGACCCAGTATATCCCTTATCACTGTTTTGTTGCATCACCAAATTTCAATTGATATAATTTCAGTGTTTCCAACATGTGAAGATGATGGGTGCAAACTTGGGTGAACAGGTACATCAGCATTTATAATGATGACTGATTTATATTGATTAGTGTTTCATTGCTTAACTATGGTTAAAAAAAGTAAAATGGTATTATTCAATCATAGCAATTTAACTTGTGTAAGTAAAACAGGATAGTGGAAACAAGATCCATTTATTTCAAATAAACGATTCTTTTAGATTATAGTAAGGCCAGGGCCTGAGAAACAAAAACAGAAGTTGCTGAAAAAGGCCTGGCAGCATCTGTGAAGAGAAACCAGAGTTAACGTTTCTGGTCCAGTGACCCTTCCTCAGAACTTTGACTATGAATCAAATCATCTCCCAATCTCTTACTCCTATTGGTCAAAACAAGCAGCACTCGTATCTCAGATAAACCTCACGTCAAACAAGTATCAACTTTAGAATACTGAGACAAGAGGATATAGTACACCTCAAAACAGTATTAACCAGGCTTGTTAAAATCATGGTTGCAATTCTGCTAAATTCCCATGCATCCCTTTGGCTGGAGCTGGTAAGTAAAATAAATATACACCTCTACCTTGAGAAATGCATTTGTAAGGCAAATTTAATCTATTTTATTAAATAATATATTAGAAATAGTTTTTGTCTTTAAGCAGTGAGCAGTGAATTTATTGTTATTGAAGGTGGGCGATCTGGGAGGTGGTGAATCATAACACATACCCATCAAGCTGTTACTTCTCCTACACCTCAAATAGTTTTCTCTTGCAATAGGATTAAATTATTTGTTTAACTCTCTGTTGCCATAGTCTTTTGCCATTATGAAACCCCCAATAGTTTCTTGCATAACTTGGTGATTAAGTGAACATTAACACTTGTCTTGAGGTATACTCTATTCCATTGTCTCAGTATTGTAAAGTTGATACTTGTTTGACTTGAGGTGTATCCTGGGATACAGGAGCTGCTTGTTTTGGCCAATAGAAGTAAGAGATTGGGAGATGATCTGAATTAGACTGACAAATGTACATTTGTGTTTTTCCTTTCTGCAATACAAGATCTTGGTTTCTATTTTAATAGAGTCATAGAGTCATACAGCACAGAAACAGACTCTTCAGTCCAGCCAGTCCATGCCATGGGAACACAGCATGTTCCCAAATGAAACTAGTTCCACTGCCTGCAATTGGCCCATATCCCTCTAAACATTTCTTATTCATGTACCTATTTAAACATCTCTTAAACGTTGTGACTATACCTGCACCCACCACTTCCATTGCAAATTCATTCCTAACATGAACCATTCTCTGTGTAAAAAAAAAAAATTGCCCCATGTCTTTTTTAAATCTTTCTCCTTTCACCTTAAGAATATGCACCACAGTCTTGAAATCTTCATTTGAGCAATAAAACATGAGAAATATTAAAACCAACGTACTGGTTTCTAAGTCACATTTAATTCCATAATAGTTGTGGACTTATTCCATGGGTCAGTGACCTGTAATCAATCATTTGCAGATCACTTCACATATGAACAAGTGCTTCCCTATTCAACTTAGTTTAATCTCTGGACCCTGTGCCAAGCATTGCATACAATTGCCAATGTTTGACTCCTCCTCGATCTTACAGGATAACCTATCCTCATCGGAATCACTGGATAGGTCATTATCTGAATCATTTTGGAACATTTCCTGAAGGACATCCTCCATAGATATGAAAATATCTTCCTGCCTGATATTTTCCTGTTCAAGTTTCAAGTTCAAATCTATCAAAACAAAAGCTTGTTTACTAATGCAAGGGACTTTACTTTTAATGACAATATTTAATTTTTCTTCCCTCTACTTGCTCGATGCAGTTTTAGAGCATAAACTTTTTTAAAAATTTGCTTATGGGAATTGGCATCACTGGCTAAGGTAGCATTTATATCCCACCCCTAACTTCCCTGGAGAAGAATGTCATGAGCTACTTTCTTGAACCAGAATGACAAATATATATTTACATTCTTCCTCTCTGCAATGCAATATCTGATGCTATTTTGCAGCCTTTGTTCCCAGTTTGTGAACAGCATGAGGCCTGTTGTCTCTATTTTGATCTCTGCTTGGAAAACTGTCAATGAGCAAAGATGTACTTTCAGGTTGGTTCATCTCTTAAAATTAACCCCTCTGATTCTAACATTAAAAATCTTTTGAAGATATTCTCATTTTTGTTGCCTGGCCCACAATTTGACAGATAGATAATGAACTGTTGTAGGAGCTCCCTGATTTTCAGTCCTCAGATATGTTTGCATCAGGTTAGCATACAGCATATAAGCCACGTAACATCACTAATGCAATACGAACACAACTTTGAAGACTTGAGTTCAACAGTGAGAATCACCTATGGTACCACCAATCAGTCGAATTAATACATGTAATAGGTATAGTAAAGAACAGCACAACATTATTAAAATTTATTCAATCAAATAGTTACAAAATAGAATGTTGATTTCAGAACTAGAACAATGCTTTCAAGATTACAGAGGTAACAAGGTGTAGAGCTGGATGAACACAGCAGGCCAAGCAGCATCGTAGGAGCAGGAAGGCTGACGTTTTGGGCCTAGACCCATTACAGTTGTGTTTAGGGTTTAGTTCACCATTATTGCACAAACAGAATTTGAAAACAAAAAGACTTCCATACAATAGCTGTGTTTTTAAAGCAAAGTATATTAACACAAATTTCTTCTAAAAAGGCATTAGATAAAAGGTAGCTATAATCATAACAAACTAGGCTTTCTCTAAAGAAGAAGAAACAATTCCCAATATATTAACCTGCATCTATCTTTGCCAACCTCATCACTTCCATTTTGCTGGAGGTCTCTGGGGCCAACATGCTCTATAGGAAGTGGGGCCACCTGTGAACACATAACCACAACTCACTGCCTGTGTGTCCATCTCAGGGCAAACATTAGAATGAGCCAAGCTCTTCCAAACATGAACGTAACAGGTACCTGATGCACTTGCTGTGCGGTTGGAGATTTATGCAAGAGCCAGGAATCATTGTGTAGACAATGCTCACTGATGCAAGGAGCATTTCCAGAACCCTGCACAAAATGTCAAAGATCAGGTTTTCTAAGTGAGCACATCATCCACTTTAGACAGTAAATCTTACAGAAAATCTTGTGCAGTTACATTCAATCACTTACTTCAGTAGAAAATAACATGGCCCCTAAGTATACTGAGGAAGGGTAAAAGGAAGGAAAAAAGTCAACAAAAAAAAGACGACCAACATTAACTGGAATGTCAGTGTTAGCATTAATTAAGAGTAGAAAAAGTAGCATTGATTGAGCAGGGAGGGGATTGAGGGTGATGGTGTGATATTAAATGTAGAGAGGGAGGAAAGGAGCAGTAATTATTTGAGTAACGGAAAGAGATGGTGGATATCAGCTTCTACTTGGTGTATGGCAATGAAGTATTAGTAATAATGGAGGTGGAACAGGTGGCAGTGAGAGAAATGAGAGTGGCATTGTGTGGAACATACACATTTCATACGAAGGGGTGGCATGGTGGCTCAGTAGTTAGCACTGCTGCCTCACAGTGCCAGGGCCCCGGGTTTGATTCCACCCTCTGACAGCTGTCTGTATGGAGTTTGCACATTCTCCCCGTGTTTGCGTGGGTTTCCTCTGGGTGCTCTGGTTTCCTGCTATGGTCCAAAGATTAGGTGGATTGGCCATGCTGAATTGCCCGTAGTGTCCAGGGATGTGCAGGCTGGGTGGATTAACCATGGGAAATGCTGTGTTACGGGGATAGTGTAAGGGGATGGATCTGAGTAGGATGCTTTTTGGAGGGAACGTATGGAATTTTTGGTCCAAATAGCCTGCTTCCACCCTGTAGAGATTCCATGATTTCTAAATTTTCTACCTTCATTTTCTATTAGAATGATTCTATGGTCAATATGATTGAAGTTTTTGAGGCAAAAGAAAATTAATTTTTTTAAAAATCTTTCAATATAAATGCTGACAGTGAGAGAATTACATAAGGAAATTATCTAATTACAAATAGGAAGTAGAGAAGACCTGGATTAAATTGAGCAAATGTCCCTTTGAGATGAAAAAGGTAAAATGTTCATGCTCGATGAGATTCTAAAACACACGTGAATTCATCAGATGATGTTTCCATGATTCTTCTGCTCCCAACACGGAGATACTATCCAAAAGAGCATGACTCAGAGATAAAGCTAAATAAAGTCCTAGCTTTCCAACTGACACTCTCATCAAATACTGCAACAGGAGATCATGAAATCAAAGTGCTAAAAACTTTCATATTCTGAGAGGGCTCTTTAACTCCTTCCAACAGTAAATATTGTGCCTTCAAAACTTCAGATTTTATACGGCTGGGTTACTGGAGTTCTAATAAATGCTCAATGCAGTCCTGAGGCATCTGAGGTACTAACCACTTGTGTTCCTACCATGTGCCAGACAGATTTGGTATGATTTTTATTTATTTGGGCAGTCACCTCATTACGCAATAGGTATTCTGAACAATTAACTACATAGTCAGCGGAGCCCAAAAAGCCCCTTGTGAAGAAATCTTCAGCTTTAGTGGGAAAATGCCTAACCCAGTGCTGACAGTAATGTTTGTTATTTGTTCATCTGATATGCATGTGGCTGGGAGCCCAGCATTTATTGAGCACCTCCAATTGCCCTGGAGTTGGTGATTGTGAGCTGCTTTTTGACTTGTCCTTGAGGTGTTGGTACACCCTCACTGCTGTTAGGAAGGGAATTCCAGGATTTTGACTCAGTGACAAGGAAGGAGCAACAATATGGTTCCAAAGGAGGACGGTATGTGGCTTGGACAGGATTTCGCAGGTGAAGTGTTCTCATGCATTTGCTATCCTTGTCCTTCCAGGTGACAGAAGTCACAGGTTTGGAAGGTTCTGTTTAAGGATCTTTGGTGAACTTTGGCAGTGCATCATGTACACACTGCTGCTACTGAGTGTTGGCAGTGGAAGGAGTGGGATGTTTGTGGATGGGGTGCCAATCAAGTGGATTGCTTTGGTTCTGGACAGTGTCAAGCTTTTTGGTGTTGTTTGAGCTGCACACATCCAGGTAAGTGGGGAGTATTCTATCACACTCCTGACTTGTGTCTTGTAGATGGTGGACAGGCTTTGGGGAGTCAGGAGGCGGGTTATTCACTGCAGAATTCCCAGCCTTTGACCTGTTCTTGTAGCCAGAGTATATAAGGATGGGGCAATTCCGTTTCTGGTCAATGATAATCCCCAGTTGCTGAGGGATTCAGTGATTGTCATGCCATTCGAATTCAAGGTTAGATTTTCTGCGTTGCAGGTGATCATTGCCTGAGACTTAGGTGGTGTAAATGTTACTTACCATTCATCAGCCCAAGCCCAGATGTTGTCTAAATCTTGTTGCATAGCAACATGGTCTGTTTCAAAATGGTAGTCAAAATGGTACTGAACATTACACAATTATCCGTGAACAACCCTAATTCTGAACCTGTGGTGAGGAGAGGGGAAGTTCATTGATGAAGCAGTTGAAAATATTTGTACCTAGAACACTATCTGAGGACCTCCTGCAGTGATGTCCTGGAGCTGAGATGACCCACCTCTAACAATCACAACCATCTCCCTTTGTGCAAGGTATGCTTCCAGTTAGTGGAGAGTTTCCCCTGAATCCTGCAGACTGCAGTCTTGCTAGTGCTCCTTGATGCCACATTCAGTCAAATGCTTACTTTATACCAAGGGCAGTCACTGTCACCTCACCCATGAATTCAGCTCTTTTGTTCGTGTTTCAACCAGAGCTGGAATGAGGTTAGGAGCCAAACTGAGCTTCTGTGAGCAGGTTATTCCTTTCCAAATGCTGTTTGATGGCATTCTCAATGTCTCTTTGCATCACTTTGCTGATGATGGAGGGTTGTCTGATAGGACGGTAATTAGCTGGATTGGTTTTGTTCTGCTTTTTGCATCCAGGACATATCAGAGCAATGTTCTACACTGTTGATTAGATGCCAGTGTTGTAGCTGTACTGGAACAGCTTGGCCAGAGATGCAGTACAAGGCTTCAATACTATTTCTGGAACATTCTCATTGCCTTTGGAGTATCCAATGTTTTCAGCTCCCTTTGCTGTCTGCCATTGCTGTGCATCTTTGGTGCTTATCAGTTAATATGGTAATCTGTTCCATTGTTTTGTTAAAAATGTATTTACTGACATTTCTTATAGGTTGACATCATTTTCCAGGTTTCTGTGTGTGAAATAGCTAAGCAATTACCAAACTGTACCCAGTTTAGGGAGGCAATGGCTTAGTGGCATTATCGCTGGACTGTTAATCCAGAGATCCAGATAATGTTCTGGGGACCCAGGTTCGAATCCCACCTCCACAGATGGTGGAATTTGAATTCAATAAAATATCTGGAATTAAGAATCTAATGATGACCATGAATCCATTGTTGATGGTTGGAAAAACCCATCTGGTTCACTAATGTCCTTTAGGGAAGGAAACTGCCATCCTTACCTGGTCTGGCCTACATGTGACTATATACGCTCAGCAATATGGTTGACTCTAAACTGCCCTCTGGGTAATTAGGGATGGGCAATAAATGCTGCCTGGTCAGTGATGCCCTCATCTCATGAATGAGTAAAGAAACAAAAAATTCAACAAAACTGTGCCATCTCAATTTTGTTCACGATACTGAGGTGAATGACGATGCATTCAGCCCTACCTGCTTGGTCATCGGTCCAAGGCCTGAATTTGGTGCTGGACTCTGAGTAGAAAAAACATTCTGGGCAGTAGGAGCTCACTGAAGGAAACCGAAAGAATAGGTTAGAATAAAACAAAGAACTGTGGGTGCTTAAAATCTGACCGAAAAACAGAAATCTGAAAAAGGGTCACTGGACTCAAAACATTAACTCTGTTTTACCTCCACAGATGCTGTCAGATCTGCTGATTTTCTCAATAATTCCTGCTTTTGTACCAAAGAATAGTTTCCTAGCATTCAGTTAAGTAATTGCATGGCAGTGGGAGTGAATCCCAGATCAGGGGAGGACCAAAACATTCCTATTGACCCTGACCCACAAGGAACTTTAAAAAAAGCTTACTGCTTGGTCTTCTCAAAGTGTCCCAATTGTAACAGTTTTCCATGGAGGATTCTAGTTAAAATTACAACTAACTGATGCTGCTATACATGTTAAAAAAAGGTCCCCACTATCTTACCACTGATGTCTCTGCTGTCACCTCAGAGCAGTCATAGAATCATAGTCATACAGCATGGAAACAGACAACTCAGTCCAACCAGTCCATGTTGACCATGTTCCCAATCTAAACTAGTCCCACCATAGATTAAAACCAATGTGAATGTAGCTAGATCGAAGCAGGTAACTCATACCAAGGAATTGGACTTCCTATCCTCCCTCTTGTATTGGGTGGGCTGATTGAACATTGGCCCTTAATAGCGCCAATGATAACCTGAATCACAGGGTCAACTTAAATAGTAGGGTTCCTTTAGAAAACACTGGTGAGGGCTCTTGTGAGAACTAGGTTCAAGTCCCACCTTCTCTAGAGGTGCGTCGCAACATCTCTGAACAGGATGGTGAGAAAGTATTTTTTTAAAAATGAAAGACTGGCGCAAGTTGGAGTAAATAAAACAAAGGGAATCCTTCTGAACTGATGTTATTAAATAAATCTTATTTGAACTTCTTTTCTTAAGAACAGTATTTCTTAGTGCATAGTTATACAAACAAAAATAATCTCTAACTGGTACATGGAGGGGTATGAAATTGCAAGGTTCTTTACTCGGCTGAAAAATTGGAAGTTATAGCTTTTTAAAGGCCACAAAAAGTGGAAGCAATAGTAGAACAAAAAGGCAAGAATCTACTGAGCTCATTATCAGTGATGTCATATTTTTGACATATGTTATCTAGGAATGCCTTACTCATCAGTTTTGAAATGTTCCCTGGAACACCAGTGATAACTCCCACAGGTTCTTTGCTCTGCTGCACTGGATAACAATGTGATGAGATTCCATGCTTTTATGGTTTCTGCTGTACTTGATGCAATGTTATTTTCCATTGCACGTTTTAAACAATATCATGAAAAAAAGCTTGAAATGTGAAGGTGTTATGCCACTTTGGTTTTTCTTTTCCCCACCTTCTCCCCTCTGCTCTTCAAGGCCCTGACACTTGCTAGGGAGTATTTCCAAGGCACTATCACAAAGTTGACCCGGCACTTCAGTGAAGCTGTGGTGATGGAGTTGAGCAGCCCTGAAGAAATTCCCAGGCAATGTTTGAGGGTACAGAATAACTATTAATAGGCTATTTTACCATGATGGCATTATAGCCAACATTGGTCCTGCTCTCATCCATAAAGCACTCAAGGATTCCAATATAATGCAAAGCAGGCAATGGTGAATTTACAGCCCATTTTATACCATATCAAATTCTCTTTTCCACTGATTTTCTCCAATGAAACCTTTTAGCAGGGTCACTGGATTGTGACCCTGGATAGAAAGTTTGTATACTATTCTTCATTTAACTCAAAGGGGACTTCACAGTAATTAAAATTCTGTAACAGCTGCCCCAGCTAAGATTACTTAACTGAAGGCAGACTGTGAAATGAATCTGGGAAATTCCCTCAACTGTCTAGTTCAACATCACATCCGTGAGTACTTTCGACCATCAAACATTTTACTTACAATCATTTGGTATCTTGAATTATTTCTTTTACACCCATTTTCTCATACTACAGCCACTATAATGATGACAGCAGCCGTAACATTTTTGTAGCACTGTTAACCTAAATATTATCCCAAGGCACCTCAGGAAAAGATGTTTTAAAAAAAATCAATTGAAAGAGGAGAGAGAGTCTAGTCTTGTTAGTTTTGAGAATGTTTTTTAAAGGAGTAGGGGGAGGTAAAGAGATAAAGTATTGGGAAATTTCAGAGTAAGACCCAGGCTGAAGGCATTCAAACCAATGAATTAGAGCGAGATGCACAAAAGGTGAGATGCATAAAAGGCCCCTGTCAGTTTTGGAATAGCAGTATATCTTGGAGAAGATTGTAGAAATGTAGCAGGGTGAAGCAAGAAAGGGCTTAACATGAAAACCAAGATTTTAATATCTATATTTGGTGGATGCATAACAAATAGTTACTAAGGGCAGAGCTAATGGACAAGTTGCCTTAGTGTCAGACAGAATACATGCAGAAGGGATTGGAGATTATGGTGCAAACAGGATAGGTAACTTGGGGTGTGGAATGGTATTGCCACTGAGCCAGAGTCCAGGACCACAGGCAAATGTTCTAGGGACATGAGTTCATAATCTCACAATGACAGATGTAAAATCCTACAATGACGAAGTAACACTGTGGAGTAGAAAACTAGCTGAATGGTGATATGGTAATGGTCATAAGAAAAACATCTGGTTCATTAGTTCACTTCAAGGAAGGAAAACTGACCTTCATGTAACTCCAGACCTAGGATAATGTAGTTGATCCTTAACTGCTTTATGGGCACTGGGGATATGCAATAAATACTGATCTAGCATTAATGATACCCACAGTCTATGACTGAATTTTAAAGAAAGCTTTTGACAAAGTATTGCACGGGAGGTTACTAAGTAAGATAAAAAGCCATGATGTTAGGGTAAGGTATTGGCATGGTTAGAGGATTGGCTAACTGGCAGAAGGCAGAGAGTGGGGATAAAGGGGGCTTTTTCAGGATGGCAGTTAGTGACGTGCCCAGTAAAGTTCCGCATGGGTCAGTGCTGGGACCACAACTATTCACTTTAATGATCTGGACAAAGGAACTTGAAATGTGAAGGTGTTATGCCACTTTGGTTTTTCTTTTCCCCACCTTCTTCCCTCTGTTCTTCAAGGCCCTGACACTTGCTAGGGAGTATTTCCAAGGCACTATCACAAAGTTGACCCGGCACTTCAGTGAAGCTGTGGTGATGGAGTTGCTAAGTTTTCAGTTGGCACAAAGATAGGTGGAGGGACCAGTAGTGTTGAGGAAGTGGGAAGGCTGCAGAAGGACTTAGAGAGGCTAAGAGAGTAGGAAAAAGGAGTGGCAGATGGAATACAATGTGGGAAAGTGTGAGGTTCAGCATTTTGATAGGAAGAATGGAGACATTGACTATTTTCTAAATGGGGAAATCTGAAGCCTAAAGGGACTCGGGAGTCTAAGTTCAGGATTTTCTTAAGGTTAACACGCAGGTTCACTTGGCAGTTAGGAAGCCAAATGAAATGTTAGCAGTTATTTGAAGAAAGCTAGAATTCAGGAGCAGGAATGTACTGCTGAGGCTGTATAAGGCTCTGGTCAGACTGCATTTGGAATATTGTGAGCAGTTTTGGGCCCCATGTCTAAGGTAGGATGTGCTGGTCTTGGAGGCGATCTAGAGGAGGTTTACAAGAATGATCCCAGGGATGAAGTATTTGTCATACAAGGAATGGTTGAAAACTCTGGGTCTGTACTTGACGGAGTTTGAGGATGGGGGTGGGGGGGATCTCATTGAAACTTACTGACAGGCCTGGATAAAGTGGATGTGGAGAAAATATTTCCACTATTAGCGAAGACTAGGATCCAAGGGCACAGCCTCTGAGTGAAGGGATGACCCTTTAGAACTGAGACAAGGAGGGATTTCTTCAGCTGGAGAGTGGTTAATCCGTGGAAGTCATTGCCCCAGAAGGCTGTGGTGGAGGCCATCATTGAGTGTATTTAAGACACAGGTAGATAGTTCTTGATTAGTAAGAGGATCAAGGATTACGGGGAGGAGGCAGGAGAACGAGCAGACTCAATGGGCCAAATGGCCTAATTCTGTTAATTCTATATTTTATGCATATCAAAACAAAAATGAAGTGCATTGACATACTTCAAACTGGAATCTTGAGTGGTTTTAGCAGAGAAATGGCAGAAATAAGAACAGAGGATATACACAGACTTAGTGATTGAGGATTTTGTGATTTGTGTTATGTGGTCAGATACTAAACCCATTCAAACAGTTTTTGAATGGCTTGCTGAACCTGAAAAGATATGCAGAGGTGGGGAAGAGGCATGGAAGCAGAAATTATGGTCGATGTTGGTTTCAGTCTTCCTGAAATTTATCTGGAGGAAGTTTTAAGTCATATAAACTAAATATTGGACAAGCTATATGACAATTCAGGAGTGGCTAACTGGTCAAGGATGACAATGGAATTAAAGTTGGATGTGGGAATGACCCAGTGCTTGTAGATGATGCCAACAGGGAAAACACGTATGTGAGAAAGGAGAATGAAAGATAGATTTCTGAGTCTCAGTGGAGTTGATGATGTGGGAAAGATGAGGGATGGAATTGTTGGGGCTGTGGTGACTACATTTGGCTATTACTACATAAAAGCAGGTTCCAAAGTGCTGTGTATTAGTGGAATTGCACATAGAATAATGCCTTGAGAGAGGATTCATTTAATTTGTTGTATTTAATTGGATATTCATCAATTTTCTTTTGATACAGTATGTTACAATTTGTAGCTGGCAGGCATGACAGCCATCCAGCATAGGGGAATGGGTTGGGGTGAAGTCATGGCACATGAGAAGCTTGCACCATATTTGAACAGGAGGCATGCTCAATTGCAAGGTGGATTGAAAGGGAGACTAGTTAAGGGTGACAGTAGCATAATGATATCTTGGCAGAGGGTTTCTTCTGCCAAGAGCCCCACTATAATTTCAGGTTCTTACCCGTTAAGACTGCTCATTCCCTTGAATCTGCATTCATAGGATGGACCTCAGAGAAACCCATCAATCTTTACATCTCAAAAGGATTTGTCCAATTTGCTCAACTTCCAGCTTGTTGCTCCTGCACTTTATTCACTCTCACACTCCCTGTACTGCAATGTGCTGCTCGTGAATGCTGCCAACTGCAGCTAACTATGCCAATGGTCTCCTGGCATTAAATTTTTACTACCTTATAACTGGTGAGACTCTCAAGCTCCACTCTTAAAATATACCTCTGGCAAAATCTAAAATCCCCTGGAAAATTAGACAACTCTAACACCAGTTAAATCCCTGGGATGGTGACATATTTTTATGAAATGGAATTGAAGATAGTTGGCCTGCACTCTCTTAAGTTTTGAAGAATGAGAGACAATCTCATTGAAACTGATTTAATTCTTATAGAAGTTATCAGGAGGTATGTAGATTGAACGTTTCCCCTGACTGGTGACTTTAGAACTTTAACAGACAAAGTCTCACAAAAAGGGGAATACCACTTAAGACTGAGATGAGGAGGAATTTCCTTACTCAGAAGGTATTGGACTGTGAGCATTTTCTATCCCAGAGGGCTGAGGAAACAGAATAGTTGAACAGGTTCTGGATTGAAATTGAAAGATTTCAGGATATTAATGACATCGAGGGGCATGAGAATAGCACAGAAAAGCACATTGAGGTAGATGATCAGCCATGATCCAACTGAATGGCAGAGCAAGCTCAATGGACTGAATGGTTTGTATTGCTCCGATGTTCCTAGACATTCAACATCTCAGCCATTCCAGGAAACTTCAAAAGCAGAGGGAACACATTGGGATTCTGCCCTGACGCATTCCACCACCATTTCATCAGCCCACTGATTTTCCAAGCCCATTGCCTAGATGTCAGGAAACAGGGTTAATTGAGTGGACAAGAAAGTGGCAGATGAGCAGGAAGTTAGGGTAAATGAGAGACAATTTACTTCAGTAGTAAGAATCGAAAAATAATTTTTTTGAAAGATGTGAAACTGTTAACTGTTGATGCTCAGAGGGTCTTAGGCAGACTTGTAAAAGGGACACAGAAAGTTAGTTATTTCTGAAGAAGGGTCCTGACCTGAAACATCAGCTTTCCTGCTCTTCTGATGCTGCCTGGCCTGCTGTGTTCCTCTAGCTCCACACTGTGTTATCTCTGACTCCAACGTCAGCATTTTGTACTATCTCACAGAAAGTTAGTTTACAGGCACAGCAAACAACTAGGGTGACAACTGCCATGTAGCAGACAAGTTGGGCTACAGGAATAAAACAAAAACTTGCCAAAATTATAGTAGGGCTTTGGCAAGCTCACACCCAGAGAACTGTGTGTATTTAAGTCTCTATAATCATGGAAGTACATATATACTTTGCAAAGCTTCACTAGATTGGTACCTGGAATTAGAGGCTCAGTAAATCAGCACCAATACACTCCGTAGTTTCAAAGAATGAGAGATGATCTCATTGAAACATATAAAATTCTGAAACTCTAAAACAATCGAGATCTAATACATTCTTTCTTACAGCAAGGGAATCTAAAATGAGGGGACGATCTCAAGGTAAGGGGCTAATCAAGTAAGTTGCTTCATATACAGTTTTGTAACCTTTGAATTCTTTACCCCAGTGTGTTGTGAACACTTCACTATTGAATATATTTAATATATAGAGATCACCATAATTTTGATCTCCAGGAATAAAGAATCTTTGGAGTGGACAGAAAAGTGGAGAAAATCAATTATGCCAATACTGTATGGCAAAGTAGACTAGAGGTGTTTAATGGTCTTCCCCTGCTCCCATTTCTGATGTCCTTAAGTATTACGTAATATAAAGAATCAGAGGAATTGCTGCAGCAATATTTTTCTTTTCTCTGTGAATTAGTCATCCTCATCCATACCTGTGGAAGACAATCAACATCTTAGAGATCATTACAATGCCAAGGAGGATGTTAAAAAGGTGAGCACACAAGGAAATAACAGTGTGGAATCTCCCTGGGTGGCACAAATAAAATTTAACACTGAAGCTGCTGAGAAGCTTTTAAGGCCCCCCCACACACAAAATAGTACTCCATTTAGGGTCTTTCTCCAAGGGAAATCACACAAGCTACTCATTATAAAAAAGTCATATTCAGGAATGATTGAATTACAGATTCCAGCATTTCAACACTTGTGAAAATAGGTATGTGCCTGCTTTCTCAGATTATAGGAAGTCTTATGTTGGTATCAGTCTGGTAACCATCAGATGCACAATTATCATTGCTTTGTGTCATGGTAAGTGGTTGGCTATGTGTGGCTGGTGAACCACGATGACCATCTCCCAGAAGGAAAATCCAGTAAAATCTGTGTGTGACGTACACTGGTCTGACTTGTTTTGCGTACCTCAGAATAGTGCTCTAGTACAACCAGTACATTCGTTTCCAATCTGCTAGCAAATTTGGAAAAAAACCTTCAGAATGGTGTTATTTTCTGGCCTCAAGTGATCCCAAGTACTTTCTGAAGGTAATCAGGGGACAGCTGTTATTTCTGCATGATTCAGACTTGTAGTACTCTAAAGCTCAGCAGCCAAAATTTTACAGCTTGGTTAATAAACTAAAATGATTTTATAGCATAGATAGTTCTAAAACTTAATTCATAACTGCTGCTGCACTTTTGGAGTAACTTTAAAATTTTGAAAACAACTTAATATCTTCTGGTTGTGATTTGTTTGTTTTTGGCAGGTTCCCGCTCTTCACTTAGATAATAGTGTAAAGTAATCACAAACTAATTAACAATTTGACAGACCATGACGTAAACGCTCCTTCCTTGGTCATAGTAATTTTGAACCAGCCAATATGACTGGTATTTCCATGTTTTGGGAGACGCTTATGGATCTATGTGGTTAACTTCCATCGATCATAATTGTTCCACTGAACGTCAACACAGAGCTCCTTTCTCCCCTCACTAAATTGTTGGAGGTATGGTTTGAATCCTGCACCTTCTGGCTCAGAGGCAAGATAAAAGCAATGTTAGTCAGCTTGCAAGCTGTGAGATGGAACAATTATCTGGAATTATACGACAGATGTTTTGCTCATTGCACTCCTGATCTGGAGCCTTGCCCACCCGGAAGGCTATGTCACTATACCTGTGCAGCTCAATGCTTTTCCTCCCATTGAAAATTCTGCGCACGCTGGCAATGTTATCTGAATGGGTGTGAGAATGCATTCAGAGGTTGGAAAATTTAACCTTATAAATTCTGCTTATAATATGGCTTAAGTTGATGCCACCATTGGATGTGGGTGTGGGAAAGCTTTGGGATATTTTGATGCATAGAAGATGCTATAGAGATACAAATCATCATTGGTGAATATCAGAGAAAATGAGTACAGAAACAAGTGTAGTACTCAGGTAGCATTAAACTGTAGTGAATATACAGTTGAACATTCCTCTGAACAGACCACATCAAATCATTATTAATATGCATTGATTAGAATTAGAATATTAGAATGTCTCTGTGAAGGAGAAAACAGAGTTAACGTTTCGGGTCCGGTGAACCTTCCTCAGAACTGTTCTGAGGAAGGGTCACCGGACCTGAAACGTTAACTCTGTTTTCTCCTTCACAGATGCTGCCAGACCTGCTGAGCTTTTCCAGCAACTTTGTTTTTGTTCCTGACTTACAGCATCCGCAGTTCTTTTGGTTTTTATTAGCATGTCTCCACTGAATTGATGGATATGGGCACAATGGATTAGTAGTTATGTTGCTGATTGCCTATGAAGCCTTGACTAATATTCCAAAAGATGAATGTTCAAATTCCTACCTGATAGATTGAAAATTTAAAGGTCGTTTAAAAAACAGTAATGGTAGCATTGTGGTAATGTTACTGGATTAATAATCAATAGGCTCAGACTAATGGTTCAAAGACTCAAGCTCAAATTATTAAACCTGGCTCATCAATATGCTTTAGAGAAGCAAGTTAACTCTCATTATCTAGTCTGGCCTACATGATCTCCACATTCCACTGACTCACATTGTCTGGGTGACAGTATGAATCCTGCATCTTCTGGATCAGAGACAAGATGCACTTTATTTTCAGACCATATGATCATATGAAATAGGAACAGGGGTAAACCATTTGGCACCTTTCATGGCTGATCTGACTTTCCTCATGTCCACTTTCCTGCCCTTTCCCCTTAACCCTTGATTTCCCTTTCTGGTCAAAAATCTATCTATCTCAGTCTTAAATATACACAAGGACTCTGCCCCCACAGCTCTCTGTGGCAAGGAATCCAAACACTCTCAATGCTCTGAGAGAAGAAATTCCTCATTTCAGTCTCAGAATGGCACCCCTTTATTCTGAGACTGTGCCTTCTGGTCCTAGACTCTCCCATGAGGGGGAAACATCCTCCCAGCATTTACCCAAGAGGAGAGGAGAGAAGGGGAGGCGATGGACTAGTGGTATTATCACCAGAGTGTTAATCCAGAGACCCAGATAATGTTCTGGAGACCCGGGTTCGAATCCTGCCATGGCAGATGGTGGAATTTGGATTCAATAAATTTCTGGAATTAAGAATCTAATGATGACTGTGAATCCATTGTTGATTGTTGGAAAAACCCATCTGGTTCATTGATGTCCTTAAGGGAAGGAAACTGCCATCCTTACCTGGTCTGGCCTACATGTGACTCCAGACCCACAGTAATGTGGTTGACTCTTAACTGCCCTCTGGACAATTAGGGATGGGCAATAAATGCTGCATAACAAGCAACCACCTCATCCCATCAATGAATAAAGAAAAAAACCCTGTCAAGCCTCTGAAGAATCCTACGTGTATCAATGACATCATCACTCATTCTTCTAGATGCCAGTAGGTAGAGACCAAACCTGTTCAGCCTTTGCTCATAAGGCAAACTTTCCATACGAGGAAAATCAGTTGGTTTTCAATTCTCAAACCATAACATTGAATAATTATTTGGAATTATAGATACATTTTCTGAATAGTGCATTCCTGAAATGATTCCAGACCCATGTTAACTTTCCCCTGAAATGGCCTAGCAAATCATTTAGCTGTATCAAAGCAATGTAGAAAAGTTGAATAGGCATAAAACCAAACAGATCAGCGAGTATTGACCTAAATATGAAAAGTGACAAAAAACACATTGTGCCCAGTCAAACCTGCAAAATCTCCTCATCTGGAGACTTGTGCCAACCTTGCGAGAGCTACGACATAGATTAGTTGAGTCACAGCCTATCATAGTCATGCTTACCAAGCCTTAGCTCACAGCCAATGTCCTAGACACTTCCATCACTGTGTGTAGGAATGAGGGAGTAGGGGGTTGGCTATTCAATCTGTCGAGTCTGCTCCACCTATCAGTTAGATCATGATGATGAACTACTTCAATGCCATTATCTCCACATCCCTTGATGTCACTAGAATAGAGAAATCTATCCATGTATACCATAAACATGCTCAATGACTAGGTTTCCACAGCTATCTCAGATAGAGAATCCTAAAGATTCATCACCCTCTGATAGTAGAACAAATGAAATGAACTAATGCAAAAATACAACACAGGAACAGGCCCTTTGGCTCTCCAAGCCTGTGACGACCATTATGCCCTAATTAATCAAAAACAAACCTGCCATTTTTCAATCCGTATCCCTCTATTCCCTCCCTGTTCATGTACCCATCTAGGAGCCCCTTACATGTCTTCAATGTGCCCGCTTCCACCACCTCTTCTGGTAGTGCATTCCAGGATGCTACCACCCTCTGCGTGAAAAACTTCCCTCGCACATCCCCCTTAAACTTTTCCCCTCTGACCTTGAACCTGTGCCCCCCTGTAGTTGAAACTTCAACCGTGGGAAAAAGCCTCTGACTATCCATCCTATCTGTGCCTCTCATAATTTTGTAGACCTCTATCACGTCTCCTCTCAGCTGCCATCTTTCCAGTGAAAACAATCCTAGTCTTTCTGATCTTTCCTCATAATCAATGCCCTGGAGACCATGCAACATCCTGGTGAACCTTTTCTGTACTCTCTCCAAAGCTTCCACATCCTTCTGGTAGTGTGGTGACCAAAACTCCACACAATTCATCTTTGTCTCAGTCTTAAATGGCCTACCCCTTATCCTGAGATTATATTCCTTGGTTCTAGACTAAACAGCCAGGGGAATCATCTAATCCATATCTATCATGTCATAGAGTCATTGAGATATACAGCACAGAAACAGACCCTTTGGTCCAATTCGTCCATGCCGACCAGATATCCTAAATAAATCCAGTCACATTTTCCAGCATTTGGCCCATATCCCTCTATAACCTTCCTATTGATATACCCATCCAGGTGCCTTTTAAATGCTGTAATTGCACCCACCTCTGCCACTTCCTCTGGCAGATCATTCCATACACGCACCACCGTCTGCATGAAAAAGTTGCCCCTTAGGTCCCGTTTAAATCTTTCCCCTCTCACCTTAAACCTGTGCCCTCTAGTTTTGGGCTCCCCCACCCTGGGGAAAAGGGCTTGTCTATTTAGCCTAGCCATGCCCCTCATGATTTTATAAAGCTCTACAAGGTCACCGCTCAGCCTCCGTGTTTGTAAGAATTTTGAATGCTTCAGTGAGATCACCTCTCATTCTTCAAAACTCTGCACAGAGTACAGGCTTAGTTTCCTCAGTCTGTCTGCATAAGAAAATCCAACTAGTCCTAGTCTGGTGAACCTCCATTGCACTCCCTTTGGCAAGTATATCCCTTCTGGAAAAGGAGACCAAAACTGTAAACAATATTGAAAGTAAGGTGTAAATAAAGCAAGTCTCCATGCGATGAAGACGAACATACTATTTGCCTCCCTAATTGTTTGTTGTACCTGCATGTTCACTTTTAGTGACTCATGGACTAAGGTATCGAGTACTCAACCTCTCACCATCACTGACCACCAACAGGACAGCTTAACCAGAGGTGGTGAAACAATGGCATGCAACTGGAGAAAGTGGCCTTGGGAGTTCTCAACATTGATTTGAACCTCATAAAGTCTCGAAGCCACAGGTCAAACAGACAAAAAACATCCTGCTGATTACCACCTACCCAAGAAATCTCTACTCCTTGTTGAACACCACCCGCAAGGTGAATGAAAAGTGGTCAGAGCACAGAATGTAATCTGGGCAAGGAATTTTAATGTCCGTCACCAAAAATGCTTTAGTTACTACTACTGATGATCGAGCTGCCCGACTCCTGAAGGACATCTCTGCCAGACTAAGTTTATAGCATCTGTTGAAATGAAGAGAAACCTAAAATGGCCTCATCCTCACCAATCTATTTGGCACAGATGCATCTGTCAATTACAGTACTGATAAAGTGACCAATGCATTGCCCTTCAGAGATGGATTCCTGTCTCACATGGACAATACTCCCCATTATATTGCAGGGTAATACCACATATAAGATGGGATGGAATAAGAACAGGTCCAACAGCTTAAAATAGGTGTGAGTTATGTTAAAAAACAATCTGTAACTTTATGGCCCAGTGTACCCCCATGCTACTAAGAGTAGAGCAGATGATGTGAATTCTTCAGTACCTCACCAACTGACCCCACAAAGCCTGTCCACCATCTAAAACACAGGTTAAGCATGGGTGCAGCTTCAACAACACCCAAGAACCGACATACTATCCAGGACAAAGAAACACACTTGATTGGCACCCCATCCAAAATCTATTTACTTACTCCTTCATTGGTGCAGACAAAGGCAGTGTATACCATCTTAAAGATGTACTGTGGTAAATTGCCAAGTCTCCTTTGACACTACCTTGTCAACAATACTATAATCCAAAGTTAAAAATATGGAAATAAAAAATTGGTATCAGTTAAAATATTTATTTTTCTTGGATCTGCAAGATTGTTATAACATTCCAATTCTCTGTGTGGTTGGCTTTTAACTGTCCTCTGAAGTGGCCCAGCTAACCGCTCCATTGAATTAACAAATGTAACTCCAGAAGACAATCCACTGCTATATTTCCAGGGTAACTTGTGATGAGCAATAAACACTATCTTTGACAGTGATGGTCCCATCCAGATAAAGACAATCCTTCTTAAACATGCGTTTATCTATCAGAAATGACTCTGTTTCCACAGCTAGAACCAGATAGTGTATAGCCCCCCTCTGACTACCGCAATGTTAAGATTTAAAGATAAGTGGCGGTGCATAGAGGAAAAAAACTATTCACAAAGGCTTAAAATTAATCTTAAACAGCTTATCAAAAATTTTCCAAACCAAAAATTAGTACAAAATGTTTGGGCAAGCAAGTAATGGTGGAGCACAACATAGCAATCCAGCTACCTATTTAAAAACAAGTGATATTGGTTAGGTTTTGCATCTGAGGTTATTTTTGAGATCCTTTGACCTTGTCATTAAACAAAATTCATTTTTTTCTCACAACAATGCATCTTTAAGATGTTCACTAAGTCATCTCTATTCTAAATTGTCTTTGAAGTACTACCTCTTTTTTGCCATTTCAGTGGTACAGTGGTAACGTCCCTACCTCTGGGTCAGGAGGCCTCGGTTCAAGTCTCACCTGCTACACAGGTGTGTCATAGCATTTCTGAACAGATTGTTTTAAAAACAAATAAATTCTTGGCTGCATGTTTTGGTGTTCTTGTTCTAGTGTGGCAGTGTGGTTCCAAAGAACTAGTTCAACAGGAGCATCACTGGACTTGAAAAGATAACTCTGCTTTCTACCTATGGATGCTGCCAGGCCTGCTAAAGTTCTGAGCAATTTCTGTTTTTGTTCCTAATTGCAGATTTGTTCACTTATGGAGTTCTAGATTTTGGTGAATAAAATGAATATGTGGATTTTTTTAAGAAAGAAAGACTGAAGCAGTTTGGTGATAAAACTGTTGAACTCACTATAAATGTAGCAATTCCATGTATGATAGCAAGGGTAAGTCACTTCATAAGGTCGAATTTGGTATTCAGTGAAATACCTGTACCCTTAAGTAAGCCTTCCATACAAACTGTTCAAATCAAACAGTCACAGACGTGTTACAGTGTAGAAGCATACTATTTGGCCCATCATGCTTGCACCGTCTCATTAAATAAATCTCATTTACTAGTGCTAATCTCCTACTTTTTCACCATATCGTTGTACATTTATTCTTATCCAAATAATCATCCAATGCCCTCTTGACTGTCTCAATTGAACTGCTTGCTGAGTGAAAATGTTTTTCTTCACTTATCATTGCTTCTCTTGCAAATCACTTTAAAAATGAAGTTAAGTTAGATACAGAACATGGTAAAGTTTTTGGAAGATCTGTATTTGCAATTTACACAACTGGAACATTATTGCATTCCTTTATCAAGGACTATCATCTCAAGCAGAATTTTCTACAGGTAGTAATTGCATTCCAGGATAGGGATTTAAAGAAAAAGAAGCAAAGTATTTTGATGCTCCATCAAAAATTTGCACACCCATTTTGTCATAAGTTAAAGATTCTGTTAAAAGTTGCAAGCTTATAGATGAGGAATACTCTAAATTTATCAAGGTTATTCATGAAAAATGGGATATTTGTAAAAAGTGCAGGAGAATACATTGCAACCCAAAGAAAGCCTTCCATGGTTGAGAGACTTGACTGAAACCATAATAATGGACCCCAAGGTATGAAGTAAACAGTAAAGAGTAAAGAAAAACTAAATCTAGATTTAGCCGGTCAACAGTAATTTACAGTACAGACAAAAAAAAGTAATTGACAAAATAATGGAAAGATGGAATAAAAATGGAGTTGGGAACATTGACTAAATAAATTCCTAATGGACAGTGGAGGAGAGTTTGCCAATGAGGAATTCAGGAGGATTTGTGAGAATCTGATTATTGCAGCAATGCACACAACAGGAGGCAATTCTTTTACTAATGGGATTTAGGAGATAAATCACGCCATGAGTGACAAAATTATCTTAAAAATTTTAGCAGGCCAAATGAATTGTCAATTTCTTTAGTGTAGACAGCACGTGCAAAAATAAGGCTTCCAATGGCTGGTGCTTATAAACCCTATCAATTAAGTAATGGCAGAAATTTGAAAATAACTCCAATAATCTGGGATCATCCTCTGGTTACAGAGGAGACTTCAAGCAAGCAGGAAAAGCGTTTATGAAGGTGGAGGGTTGAGAAAAGATGTGGAGAGGTTTTTGGTATACCATCAGAAAAAAAAGTTAAATCTGGACACATGATTACAAGAGTGCAGACCAAAAAGAATGGGGAGGCCCAGGAAAAGTTATAGTTTCTGATGTCAAGATGATAATCTTGCAACAGTAACCAAACAGTTAAAGCACATTCCACGCAGCTTGTTGGCATTGTTTGCAACTTGATGGAACCTGGACAGATAATGGAAAGAGAAGATACACCATACATGTTGCATAATCACATGATGGACAATTACGGACAACAGATTGTGCAAGAAAATGGGCAAAATGAAAGTGAGCCAATTGATAGTGAGGATTGGGAAAAGATAATTTATCACAAAGATAAACTGCCAAAACTCTGGCATATATAGCTGAAGGGGCTAGTGAGTAGAGGGAAGCCACCATTATAGGAAAGGCAGGAAAAGCCATAGGGAAATACAAAAAATGGCTGAATGTTGATAAGGAGCAGAATATCAGAACAATAGATTGCCAGAAGGGAGTAGAAGAGTAGAAAGCCAGGAAACTTGTATAGGTTCACCCAGTGGGCCTAAGGCTGATCATAGATCAAGGAAAAGATCAAAAGCTTATAAAAAGAATTCTAATCTTAGGAGAGCGAGGTTGAGTGGTAGTAGCCCAGTTAGGGGCTGGAGAGTTAGTAGGGAGCACAGTTTAACAACAGCAAGGATCAAAGAGCAAGTGAGCAATGCCACAAGAAGCAGGAGCATCTTTACAATAGAGGAACTCTGGTAACTACCAACATGTTAGATGGTAAATCAATAAATAAGGCAAGACAAAACGAACTTGATAGTTGGAGAGAGTTTGGCGAATACACAGAGGTGTCATACAAAAGACAACCAACCCTTGTCTCCTTGATGAATATATAAATAGAATGTACTTCTAGAAGACACCTATCAAGTTAAGGTGAAACTTGCAGCTTGGGATTTGCAGAACAATTGGGCAATCAGAAAGTGAGAATGGTGCACACACAGATTTCCAGCCCTGGGTGAACCAGGAAAAATTAAATTAACCATGTTTGTGATGCCTCACATGCTGATCTTCCTAATGGGTATTCATGCACAGGAGAATTCATTCCATTTCTTGTGAGAAGAAATTATAAACGTTGTCCATTAGCCTGGGAATCAAAGCTTAAAAGACAGTTGTGAAAAGAACCTTAGCCAGGGAGACACTTACGCCGGTGGAAGTGACAGATATGTATGTATTGAACACATAATACATATAAGGAGCAGTCTTGGAAAAAAATGTGCGTATAGAATGCTACATTGACAACCATTTACTCTGAGGACTATCCACTCGACAAAGAGTACCACGAGAAAAAGTTTTAAGGATTGAGCTCGCAAATAAAAAAGAGCTGTCGGAAAGAAAGATTTCTAAACTCAAATGGATTGTCGCAAATCTCCAGCTATTGGATTGACTTACAGCAATAAGTGGTTGACTGAAGGAATTGTTGCATGTTCTCAAAGGCGAACACCTTGTGTTAGAATGAATTATGAGAGCACAGAAGTAACCTGGTATAATCTTGTTGAAATTCCTTTTTAAACTCAAGACAGGGAAACATGGAGTAAGTCAAAGACTAATTGTACACTAATATAACATAAAATGTATGATCATTTGTATCTTTTCTTATGAAGTTTTTTTGTTTTGTATCTTAATTTTGGAGAAGAAAAAGGAGACTCTGGTAGTATCGTTAGGTTCTGTTGATGAATGTTAAATATAGGGAGTCCTGATTGACGAACGTCCGATTCACAAAAACTGATACTTTTGAGCGTGATCCCAGAAATGGGTGTAACTTTAAAGATCAGACATGCGAATATGTCCTTTACTTACTAATGGCTGCTTTATATTGTTCTGCGTTGTCTTCTGATTTGCGTACAAATCGACTAGCGAACAGATAGAACCCGTTCACAACCCGGGACTGCCTGTACCTAGCAGCTGAAGGTAAAAAGGGGCAGAGGTGTTGGGTTGTGATCACTGTCCCACCTGCTGCAGAGATATATTTAATAACTCTGTACTGGTTGATTAAAAAAGAACTCTGTATTGAGATGTGTGCAGGCTCTTGTGGTGCAACGAGTTTAAGTCCCAGCTTCCCTGGAGGTATATCATAACATATCCGAACAGACTGATGAAAAACTAACTACTGAGTTATGTACATAAACAGCCAATCGATAAAAGGGGGAATTGTTCAGAGTGAAGTTGCAAGTTCTATTAAAAGCGAAAAATAATATCCAAAGTATTCTAGTCTCAGTCTATTCATAGAATCCCTACAGTGTGGAAGCGTCCATTCAGCCCATCAAGTCCACACCGACCCTCTGAAGAACATCCCACCCAGACCCACACCCTACCCTATCCCTGCAACGCTGCATTTCCCATGGCCAATCCACCTAACCTGCACATCCCTGGACACTACAGCAATTTTCATCGCCAGTGCACCTAACGTGCACATCTTTGGGTTGTGGGAAGAAACTGGAGCACCCGGAGGTAGCCACACAGACATGGGGAGAATGTGCAAAGTCCACACAATCACCCCAGGGTTGAATCAAACCCGGGTCCCTGATGCTGTGAGACAGTAGTGCTAACCACTGAGTCACCGTGTTGCCCCATTCTTCATTAATAAGCTTGGAAATTGTATACCGTGCAACAGTTAGGATAATTTTCTGACAATAATGCTGACACATCCTTCACCTCATCTTATCCAAAAGACAATACCTTGGACAGTGTAGCACTCTCTCAGTATAGCCTTGAATTTTGTGCTTGAGTCCCAGAGAGGACTTAAACCCTCAGTGCTTTGACTTATGAATGTTTCAAAAGTATTTACATATGTTGGTGTATAATATTGATTTCATTATTTTCTTCTAGTCTTTTTATTGATGAATTACCACAATCATTCAATGCTATTGCATTCCTTTACACTTTTAGCAAGATGTTTTATTTTAATTATAGCAATTTTTTCTTCTTAATAAAAATTAAACAGTTGTATTGATACAAAAACAAATTTGCTGGAAAAGCTCAGCAGGTCTGGCAGCATCTGTGAAGCAAAAAACAGAGTTAATGTTTTGGGTCTGGTGACACTTCCTCAGAACTGCCGATGTATTGATAAATGGCCTTTCACATCTCAATACTCAGGCATCATCTTTCAAAACCATGACCATTCAATCTAGCAGGGCAAAGGCAACAGATCCATGAGGACACCACCAGCTTCAATTTCCTCTCCAAGCCACTAATCATCCTGACTTGGAAATCTATCACCATTCTTATGTTGTTGTTGATTCAAAATCCTGGAATTCCTTCCCTAAGGACATTGTGGGTCTACCTACAGCACATGGACAGCAGTGATTCAAGAAGGCAGCTCACCAGCACCTCTTCAAGGCCAGCTACTGACAGGCAATAAATGTTGGTCCACCCACTGCACACATGTTCCCTGGCCCATAAATGAATATAAAAAATGGTTCTGATCTAATCAAAATTATCATCGATAAAATGCGGAGCTGGAGGAGCACAGCAGATCAGATAGCATCAGAGGAGCAGGAAAGTCAATGCTTCAGGTCTGGACCCCTCATCAGGACTGGTGAAGGGTCCTGATGAAGGGTCCAGACCTGAAACATCTACTTTCCTGCTCCTCTGATGCTGTCTGACCTGTTGTGCTCCTCCAGCTCTACACTTTATCGACTCTGACTTCCAGCATTTGCAGTCCTTTGTTCCATTTCCTAATCAAAACTATTTCTTGTTTGGTCATGTGAACTTTATTTCAAAAATATAGGCAGAAAAATAATTGAAAGAATAACTGACATTTTAAACACAACATTTAGATGTGCACAGCTGTAATAACATATTAAATTAAAGACTCAGTTGTTAAGACTTGGAGACAGAGAGCTAAACTAGAATCAGCTTTTCCATGTCTGCATTCACAACACAGTAAAATTAAAACTTTCAAAGACCCTGAAAATCGACCCCAATGGTTCCTAACCAGATTTTTGAATAACTAATCTGATAGTTTATGAATAATTAATTCCAGACACTGATTTGTATCTTAAACAAAAGACGAAGCCAAGCAATTTATTTAGAATACAGTAACTTTAGCAGAGTAAAATTGAACAACAAAGTAATCTAATTGATCTATGTTATAAACTCATAGCTTTTGTTTTCAACCCAATTCACTCAAAAGACAACAACCCATCACAGTTAAATGATAAATAAAAGAAAATAACAAAACTAACCAGATTACCTAGACAACAAGGTGCAGGGCTGGATGAACACAGCAGGCCAAGCAGCATCATAGGAGCAGAAAGGCTGACGTTTTGGGCCTAGACCCTTCATCAGAAAAGGGGGAGGGGAAGGGGGTTCTGAAATAAATAGGGAGAGAGTGGGAGGCGGATAGAAGATGGATAGAGGAGAGGATAGGTGGAGAGGAAACAAACAGGTCGAAGAGGCGGGGATGGAGCCAGTAAAGGTGAGTATAGGTGGGGAGTTAGGGAGGGGATAGGTCAGTCCAGGGAGGACGGAC
>NC_063334.1:11899349-11904803 GCF_021869965.1 Rhincodon typus
GTAGGAGATGGGGGTGCGGCTTGAGGTGGGAGGAGGAGATAGGTGGGAGGAAGGACAGGTTAGGGAGGCGGGGACGAGCTGGACTGGTTTTGGGATGCGGTAGGGGGAGGGGAGATTTTGAAGCTTGTGAAATCCACATTGATACCATTGGGCTGCAGGGTTCCCAAGTGGAATATGAGTTGCTGTTCCTGCAACCTTTGGGTGGCATCGTTGTGGCACTGCAGGAGGCCCAGGATGGACATGTCGTCTGAGGAATGGGAGGGGGAGTTGAAATGGTTCGCGACTGGGAGGTGCAGTTGTTTATTGCGAACCGAGCGTAGGTGTTCTGCAAAGCGGTCCCCGAGCCTCCGCTTGGTTTCCCCGATGTAGAGGAAGCCACACCGGGTACAGTGGATGCAGTATACCACATTGGCAGATGTGCAGGTGAACATCTGCTTGATGTGGAAAGTCTTCTTGGGGCCTGGAATGGGGGTGAGGGAGGAGGTATGGGGGCAGGTGTAGCACTTCCTGCGGTTGCAGGGAAAAGTGCCAGGTGTGGTGGGGCTGGAGGGGAGTGTGGAGCAGACAAGGGAGTCACGGAGAGAGTGGTCCCTCCGGAAAGCAGATAAGGGTGGGGAGGGAAAGATGTCTTTGCTGGTGGGGTCGGATTGCAGATGGCGGAAGTGTCGGAGGATGATGCGTTGGATCCGGAGGTTGGTGGGGTGGTACGTGAGGACGAGGGGGATTCTGTTTTGGTTCTTATTGCGTGGACGGGGTGTGAGGGATGAGTTGCGGGAGATGTGGGAAACACGGTTGAGGGCGTTCTCGACCACTGAGGGGGGGAAGTAACGGTCCTTGAAAAACGAGGACCTTTACTGGCTCCATCCCCACCTGTTCGACCTGTTTGTTTCCTCTCCACCTATCCTCTCCTCTATCCATCTTCTATCCGCCTCCCACTCTCTCCCTATTTATTTCAGAACCCCCTTCCCTCCCCCTTTTCTGATGAAGGGTCTAGGCCCGAAATGTCAGCCTTTCTGCTCCTGTGATGCTGCTTGGCCTGCTGTGTTCATCCAGCCCTGCACTTTGTTGTCTAGGTAATCTGGTTAGTTTTGTTATTTTCTTTTATTTATCATTTAACTGTGATGGCTTGTTGTCTTTTGAGTGAATTGGGTTGAAAACAAAAGCTATGGGTTTATAACATAGATCAATTAGATTACTTTGTTGTTTAATTTTACTCTGCTAAAGTTACTGTATTCTAAATAAATTGTTTGGCTTTGTCTTTTGTTTAAGATACAAATCAGTGTCTGGAATTAATTATTCATAAACTATCAGATTAGTTATTCAAAAATCTGGTTAGGAACCATCGGTGTCGATTTTCAGGGTCTTTGAAAGTTTTAATTTTACTGTGTTGTGAATGCAGACATAGAAAAGCTGATTCTAGTTTAGCTCTCTGTCTCTAAGTGGTTTTCATGACGTGTTGTTCCATAGGCATAGATAATGGTTTCTTAGTTGATTTTCTGAAGATATTGAGCAGGGTCATCTTCACACTTCACTCAGATAAGGGCAGTGATACTTACAACTTAGTTTTCTATTCTCTGAACTTCCACATGCTGCTCATGGGAGGTTATGCAGGGAGCTTTCAATCATCTTCTTTAGCACCAAGATCCAGGATTCTTTTTCAGAAAACATATACCAAAATCCAATTCAAACTCTGACCGCTGCCCGATGGGTTGACCATCTCCTCTATTAGGTATCAGTTACTATTCATTATCTGCCATCTGCGTGAGCATAAGATCTTTTCCAGACTTGCTGGAACCAATTCCCAGGTACTGGCCTTATTGGTAGCTAACTCCTGCTCCTTGTTTAAACATCATGCTCTTCCCCAGTCATGAAAGGTATGCAGAATCTTTTGATCAGGAACCAACCTGGACTTAACTTCAAGCCTGGCCTTATGAATAAACTAAAACTTGTTTAGTCTGTTTTCCTTTTGTCACTAGTATTACCTACAGTCCAAAAGCTGTCTTTCGCTCACAGTACCCAGTTCACAGCCCCAAACCTAAATTGATAAAAGAATAAAATAAAAATAAGAAAAAAATCAGTGAGGACACTAACATAGTATTTTCCCTGTAAAACACAATTGAAAATGTTGCTAATCACAAGAAAAGCACAAATTATTCATAGGTCTTGCCTGAACGATTGCATAAAATACCCATTGAGTCCACATCGACATTCTGAAGAGCATCCCACTAGGCCCAACATTTTGACTCCACTCCCCATGACCCTGCATTTACCACGGCTAGCCCACCCATCTCTGAACACCATGGGACAATTTAGCATGGCCAATCCACCTAACCTATACATCTTTGGACTGTAGGAGGAAACCAGAACACCAAGCAGAAATGGGGAGAATGTGCACACTCTACATAGAGAGTCACCTTCGGCAGGAAACAAACCCAGGTCCCTGGTGCTGTGAGGCAGTAGTGCTAACCACTGAGTCACTATGCCAGACACTGATGTGTCTCTGTGGGTTGTTGGTGTCTACAAAGGTACGTAAGTACAGTCCAACCCGATTTACCCTGATCCTCTGATGGAAAAGACTTTTTGTCTTCCCCAGTTCTGAAAGTTTAAAATGTTAAAAGTACAGACCAGGCTTGTCAGCCTCTGAAAAAAGACAGACTAATTGACATTCTGAGCTTTAACCTTTGATCAGAAGCTAAATTTAAGTTAGTAAAAGTTGAGTTTTAGACTGGTATCAATCTTTTCTTCACACAAAACATGATCAGTACATAGAACAGAGTTTCACAATGAAATACTTGAAAGAGGTGGCCTGGAGTTATTAATAAATGAATAGATGCTGCAAAGAGGGATTGTAGTGTTCGTTTTTTCTGAATTAATTAACTCATTTGGGCCCATGTTCTTTATTGTTGATATTGATATTGCAATCAGAACTGGTAGAGAGTGGTAAGAATAAGAGCATGAACATTTCCAGATGGTAAATGGGTATTCTGAATCCAATGGACAGCACAGGCAACAGACTGTTCAAGCTGAAGTTTAGATATTTTCCTAATCAATCTGTTTAGAGATGTTATTAATCACCTTTGGAGCAGATGCGTCTTGAACCTGGGTCACGGGATAAGACACTACCACTGTGCCACAAGATCTCCCCCAATGCTATTGTTTGTACCACTAAGTCAACCGTCTCCTTGTCTCCCTCTGCTTTCTAATCTACTTGGCATGAGAATTACTCTCTTTCCCCCCTCAAGCATTCAGTTTTCTCCTCAAATACAATTTTATTACTAGTAAATTTATTACAAAAAGCGTCTGTGTTTTTTGTGATGATCTATCAATCCTCATTGCATTGCACAATATGTTGAGAGTTTACAAGAATCCTATCATTTGCAACCCCACAACGTCTGTGCCTTTGAATCAAAGTGCTGCACTCTAATCCTGCCAATTCCCACAGTTCTTTTGCAACGCTTTCCCAAAAGCAAGCAATGCGAGTAGTCATTGCTTTGGTTGTTGCAAACATGAGAGGCTTCAAAAGGACACAGCCCCAGCTGAGAAAGAAACAGGGGGAAAGGAACAGAAAAGCAAGGGGTGGGTCAGATGTTTGCACTGGATGTTTGCAAAGGGCGAGTTATATGTTTGCAAAGGTTGAATTAGATATTCGCAGAGAATCGGTCGGGTGTTTGCAGGGGGTGAATTAGGATGTTTGCAAGGGGTGGTTTAGGAAGTTTACAGTGTGCGAGTTAAAGACCACCGATTGTAGAGATTGGGATGTGTGTTTGCAGAGATTGGAAAGTGTGTTTGATGTTTGCAGAGGGTGATTTGGGATGTTTACAAGTGATGTTTGCAGTGTGTGAATTAGATGTTTGGAGAGAGTTGTTGTTCACAAAGAGCGGGTCCGGTATTTGAAGAGGGTGAGTTTGATGTTTGCAGGGCTATTTAGAGACTGAGTTGACGTCTGCAGAGGGTGAGTGGGATATTTACCAAGACGGAGTGGATGTTTGCAGGGGTAGTAGGAACTGCAGATGCTGGAGAATCCGAGACAACAAGGTGCAGGGCTGGATGAACACAGCAGGCCAAGCAGCATCATAGGAGCAGAGGGTGTGTTGAGAGGTTTGCATAGGGTGATTTTAGGTATTTGCAGTGGTGAGTTGGGAAGTTTGCACTAGGCGAGGTGAAATGCTTGCACAAGGTGAAATGATTGCAGAGGGTAAGCTGGAAAATTTGCACAGGGTGGTTTTGGATATTTGCAAGAATGGGGAAGTTTGCATAAGGGGTGAAATGTTTTGCAGCGGGTGAAATGTTTGCAGAGGGTATGTTGGGAAGTTTGCACAGAGTGATTTTGGATATTTGCAGGGGGTGGGGAAGTTTGCACAAGGCGAGGTGACATGTTTGCAGAGGGTGAGTTTGGGTAATTGCGGAGGTGATTGCATCGGGAGCCTTAATGCCCGGCCTGGTCCCGGGGCACGAGCAGAAAGGGGATCTGGGCTGGAGCGCGGGATCCGGGGCCTGAAGGTGGAGGGGCGGGGGTGGTATGGGTGTGCTCGAGGCCCGGAGCCAATGGGCTGTCGGGGAAGTGGCGCCACGTGACCGGCGGAGCTGTCCCGGGAGGTGGGAAAAAAATAAACCGCCAACGGTCAGCTCGACGCCTCAGAGCGGCTCCGGGGGAGCGGGAGGACAGGGAGAGAGTAACAGACTGTGTTCAAAATAAACCCCACACTCAACTCAAAACTACTCTGTTACAATTTACCCACTGCCAAAGTCACCCAATTAAACAAGGCATTCATTGCAATCACCAAAAAAAAAACAAATATCCGGAGAAAGAGGATAATAATCAGTGGAGGGGGAGGGTGTGAGGGAGTGGAGGGGGGGGGGGCGGGGAAGAAGAGTTTCTTCGACCGGACGATGCCAAACGGAGCTGGCTCCAAGTCTTCAGCCTCGGCGGCGGCCGGGGTAGGCGACGGCGACTCGGTGATCAACAGCAGCGGCAGCGGCAATGTGAACGGCAGCTTCTCCAAGGCTCTGAACCCGGGCGCCGTGTCACCCGCCTCCAAGAAATCCCCTCGCCTGCCCAAGTGTGCCCGCTGCAGGAACCACGGCTACGTGTCGGCCCTGAAGGGCCACAAGCGGTTCTGCATGTGGAGGGAGTGCCAGTGCAAGAAATGCAACCTGATCGCCGAGAGACAGCGGGTTATGGCAGCACAGGTAAGCTGCAAAAGGCGGGCAATAAACTCGGGCCGATTGTATTGACAAGGGGGTGCGGGCTGTGGCTGTGTGGGTGGGGGTCTGTCTAGGGGTCTGTGTGTGTGGGTCTGTCTGTGGGGAGGGCTCCTATGTGTGGGTGGGGGTCATTGTGTGTGTGTGGGTCTCTGTGGGGCGGGCTCCTATATGTGTATGGGTCTGTGTCTGTGTGGGTGGGGGCCACTGTGTGTGTGTGAGTCTGTCTAGGGGTCTGTGTATGTGGGTCTC
>NC_063334.1:11904813-11928215 GCF_021869965.1 Rhincodon typus
AGGGGTCTGTGTATGTGGGTCTCTGTCTGTGGGGAGGGCTCCTATATATGTGTGTGTCTGTGTGGGTGGGGGTCAGCGTGTGTGTGTGGGTCTGTATTTACGGGTCTGTGTATGTGGGTGTCTGTGGGGAAGGGTCCTATGTGTGTGTGGGTCTGTGTCTGTGTGGGGTGGGGGTTCTGTGTGCGCCGATCTGCCTCTGCAAAATCAAAGAAACAAAATCTGCTCTCAGCTCGAGTCTCACCATAGACTCGTTACTGCAATACAACTGTGTTCAAATAAGTCTAAACTAACCATTGCATCGAACAAAAATATATACAGAGTTTCATAAACGTAAGAGCAAAAATCACTTCGGGTGCTGGAATATAGTCAGGGACTACTGTTGCCAGACCTGCTGAGTAATCCCATTGTGATTTTTTATTCTCTTATTTTCAAATTTAATAATGCAAATAAATCTAAAACAACAGGAATGACCCCGGGTATGAGAGATTTGACAAGAACGATTGCAGTAACATTGTCACTATTGCAGAATATTAAATCCACGCGGAAAGTTTCAGAAGTCTGGATTTTCTCTTCCAGTTAAGTACTGGCGGCGAAAGAATTTTAATAGCTCTGAAAAGACACGACCTTGCTTTAGGTTCTCAACGCATCTGTAGTAGAATCAGTCATGCTGGTTGCATAACTTTGTGGTTTGCAACATTCAAAGTTGTATAAATAATGCTTTAAAGCATATTGCTGTTTGCACAAATACCTTTACGGTGCAGTCACCGAAAAAAAATACGTCGAATGAACAACTTGAAACTGACGGTGTTTAATGAAATGATGTTATTTTGCTGTTCGATCCTAGGGACATGAAACAAAATCAAGCGAAGGAATAATTTTAAATTTAAAAAAAGCAATATTAATGTTACTATAATTTGAAGCACTGTCCGTGCTAAATTTCGTTCGATTCGTACGAATGTCACGGTTTGTTAACTAGGGTTTAAGGTAGATGTGAAATTGAATCGCTGTAAACCAGTAAATAAAGCAAGATTTTTAGCTCCGTTTTCGGAGCGTCCGTCAAACTCTACTGGTTTTGGCTAATGGGTCAATTTGCTGCTAGCCCTATTTATAATGTATTCACTGAAGTAATGCGAGATCATTTGAATCATTAGATTGTTTCCGATCATGTTCTGTAATTTAACGAGCGATCTGTACGGTTGTGGAGTTTTTGCAGAGATTGCCCATTTCAAACCAAATCATTTTCACGTAAGATCTTAGTCATTGCATTTTTTTCAAAGTTTATTTACAACCGACGTTTTCAGATTTTAAATTTGACGTTCAAACTCGTTTTCCTGTTTTTGTTGCGAATCAACTGATGGTTGATGATAAATGATAAATTCATAACAAATTTATCTAGAGGTAAATCGGCGACCAAGATTGGGATCAGAACGTGGCGCTGGTACGAAGGGTACGGTCAGACCTTTTCCTCCATCTGAACTGGCTGTTCTTTTGTTTATAGGTGGCCCTCAGGAGACAGCAGGCTCAGGAGGAAGAGCTGGGCATCAGCCGACCAATTCCACTGCCCGGAGCCGCGGAGCTGCTTATCAAGAGAGAGAATGCAACCCCGAACAGCTCTTGCGCCCTGGGCACTGGAGGGTCCAGCTTGACTTCCAACCCCAACACACCGGTCACTTCCTCAGGTAATCCCCCAGGCAGGCGGACAGTCAGAACGGGGGCGCATGAGTTCTCGCAGTTGGGCGGGGGGAGGTGTTGCACAGCGTTGTGCACCAACTGTTGCTTAACTTGCATCGCTTGCACCCGGATAGTGTCGATTTGCGTTCTGGAGCCTGTGATGTTTCGTGTGTTTTTTTTTTTGCATGGTATGTTTATGTCAGAATAAAAAAAAGAGAAATGCTTCTTGGGAGCCAACACCTGTTTAACTAAAGGTGTGCAAAAGCCAGAGTGGAAATCATTCAAGACCCCACGTCAAATTACAACTGTTTATAATAAAGTTAAAAGTATCTAAGTTATAAAACAATGTTAATATGTTACGTTCAGATCAAGTGACTAAAACTCCGATAAAATACTGCAACAGAAGCTGCCGCCTAATAAAGAAATACAAAGTGCTGATAGTGCCATTTCACTCAGCCCATTTAAAATCTTTCTGGGTAGTTCAGTTTCATGCATTTCCCACTTAAATGGGGGCGATTACTCACCCAGAGAATGTTACAAGCATTAATGTTTTGTTGGGAGAATGTTGGTTCCTGTAGTGATCTGTTGGGAGAATGTTGGATTCACTCTGTTCTGTTGGGAGAATGTTGGATCCTGTATTGATCCATTGGGAGAATGTTGGATCCTGTGGTGTTCCTTTGGGAGGATGTTGGACCCATCAATGTTCTGTTTAGAGAATGATGTGTTTCTGTCATTCTGTGTTTCTGTCATCCTGAGTCTTTCTAACGTAAGAAATTTAACTTCATCCTATTTTGAGATTCTTCAAAAATAATTTGTTAAATAGTTCATGGCAACATTTAAACATATTAAGTATATGTTGCTACAGCAGCAGTATTTTCTTAATAGCTAATTTGGCTAATCAGTAATTTAAGTAATATATTCTGAAACATATGTTACAACACATTATTGTAAGACAAGAATAAATGGTTGGTATTATACACGCTCACTTTTTTATATTCATTATATAAAGGAGTTAAAGTGGTGGTTGTTACTATTTCAAGAAATCAAATCTTGCTGGAACCAAAGTTCATGACTGAAATTTATGGTGTAGATAGAGTATTAAACTATACTAAGATTGGCATGTCACTGATCTGAAGAATGACGCTGCTTTTTGATCTCAAGTTATACTGAAAATTTTCATGTCATGGTAAAGTGGAAACTGTTGCAGCAACACCATAGTTTTAGTATAATCACACCCTTAGGTCCTTTTTACCTGATTATTCTTTTATATTCCTCTTGCAGTTTCAGTGGTTCTGGATTTTTTTTGCTGTATTGAAGAAAATAAGTTGAAATTCCTGAGGAATCTAGATCGTTTCCTCTCCTAACAACCTAATAGAGTGATAGATTAATACAACACCTGAGCCATCACATTCTACAGCCAGAGGGTAGGCTGTAACTGTGAAAGTCAGGTTTCTATCTTGGAGTGCAGTGGATTGCCGTCAGCTCTTTCAATTTTATGCTCTTGCTCAGACAGGAGCTGATCTAAGTTGGACTTCTTCCTTGCATGGTTGAGTTTAGGAGCTCATTAAGTGTGGTAGCGAGCACTATGGGGCTATATCTTGGCGTTTGATATGTCTGCTGTAATTTTAATCTGAAGTATGAAGTTCTTAAAAATAAAATGTAATTATTATAACTGAAAATGGTAAAACCGTAACATTAACACGTTGACAGTGAAAGTGCCCGGAATTTCCTGAACTACCAGAAAGAAATGACATTTTGTGAAAAAGCAATATATTACAACTGCCAGAAATACGAAATACAGACAGAAAATGCTGGAAATAAAACAAACAGTAACAATAAATAAAATAACAGGAACAGCTACATTTCAGAAATTAATCTGGAATATTAAACCTGTTTCCCTCTGCAGACTTGAATATTTTCAGCATTTTCTGTTTGTATTTTGGAGAGAGATTTTGATTTTTGCTAAGGGATCCAGGAAGAATGCATAGTCTATTTGGTCTATAGGAGTTACAACTCTTTAAGTCGGAACAATTCAATCTGCAATTTAGATAAGTATGTTGTTACTGTGCATCTTTGTATACAGCTTGATTTACTACACAATGATAGACATGCAAGATTGAATAATTGGCCATTAATTAAATTGTTCCAAACAATCCGAGACAAATGTAGGTTATTTGGTTAAACTGTGCAAAGTTATTAAAATGGCATTACACATTGCTTACGGATGATTTCAAGACATAATAAGTAAAACAATATTGAATGTTCAGGATATTAAGATATTGGCTGAGAATGTTTACTTATGTTTTGGAAATGGATCCCAGTTGCTCTCTATCATAATTAATCACATAAAATAAAAAGCACATAATTATCTTCATTTTGCCCTACTTAATCAATGTACAACAGCATGAGAAATAGGATCCAACTCTGATGAAGAGTCACCTAGACTCGAAACGTTAACTTGTTCTCTCCCTTTGGATGCTGCTTGGCCCAGTGTGATCTCCAGCATTTGTTGTTTTCAGTACAAATTCCAGCATCTGCAGTAATTTGCTCCTACGTGAGAAAGAGGAGTTGGAGTAGGCCATATGGCCCCTCAAAACGTGCTCTAGCTTCAACTGCACCTTCCTATATCCCTTAATTTCTTTAGTACCCTAAAGTCAGTTGACTCAATCACAATTTCTTTCTCCATGTACCAAAAAAGAATAAACCTACTGGAGATGATACAAAAAAAATTACAAGGATTGTACAGAACAGAGTGGTTATAATTACCAGGAAAAACTGAACAAGTTGGGTAGTTTTTCTACAGGAACAAGAAGACTGTCCTGTGATTCAAAGAGATCTTTAAAATTATGAATGATTGTGAGGATTGAGATGCTGTTTCCACCGTTGGCAAGTTCACTGCTAGAGATCACATATGAATACAAGGTAGTCACTTATAAATCCAGTAATGATTTCAGGGAAAAACCTGTTCACCCAGAAAGTGATTAGAATATGGGACGTATCACCTCAAAGAGCAGTTGAGGCCAATAACTAAAATTAATTTAATGGGAAGCTAGGTAAGTGCATGAGGGAAAATGAATAACGGATACGCTGATCAGGTAGATAAAGGTGAGCAGAGGCTGTTATGGAAGAGATATTGTTATTTAGTATTATTTTGATTACTTACTATTTCAGTTTTCTGTTTATTGATGGCAAATCATTTTTTGTTATGGGTGTAAACATTACTTCCTCAATGTTAGTGTTACATGTCTATGATTGAGGGCATGTTACTGACACAAAATTGCTATCTCCCATATAAAACAAAGTCCACCCTAGTCCATCACTGGCACCTCCACGTCGTACAAAACAAAGGCAGTGTATTTTGAGTAGGATTTTAAGCCTAATCTAATTTGAAAGTTATATAACTGCAAACCGTTGGAACTTTGTTTTTTAATGGCTACTTCTAAACCCCATAATTAGATTTCAGCTTCAGATCGCCCATTATTATCTGTCATATTTACTGGCTATTATTTTAACGTAACCAACTTCAGATAATTCTTGAGTATGTGAAAATATTTAAATATTTCAGTGAAAATCTGATCGCATATATTGTTTATGAATTGTCAAGTTGACAGTTATACCTAAGGCTCGTAAAGGAGCGCACAAAATCAAATTGTGTTGACCAATCCCTCAATGCACACAGCAAAACACAGCTATTTTAAACCAGCAGAAGAGTGAGAGAAAAACAGAGTTAATGTTGCGACTGACTTGTTAACTCTGCTTCTCTCTCTCCTGGTGCTGTCAAACCTGCTGAGTTTCTCCGGCACATTCTGTTTCAGATTTCCTGCATCTGCAGTTCTTTGTTTTTATTTTTAACCTGCAGCGGTTTCAATCTTACACTCCAAAGCTGATTCATAAATCATTCAAGTTTTGCTCCTTTAGTTTATGCGGCAGTTAAATCTCTCAGTGAGATTATTCCCTGGTAATTACTTCCGAAGTAATTATTCTCTGTATCATTGAGTCAGTTTTCTTGGCCTTTTCCCAAATTCAACTTATGCAGACTTCAATATACGTAGGAATCAGACGATACCAGGTTACAGTCCAACAGGTTTATTTGAAATCACAAGCTTTCAGGCGACAAAGGCACAATGCTTTGAAAGCATGTGATTTCAAATAAACCTGTTGGACTATAAACTGGTGTCGTCTGACTTCTGACCTTGTCCACCTCAGTCCAGCACTGGCAGCTCCACATTATACGTAGAGTAGGTGGGAAATAGGAATAGCATCCGTTTATCTGTCTGAAACCTGCCTTCACAAGGAATCTATTTGAAGCTCAGGTTTTATAATGCGGCTGAGTTTTTAACTGATACTGAGCCAGGTTTCCTATACACTTAACCCTAGTAGAGGCACAAGTGGAAATGTGTGTCAGAGACTTAAGGCAGTTGAATTTGCTCGTTGTCCAGAGGGAGAAAGTTTGAGCCAAAGTGTGCCATTACACCACAGAGGAGCCAGAGGTCTGGTACCCATGAAGGAGAAGAGGGAGGCCTTATTCTTCCTGTGTGAAGGAGGCCACTTGTACAGCTACAGAGGCAACAATTTTAGAACAATTTTGCAATGCTTTACTCTATCTGCAATATGTTGGACTGGATAAAAGAAGATATCAGTCCACTTTTGAAATGCAATTTGGATATTCAGAGATAATTTATGCAATTAATATCTGGTGAAACAGTGATTGTGTTGAGTTATTTATTTTTAATATACTTTGGTAACTGTTTGGTTATCTTGCACAGCCCTGTGAAAAGACTGTCTTTGTTTATGATGCAGGCACTTTCATATTTTGAAATATGAAAGTGGAAAAAATCTGTTTGAGAAATGTGAAAAGGAGTAAGTTTTATTTTGTCTGTATTGTTTGAATTGCGGTCAACAGCCTTTTTTTAAAGACATAGCTTTAAGTTATTGTTTCATAATCGAAAACCTCATAGAATCCCTACAGTGCAGAAAGAGACCATTTGGCCCATGGAGTCTGCACCAGCCCTCTGACGGGCATCCCACTCAGACCTGGCCCATCCCTGCATGGGTTTTTTAATATGGCTAACCCACCAAACAGCACATCGCTGGACACTGGGGGAGAAATTTTTAGCATGGCCAATCCACTGAACCTGCACACCTTTGGAATGTGGGTGGAAACCGGAGCACTCGGAGGAAACCCATATAGACACGGGGAGAACATGCATACTCCATAAAGTCACCCAAGGTTGGAATGAAATTCGGATCCCTGGTGCTGCGAGGCAGTAGTGCTAACCACTATGCCATTGTACTGTTGCTCATATCCAAGTTTGTTATGCTGTTTAACACCAGTGCACCATGTTATTATCAACTTCGGTATGGATGACTAGAATGGAATCTCTGCAACAATATGCATGTTATGTATATCCAATGTTATGTAAAAAAGGTACAGATCACAGTGTAGCAGATATTGCAAGCTAAAGATAAAGGTAAAAGATGCAATAAACCTGAAACATAAATGAAAGAACAGTAAAACGAGAGAACAGACTATCTGTGTGGAGTTTGCAGATTCCTCCTGTGTCTGCCTGGGTTTCCTCTCACAGTCAAAAGGTGTGCAGGTTAGGTGGATTGGCCACACTAAGTTGCCCCGTAGCGTGCAGGCTAGGTGGATTAGGCCTGGTAACTGCAGTGTTAGGGGATAGGGTTGGGGGGCTAAGTCTGGGTGGGATATTTGTTGGAGGTTTGGTGCAAACTTGATGGGCTGATCAGCTCCCTTGTGCGCTGTAAGGAGACTATTTAATGATATAATTGGAGCAGTAAAGCTGTGATGGAAAATGGCCTGCTGTGACTTCGCTACTAATTTGTTATCCATGTAGAAATTAACTGCTCTTCACTTTCTTATTTTGATTTGGACATTCAAGATTAGAAACTCAGCACATGAGAATTTGTAAACTATGTTTAACATTTTCTTGAAAAAAAGTTGGCTTAAAATATTCTGCTTGGTTGATATTACATTGAACCCACTAGTGAGTTAGGATACATATGGGAGTGTCCACACACTTGTAAATGTGAAAGCGTTCTATTTGGGTTTAAAAAGTGACTATAAAAATATCCTGAAGTTAAGGATATGGCCCTCTTGAATTTTGGTCCCTGAACAGAAAATTCTGAGGAAGGTCTGTGATAGGATTCCACTTGTCCTTGTACCCACCTCTTGTTTCCCTTGTTCAAAATTTATTACGTCTCCAGTTTTTTCCAGTGCTGATGAATGGTCATGGATCTGAAACATTAACTCTGTTTCTCTCAACACAGATGATGCTTAAACTGCTGACTATTTTGAAACATTTTCTGTTTTTATCTCACGTTTCCTAAACATTTTGTTCAAACAATGCCTTTTGGTAGTCAAATAAGAGCAAAATACTTTATATACAGGAAATCTGGAAAAAAAGCATAAAATACTGGAGAAATTCGGCAAGTTTGGCAGCGTCTGTGGAGAGAGAAACAGTATTAACATTTCAAGTCCTATAGAGCCAGATTTGACATGAAACGTTAATTTTGTTTCTCTCTTCACAGATGCTGTCACACCTGCTGAGTTGCTCTAGTATTTTCTGTTTTTATGTCTTTTGCTTATCAGTTGCTGGAGCACCTTACATAGATTCAGAGCTTATGTGATTCTGGAACTCCTCATTACTGGTATTTAAGATTATACAGGTCTCAGTTTACGTTATCTAACTCTTTTGTTGTATCCTTATATTCCTTTCTCTTTCATTTACCTAGCTCCAGTTTAAGTGCCTCACAGTTTGCCTCAAATACTCCTTGTGGAAGTAAGTTCTAACCATTCTCTCAGTAAAGACATTCTTCCTAACCTCTTTATTGGATTTATTAAGGATTATCCTATTCTAATGACCCCTAATTCTGCTCTCCTCCACAGTGGAATCATTTCTGTACGTACTGTGTTAGCTCCTTTCAGAATTTTAAAAAGCCTTTCAGTTTATCTCTCAGTCTTCACAGTCTCACAGCAAAGAGCCTGTGTTCCTTGAGTTAAATACATCAGGTTGGATTTTCCTGTGGCCAGACAGATGTTTCTGAGGTACAAATGGGAGTTACATGTACAGAGTCCTGTCATAGTGGATTCTGAATTAATTACCTGAGAATTGAACATTCCACTGGGAATTCCTCTGCATGGGGAACACTCGGAAAGCCTCAATTTAATTTGGAATCTGATGAAAATAAATAGGTAGCTTTTTGGAAACGTTGACTATTACGTACATAGTCCTCAACTCGAATGAATAAATGATAATTCATTGTCACTTGTACTCTACACGATAAAATACAGTGAAAAGCCACAATCCGGCATCATTCGAATGTTTCGAGAATAAAAAGACAAAGCTAAAAGAAAGCCCACCTTTGCTCTGTTGCCTCCACCATGAATCCTGAGGCCTTAGCCGGCCTACCAGCGATACCTGCGCTGGACCCACCAATGTCAGAGTTGCCACTCTTCAGGCTCCATCTCTTCGTTGCTTGGGCCCACCCCACCATTGGGCCACCAATGCAGGCTCCCATGCTGGACCCACACATCCCGCAACCAGGAGTTCTTGGCTCCACTTCTGTCGCTGCCTTGTCGGGCACACCACAACTAGGGGTCCCTAGCTCTGCTGCCTCTGCCACATTGTTGATGTCTGAAGTTCCCGCTCCGGGCCCACCACAACCAGGAGTCCTTCGCTTCTCTGAAGCTGCTGGCTTGCCGTGCCTGAGGTCCCCGCTCTGGGCATACCACACTGCCGACGCTTCAGCCACCTCCTTGCTGATGCCTAGAGTCTCCACTCTGGGCCCACCACAACCAAGAGTGCCTGGCTGCTCTTTTCCACAATGTCACCCCCTCTGCCGACACCAACAGGAAGAAGACAAAAAAAAAGACAAAAAGGTAAGGAAAGAAGGGAGGAAGCGGCCACCTGGAATGGAAGGACCTAGGAGCCATAACGCTGCCTACCTCACTGGCACTGCCAACTTAACCTTCCCCAAACCACTTCTTCCCGAAAAACTGACCTGACACTCATGGAATTCAACACCCCTGTCCTACTTCGGGCTCGCTCCCTCCTTCACCACTCTAGACCTGAACTCTCTGACCCCACAGAACCTAACAGCCTTTCATCCCCTGGGACCTGACCTTCCACCGTACACCCCTGCTCCAGATCCAAGCTCTCTCTCTGCTCCTGCCCAGCCACTTTCATCTGCGGCCTGCGCAATCGACACTGACCCTCAAGTACAGAAAAACAGGGAAAAGAGTACAAAGTCGCCATTCCTGGCACCAACTTAGGTACAAGATAGAACAATAAAGAAATAATGTTAAAAATTAAACATTGCAGTCCTTTTACTATAAAGTAGAAAAACAAAGAAATGAATTTAAGAGTTGTACAGCATGGAAACAAACCCGTCAGCCCAGCTCGTCCATGCCAACCAGGTTTCCACAACTGAACCAGTCCAGTTTTCCTGTGTTTGGCCCATATCCCTGTAAACCTCTCCAATCTGTGTACCTGTCCAAATGTCTTTTAAATATTGCAATTGTGCCCACCACTTCCTCTGGCAGCTCGGTCCTTATATGCACCATCTTGTATGTGAAAAAGTTGCCCCTCCAGTCCCTTTGAAATCATGCCCCTCCCACCTTAAACCGATACCCTCCAGTTTTCGACTCCCCTACCCTTGGGAAAAGACCTTGTCTCTGCCATTCATGATTTTATAAACCTTTATAAGATCACCCCTCAGCCTCCTACGCTCCAAGGAGAAAAGTCCTCGCGTGCCCATTTTCTCCTTATAACTCAAATCTTGCAGTCTTGGTAACATCCTTGTAAATCTTTTTGTGTACCCTTTCCAGTTTAATAACATTCTTCCTATAGCAGGGCAACCAGACTTGTATGCAGTACCCCAAATGTGGCTTTATCAATGTCTTGTATAGCTATAACATGATGTCCCAACTCCTGTTCTCAATGCTGTGACCAATGAAGGCAAGCATGCCAAATGCCTTCTTCACCACCATGTCTACCTGTGACACCACTTTCAAGGAATTATGTACCTGCACCTCTATGTCTCTGTGTTCAACAACACTCCCTGGGACCCTAACCATTAATTGTATAAGTTGTGCCTTGGTTTGTCTTACCAAAATGCAATACCTCGCATTTATCGGAATTAAACTCCATCTGCCAATCCTTGGCCGACTGGCCCAGTTGATTGAGATCCCATTATACTCATAGATGGCATTAGTGTGGGAGCAGGAATTGCAAGTGATAAAGTCATTGTAAATTTTAGTAAAATCTCAGCAAACTTCCTAAAGCTTCCAGAAATCTTGTTGAAATTACCGTGTGCATATTTTAACCCAACGTTAGTTTTATACTTAGAATTATGTTTAACATTGGAGTCAGAGAATAGTTTAAGACAAAGCATAATGGAGATGCAGACAAAAAATTGGTTTTAATAAGACTTATTATAATGTAGGTAATGGTTGTTGCAGCATAATAACTGTAGATAAATTCTGCAGAATTATTCTCTTACTTTTAAGATTGGTTTGTCTCTGCTTAGGAACAAGGGATTTGTTTGTGATTGTGAATGGGTGGTTGTAAATATTGTTTCATGGAGATCGGTCTAAGGGCCATTGCTTTCAATATTTTTATAAATCATCTAAATATAGGTGTTGGGTGAATTGTCAACAAGTTATCAGATGGGATGAAAATTTGAGCTAATGTCAGGACTGTGTAGAGGAAGGGACTGCTTGAAGCAGATTTATCTGTACTTTATGAGCTTTAAGCTATGACAATTACATTGGAATGCTCTTGGAAATGTTTAAAACTCAATGTACTTCTTGCTACATTATATGAATTTAAAATCAACTGAGACACAATGATCTTATCCCTATTGACCCTAACTTGCTAAAGATGACATGTGTTGAGAAACCAAATCTAATACATGAGCATTATAGAATAATTTCCTCCGGATAAGGCTATGTGGTCCTTTCTGAATATGTGCCTATGCCAGCTCATTGGAAGAGCTACTTCTTAAAATTCAACCAGCATTGCTGATTGAGCCAGTATTTATTGACCATTCCTTCTTGCTTTTGAGAAGCTGGTGGAGGGCTGTCTTCTTGAACTACTGCAGTCCATTTGGCATAGGTAGACCTATAATCTTGTAAGGGAGGGTGTTCCAGGATTTTGACCTAGAGACTCTGAAACAATGTAGTTCCAAGTCTGGATATTAATGACTTGGAGGGGAAACTGCAGGTGGTGGTGTTTTCATGTATCTATTGCCTTTATCCTGCTAGATAGTAGTGGTAATGGTAGAGTGTAATTGGAAGGTGTTGCCAAAGGAGGCTTGGTGAATTTCTGTAGATTTTATATGTTGTTACAACTGTATGTTGATGTTTTTGAGTGAATGTTTGGATGTGGTTCCAGGGGGTTGTTTTGTCCCAGGTGGTGTCAAGTTTCTTGAGTGTTGTTGGAGCTGTGCTCATTCAGTCAAGTGGCAGGTATTCTATCACAGTCCTGACTTGAGCCTTTTAGATGGTGGACTGGCTTTGGGAATCGTAGAATCCCTACAGCGTGGAAACAGGCCATTCAGCCCATCAAGTCCACATAAATCCTTCAAAGAGCATCCCACCCAGACCCACTCCCCCTACCCTATCTCTATAACCCCACATTTTCCATGGCTAACCCACCTAGCCTGCACATCCCTGAACACTATAGCATGGCTAGTCCACCTAACATATACATCTTAGGACTGTGGGTGGAAACCCCACAGTGCCTGGACGAAGCCCATGCAGACATGGAGAGAATGTGCAAACTCCACAGAGACAGTCGCCCAAGGATGGAATTGAACTCGGGTCCCTGGCGCTGTCAGGCAGCAGCGCTAACCACTGAGCCACCCTTGCCACCACGAAATCAGGAAATAAGCTTTTGTAGCCACAATGTTTAAATTGCTACTCTAGTTCAGTTTCTGGTCAATGGTAACCCCCAGGATATTGATACTGGGCTATTCAGTAATGGTAATGCTGTTGAATATCAAGGGGAAATGTTAGATTTTCTTTTTGTTGGAGCTGGTCATTGCCTGGCATTTGTATGATGCAAATATTACTTGTCACTTATCAACCTAAGCATGGACAATGTCCAGGAAATTTTTTTTCTTTATTCATTCATGGGATGAGGGTGCCACTGATAGGCAGCATTTATTGCCTATCCCTAATTGCCCAAAAGGCAGTTCAGAGTCAACCACATTGCTCTGGGTCTGGCATCACATGTAGGCCAGACCAGGTAAGGATGGCAGTTTTCTTCCCTAAGGATATTAGTGAACCAGATGGGTTTTTCCGACAATTGACAATGGATTCATGGTCATCATTATATTCTTAATTCCAGATATTTTATTGAATTCAAATTCCATCACCTGCTGTGGCACGATTCGAACCTGGGTCTCTGGATTAGCAGTCCAGATAATACCACAAGGCCATTGCCTGTATTAGGGCACAAATTGCTTCAGTATCTGAGAAATCGTGAATAGTACTGAACATTGTGAAATAATCAGCAAACCTCCCCACTTCTGACCTTATGATGAAGGGTAAGTTCATTGATGAAGCAGCTGAAGATAGTTAGGACTAGGACCTGATTAATTCTAATCCTGCAGGCCTTGCATCTTTCTTTTCAAGTGTATATCCAGTTTCCTTTTGAAATGTACTATTTTTGTCAAGTTTCACTGCCTTTTCAGGTTAGCGAATTTCAGATCAAAGCAATTTCTTGTGTCACTGTCTTTCTCTTCAGCTGTTCTCTGGTACATTTGTTAATTGCCATAAATCTGGGTTTCCTCTAATTACTATTCTTCCTGCCAGTGGAACACTTTCCCCCAACTGACTCTATCAGAACCTTTAAAAATTTTGGATACATCTATTAAATCACCCTTTAACCTTCTGTGCTGTAAGGAGAACAAGCTTTTGTAGTCTCTCCACATGTCTGTAGTGATTTGAAATAACTGCACAGAGGTTGGTATCCCGTTACTAAGTCACCATTGATTTACGTGCGCACCGTACATGGGCTCTGACCAGCCAGCTCACAGTCCCTAGAATTAGGAGACCATCTGAATCTCCTGTTTATATCTGTTAGCCAGGGCTCCCTGATTGGCCCAAGTTAATAACCCCAGTCAAGGATTTACTTGGCCATCTTTCCAATCAGTACAGTTTCATCCTTCTATTACTGTTGGATGTCTTTTCTCTGTCATCTTCAAGGTTTTCTTTTATAAATCAAATTCTTTGTACAACAGTATTGTTGGACTGCATTCAAAAAACAAATCTAAATTTGGTCCCTCCCATGGTGGGCAGTGTGGAAGGTTTGGAAAAATTCAAAAGAAAGCTATGGGATTATGCCCAATTTAAAAGATTGTAGTCGCTCAGAAAGACTTTCCTTTTGATATGTGTAAACTTTGGAATGAGTTGATAATGCATTTAAATGCATTTTAAAGGGCTATTCAGATGCTTCCTGGGAGGCAATTTCAAATGGACAGGTTTCAAAATTCTACAGGTCGATATGGACATCGACCAATGGGCAATTCCATATGGACACAGTGGTATGATAGCAGTAGGGGGTCACAGGGAGGAGTGACCCAACCCATTGGCACGATCCCACTTCGTGATGCTGCACCCCTTGATCAGGCAACAAAGGACTGCGATGCACCCCTCCCAACAAACCCCAGGAGTCTGCAAGCAAAGACGTGAGGGTTTGCTTTTGGAAATTCGGCATGATGAGACCTCCCACCTGCTATTGTGTGGATATCAGTGCAAAAAGTCCATCCATGTCCCGCAGTGCTATGGGAGGGCAGTGGTGAAAGGCCATGGGGGCATTCAGCTGTCACCTTTATGCTGGAACTGTATAAATTGCTGGTTAGACCACATCTGGAGTGCTGCGTATAGTTCTGGTCACCACATTATAGGAAGAATGTGATTGCGCTAAGGAGGGTGCAGAGGAGATTTACCAGGATACTAGAAGGTTTGAGATATGAGGAACAGTTTAATAGGCTGTTGTGCTTTCCTAGGAACGGTGAAGTTTGAGAGGGAACAAGGCATAAAAGATAATGAGGGGCATTGATAGGTGGATAGAAAGGCACTTTTCCACTAGTAGAGAGGGCATAGATTTAAACTAAGAGGTGAAAGGCTAAGAGGAGAGTTGAGGAGAAACATTTTCACTCAGAAGGTGGAGGGTGTCTGGGACTCATAACAGTTCAGTTGCATGTTAGATATTCAGTTGCAATGCTGTGACCTCCAAGGCTATGGGACAAAACTTGAAAAATGAGAATGTTGTAGTCCGATCTCATTAACCAGTGTGGACATGATGAAACAAGTGGTCTCCTTCTTTGTTGTATCACAGAACACTGATGAGTCTACCCTTTTGCTATCACCATCACCAAACTTGCCATTCACAAGGACATTAAATTCCTCTATGTGGTTGTAGGAAGACCACATCTTTTTACGGTCTCTGCCGTGAAGTTGCATAACTGATGGTGGGCGGGTGGATTTACAAGCTGCTGGATGTGGGTGTCTAATCATGAACATCACAGTGTATAGCACTGGTTGGATGCACCATTTGGTCCGTTTTTGCTCATCAATTTTGTATATTTAAAGCTGCCCTGACAATGCACTCTTGAAAGCTAATAGATTTATAATGATGTAAATGAAAACAAAAAAAATGTCAGTGATGGGATGTGGCTGTTGCTACAAGGCCAGCATTTATTCCTCATCACTAAGTGCCCTTAAAACGTTGGCAGCTAGCTGTCTTCTTGTCTGACTGTAGTACTTATGGTGTAAGCATACCCACAGTGCTGTTAGGAGGGGAGCAGTGATATATTTCCAAGTTACAAGCCACATTGCAGTGAATAGGCCTTGTTCCCCAGTGAACAACCTTGTAAGATTCCTGAATCCACAAAAGTACCAGGTACATGAGAGTGCACCAACATGTATGATTTATGACAGCTGCCGCGGTAGTGGGCACACGCCTCCATGAAGTGATAATGATAGTCACTGATCTTCTGGACGTTAATTGAATGGAAACCCTTCCTGTTCATGAATAAAGTGGTGACATTCCCTGTAGAGGAGTGCTGCGCGCATCCCTTCACACAATGTGACATGCAGCATTTTGATAACGAGGGCCAATATTCATTCAGCTTCTGACTCGGCATGTGCACCAATTTGTCAACAGTGCTGTGTTGGTGGGTGACCAACACAATACATTAAAAGGAATTGCCTGCTGTGCTCTGAGCCCCCTCCCCTATCGCAAACCAACATCAACCATGAAACTTATCGTTGAGTTCAGGGGAGTCCATCTTTATACTTGCATGACAGCTGATGAAACAATCATACCTACCTTCCACAGCACCTTTGCAAGTTTCATGTTATGGATCACTTTTGGCTAAGATTCACCTCTTTTTAAGCCTCTACTCGTAGCTTCTGCGTCGTTGAGATGCCAGTGTTCATTTTGCAAGGACCGATGGCATGGTGCAAATTGCTTTTGACCAGCCTTTGAAGCATATGTTTGTTCACTGCATGTATCACAAATGGATGATGAAATAATTGCAAATTAAATGTAGCTGCAATTGCAAAACATGTTTCATGTATTTAGCCCTTCATTGTATTAGCATCCAGCATGTGTGGATCCAGTGCTTTTGCCCCACAAATTGACATTGACTTAGCCCACCTTAGGCGTTTCCCCAGCTATTTTCCACTTGCAGTTAGCATTTCCTGATTGTCAAGTAATGTGCTTGATGCTCACTGTTATTACTGTCTTCTGCTGGTCAGTAAGAACCATACACACAGAGTCTCCGTAGTCTGTTCTACTTTGCATAAACTGAAAGCCCATTTCCACTCAGCCCCTAATATGGAGACCCAACACATTGAACATTCCTCCTGCTGACTCCCTTTCCACCTGAGCCTCGATATTACACCTTAACGATGTCTACCCTGTCGAGGCCACAGCGGTTGTCACTGTCAGTAACACCCCTCCATGTAACCTACCATGCCCTACAGTACTGTTCTGCTCATGCCATATACATCTTGAGTATCCCCCCCATCACATCCTTGTCCCCACCTCTACCCATGCCTCTGGATAGCCCCCACAGTCTTGACTGTCACATGCCCTTTTGGAAATGAGCCCCTCCTGTTCCCTCCTCAACGATCAACACATGGATCCCTGAATCTATTTGTCCCAGACCTCTGCCCATCTTTGATGAGTAGTCCGTAGACATGACTGCTCAGAATCCTGACCTCAGTCCTTGTAGCCATGATGTGGAGGTGCCGGTGTTGGACTGGGGTAGACAAAGTCAGAAATCACACGACACCAGGTTATAGTTAAACAGGCTTGTTGGATTATAACTTAGTGTTGAGTGATTTCTGACTCAGTCCTTGTAGTTCACCAGCTGATGAGACATGATTCCTCTAATTGCTTGTGAAGGCCCAACAAGCCTGACTGTTGCCCACTCCCTGGATTGTAGGTGAGCTTATCTTCTGACTGTGAGCAGATTAGTGAATTACTGACTGTGGCTGAGCCCCAGGATTGTATGCAAACTGTACCCATGACTGATAATAATGGGACTTGTGGACTGACACTGGGCACCCACACCCTGACTGGTGTTTGATCGAGCCCCCATCTGTGTTCCAACATGGCCATCTGAATAAACGTGCAGTGTGCTTGCCACATAGCACATGCTATGGCTGTTAGATTGATTTCTTGGTGAACCTGTCCTAGTGTTTGCGCAAAAGAACATGTCACTACAGCAACAGTGTTTGCCTTTAGGCTTTCGCTGAAGTGCCACTGCACGAACAGGCATGGTACAGAATAGTTGCTGCGAGCATGCAAGTAGGTGCTAAGTGAGCAGCCTAGAGATGCACCCTGGTCCATTCTGTGAGCTGGGTGCCTGTTCCTGTGTACAAAGTGTTCTTGTGTGCAGTAGTCTTACAATGTCAGTTGCCACTGTGGTCTGCAGTGCAAGCCTGTGGTTTCTAAGCTTCCGGCAAGTGGGCCAGGGAAGCGCCATGAGGATCGTGAGGGGTTGGCAGTTATTGGATACCAATGTCCGTGGATGGAATTGCCAGGTGCATGACCAGAATTCCATGTTGAGAGTTCTCAGAGTCTAGTTTGCACGCAGCGGGTGTAGGATAGGAAGCTACATTTTAATAAGGTGAGATATGCCGTTGACAAGGTTGTTAACAAGCAGTAATCCTTATGCAACTTGCTATAGCCTAATGACAATCTTGCTTTGATGCCCAGACCTTGGTTAAAAGATGCAGCGAGTGGTTCATGACATTGAGAGAGGCCTTACTGCATTTCTCACGATTCTGCCACAAATATCACCATAGCCCATGTCATTCATGCTTCTATACCATCCCAACCTATGTTATCATTAACCCTTATTCTATATTGATTTCAATGATTTTTAGCTATATAATATCACAGTATCCTGAAAAACAAGAAATGTACTTCTTGTATGGATTGAGAAGAGAACTAATACAGTGGAAATCTATTATTGCATAGCCACTGATATCCAAAAAATTCCACCATGTTTTGGTGAATTGTATATAGATAAACACATGCAGGAGTGAAGAAATGAAAGAGAAGTGAGCCAAGGGAGGAATTGGGGACAGTGGAGAGGAAGAGAGTATGATCAAGCTGGGACTTGGTGGCAGTTGAGTCAAGCTGAATGTTAGGATTTGGGTCACATCGAGAAGGAAATCAGAATCCATGAGACTGTAATTGAAAGAGAATGAGAACCAGAAAATGCAAGTAGACTTGAAATAGGCAAAGTGATAATTTGAATGCCTACCTAGCAGTATTGACAATTTTGATAAAAATGAGATTCAGTGAAGGGCTGAAATATTTCAAAGCAAGTAAATATTGCAATAAGATGGGATTTATTTCAGGATAAAGTAGTTTGTAAAAATAGACTTCTGAAAGACACTATTAGGACGTCACTGGATGCTGGGTGTGTAAACACGTTGGAAACAAGCTAATATGTTTAGTCCTTATTTTCATGGTAAGTGACAAATCAGAACCGGGCAACTTAAGACTCTGGGCTTTATTTTAAAGCTCTGTCACTTGTGGAATTAATTATCAGTGGTAGGATTTAGAATTTTCTTTACGTTGATAACCTACTGAAAAGCATGGATTCAGAAAGATAGATTTCTGCCTGACCAACCTTCATTTTAACCAACATTTTAAGCAATTGAAATAAACCCAAGTTAGACTTTGGTATTTGAGAAAAGTTCCATGGAAAGTATTGAATTAAGTTTAAAGCTGGGAAGATTTGGGTGAATCTTGGGACTAATTACGAAATTGCCTGAAAGGTAGAAAACATTAGAAATTTGTAGCAGGAATTACGTTGGGATGAGGGAGGAGAATTGCTTTGCATGATGCCCAAAAGATTCAATGGTGTTGAGATTGCTATTGTTTCTAACTTACATAGAGAATTGGTTTTATGATAGGTTATGTTAATAAATTATATAAAATTAGTAAAGATAGAAAATCTGAAAGAGGAAGTTTAAAAATGACAGAAGTATCATAGAATCCCTACAGTGAAGGTGCAGACCAACGGCAAGTGACTGAAGTGTCAGTAGGGGAGCACTTTGGGACTGGTAATCATAACTCTATTTTAAAATGGTTATACAGAAGGATATGCCTTCCATAAAAGTTAAAGTTCTGTATTGGAGTAAGGCAAATTTTAATGGTATGAGACAAGAACTTTCAAAAATTGGTTGGAGTATACTGTTTGCAGGTAGAGGGACGACTGACAAGTGGGAGTGTGATAACAAGAGTTCAGAGGCATTATGTTCCTGGTAGAGTGAAAGGTAAGACTGGTAGGATTAGGGAATAGTGGATGAATGAAGATATTGAAGTTCTAGTCAAGAGTAAAAAAGAATCATATATTAGAAGTAGACAACTGGGATCAAATGAATTTCTTGAAGAGTATAAAGATTGTAGGGACATTCTTAAGGGGGATGTCAGGAAGGCAAAGAGGGGATATGAGATAGCCGTGGCAGATAAAGTTAAGGATAATCCAAAGAGATTCTACAAGTACATTAAGAGAGAAAGAGTAACTAGAGAGAGGGTACGGCCCCTTAAAGATCAATGAGGTCTTAATGTTGGACCTTAGGAGATGGGAGAGATATTAAAAAAAATTTTGTGTCTGTTTTTATTGTGGAGAGAGAAATAGAAGCTAGAGAACTCAGGGAAATAAATATTGATGTTTTGAAAACAGTTCAGATTACTGAAGAAGAAATGCTGGAGTTCTTAGAAGACACAAAGGTGGATAAATTTTTGGGACTGATCAAGTGTATCTCAGGGCGCTGTGGGAGGTTAGGGAGGAAATTGTGGGGCCCCTAGCAGAAATATTTGTATCATCTACAACCATGGGTAAGGTGCTGGAGGACTGGGGGGTGGCTAATGCTGTGCCTTTATTTAAGAAAGGCTGTCAGGAGAATCCTGTGAACTATAGACCTGTGAGTCTGACATCGATGGTGGGTAAGTTGTTAGAGGTGATTCTGAAAGATGGGATTTGCATGCATTTGGAGAGGCAAGGAATGATTAGGGGTAGTCAGGATGGCTTTGCGAGAGGGAAATCATGTATGACAAACTTGATTGAGTTTTTTAAGGAAATAACTAAAAGGATTCACGAGGGCACAGCGGCAGATGTTGTTTACTTGGACTTCAGTAAAGTCTTTGATAAGGTTCCACGTAAGGGAAGTAGTGAAGTTAGATCACATGAGGTGGAAGTAGTGAAGTTTGATCACATGAGATTCAGGGTGAGCTTGCTAATTGGATACAAAGTTGGCTTTACAATAGGAGACAGAGGGTGGTGATGGAGGGTTGTTTTTCAGACTGGAGGCCTGTGACCAGTGGTGTTCCACAGGGATCGGTGATAGTTCTACTTTTGTTTGTCATTTATATAAATGATTTGGATGAGAATATAGGAGACATGGTTAGTAAGTTTCAGGATGACACTAACGTTGGGCAGCGAAGAAGGTTATGTAAGATTACAGAGGGATCTTGATCAATTGGGTCAATGGGCTGAGGAGTGGCAGATGGAGTTGAATTTGGATAAATGTGAGGTATTTCATTTTGGTAAAACAAAAAGGCTAGGACTTATACAATTAATGATAGGGCCCTCGGTAGTGTTGTAGAACAGTGAGACCGAAGGGTCTGTTTCCATACTGTATTGCTCTATGATTCTGGACCCACTGAGAATATCCCTGACCACCCTCTACCCTAAATCCTGCATTTACCATGGCTAATCCACTTAACCTGCAAAACTCTGGACACTATGGGGGAATTTAGCATGGCCAATCCACTTAGCCTGGACACCTTTGGACTGTGGGAGGAAACCCATGCAAACACGGAGAATATGAAACCTCCCGACAGTTACTCAAGGCTGGAAACAAAACTGGGTCCGTGGTGCTGTGAGGTAATAGTGCTAACCACGGAGCCACCATGCTGCTGTAAGAAGTTAGACAAAATTTTTAAGTAAACAGAAAAATAACAGAGAACAAAGTGTTAAACATAGAAAACAAAACTTAGCATTCCATGCCTTATATGAAGGGTGTTGAAATAGCGAAAAGTTGGTTTTGATCTAGAAATCTCAGCACTCAACTCGCTCAAATAATACAGAGAAGCACTCAACAAATTAATTAGCTACAGGGGTAAGTACAGTGGAATTTAAGTGAAACAAAGTGTGATCAAACTTGGTGTTGCTCTCAAAAGACCACAAGTGAGTCTACTTCTTCAGGTGGCCACCGTGACATAGGAGAACTATTCAGACAGTGGAATCAGTAGTGTGGAACACAACGTTAATACCTAAAGTTGGAAGTCTGATTTGTGAGGAAAGACTTCAAAAACTTGGTGAGTTGAATTTCTAGTTTGGTAGGGATGCAGAACAGATACTAACAGATTGAACAACCATTATGTTCTCTGCTACAATTTCTCTGGACTTGGTTGAGAAACAACTGTAAACAGTGGAGAGATTCTCTGACCTTTATAGATGGATGATGAGTTGAGTGGCCTTCCTTATCCGTAATTATCATGGTGTTGAGATGCTGCTTGACAAATTGTTAATTTGGAATAGACTTCCATTTAGTGCAGGGAATATAGGCTCAGCTCAATAAAAATAGAATATGTTGTGGTTTTAACAGTAGATTCAGTACAGATATGCCATCAGGGAAAGAAAAATGAACATTATTTGCCAGATGATATTGTTTATTTCTTAGTGTATTTCAATTTAAGGAGCTTATCATATGTTATCTTATCATTTGTTATTAAGGTAAATGTCCTCTTGTTAAGTGCCAGTCATGTTGCCTGCCCTTCCTACAAGAAAGGCTTTGCAAGTATAATGACGAAGTGTAGTTTTGTTTTAAGAAGTTTCTCTTATAATGGCAAAGATAGAAACAGTGTTCCTTTAGATTACAGTGTTATGTGTACGGTCTGCACCAGTGGCCTTTGTGCATTCACTTTTAGTTAAAATACAAGGGCCTTTGTAATTGCAGATTATAACCTGTAGAGAGATATTGTGCTAATATTAGCATAGAAGCATTAGCTATCGTCCAATCAGGAAGAGGCAATGTTTGGAAGGAATTTATTGAAAAAAGTTTTTTTTCTGTTGTTATTGTGAAGTTCTTATCTAAAAGATAAAATGTTGTCAATATATTGGTAACATTTTTTAAAGCAACATGGATTATTTTATGAATTTTACATTTTGTGGATACTAGTTGAGAACATATAGTCGAACAGTTCAGCGCCGTTAATTATAGAAAGTTGCAACAAGTTACTATTTAATTATTTATTTTAATTATTTAATGGATTAATTTTTGTTATGTTTTTTTCACGGAAAGAAACAAAAGTAGAATTAGACAGTAGGGTTTCAGATATCCAGTTTTACAAAAAATTCTAAACATTGTGAAAATAAATGCTTTCTAACTGTTTTATAAACCGCAAGATAGATTTGTAAACATGCTTTAGCTTTTCTAAATCCTGTTTAGTTTTGAAGATCAAGACTTTTAATAAATATCAATTAGCGAATGATGCTTTTGTAAATATCAGTCTCTACTATAAACATCATATTGTGACAGCAAGCTAACTTGCTGATGCTCCTCATCTGTTGCAAAGTTTCATTGCTTATAAAAATGGAATTTTAAAATATCTAATGATTCCTATGCTCTACTCAAGTATTAATATTTTGTAGATCCAAGTAAGGTACCAATTTGTTAGAATTGAATTTTAGCTTGCTTAGATTTGATCTTCAAATAATATTGAAATTTACTTTGATGTATCATTACTTTTGAAGCAAAACCTCAATATATCAAAATAATTTATTGGCTACAGTGACATTCTGCCTTTTCAGAAACGGAGATGGTACAGCTGCTGTACTGTCTTGATGCAGCAATCCTCAGTGTAATTTGCCTGATTTGGCTCACTTTGGTGGCAGTGGGCACCCATTTCTTGTGGATTTCCAGATGTGCTGCAAGAACAATTTTTCCAGTCAATCCACTGGTTTAAAAGGTTAAGGGCAGAGTTCAGATCTAATATGTGAGAGCTTTGTAATGCTATCATTTTGTATTGTTTTGTCTCCAGTCCAAACTGCCACATCACAGAGAGGTCACAAAGGCTTGTTTTACGGCTTCAAGCCAAAAAAAAACTTATTGGCTAACAGAGATAGTAGGAACTGCAGATGCTGGAGAATCCGAGACAACAAGG
>NC_063334.1:11928615-11940301 GCF_021869965.1 Rhincodon typus
TCCTATGATGCTGCTTGGCCTGCTGTGTTCATCCAGCCCTGCACCTTATTGGCTAACAGGGTGGTTGAGTTAACAAGACAACATTTGTGCATGTAATATTGAGTTTGAGTTAGTTTAATGAAATGAAGCACAAACCTTTTACACCAAATGGAAAATGTAATATTAAGGATTCACTCCTGCAGGATCACATGAAGTGATTATTATACCCAATTTTCTAATGGTTTTGGCCTTGTTTTTCTTTGCTGGTGGTATATAGTGTTTGTTCTTGGCTAAAGAATCAGTTTCTACAGAAGTTTTTTATCCTTGTTTTTAGCAAGTGACATCAATAGATGCAGGGGATAGTGTACTGTCCGGAGAACACTTGCATTTTCCTTGTTTATATAAATCAGCAGTTACTGTTTCCTGCATCGTGTATACAGTAAATAGTGTGACAATGCAATCCTTGAGAAAAGTTGGGAATCAGCATTTGACGTCTTCAAGGGTAATCGTGTCGCAGCCCCCGATTGCTGCTGCAGAACATTGTGTTTCTAACCAGAGATTTACAGCTTCTTCTGACTTGGCAAGCGTTTCCTCAGTGGTGCATGGCTGGCCACTTAGGTTTCAAAACATTTCAGGAGTACTTTCATTTCTGGTATATGGTGAGCAAACAGCTCCATGCATTGCTTCCCTGCATCTTTGGCAAATGCGTGTAGTTTCCTTTATTGCAATAATTGAGAATTTTGTTAACAGCTTCTTCTGTTATGCCAATCACCAATATAAAGTCAGGCTAATTCGAAGGATGAGTGACTAGTTTCTTAGTAAATTTTCTAACCTAAGTGCCTTCAGTTCTGGTAGTTAAATGGCAGGCAGGTTTTCTTTTCCTCCCTACAGACCGTTGTACAGAGTTGCCTGGAAATGGGAAACCTAAATAGTTTACAGACACATTTTTGTAGATTAGTTCTGTCAGTTGTAAGAATAAATAGACTTCTGCATGACTTAAGATAATAATTGAACTTTCTCTACCTACGGAAGCCAGATTCTGTTAGGACATACTTTGCAATATGAACATAACATAAGGTGACTTTTTTAAAGAGTATTTTAAAAAAGAGCTTGCTAAGGAATTAACAATGGGTCATAGTTAAATGACAGAATGTAATTAGTCCAACAATTTTAAGTTACTTGATTCCAAACAACAAGTGGAAATTCATATGCATACTAGTGCCTCCCTTTTTAGTTTAAGATACAAAGAAAGTAGTGTTATTAATTAACAAGCCATCTGAACTGTTCAGTTTGATCTTATTTTGTAATCTATTCTCAGGAATTTACTGTAAATGTATTTTACTATAGCGCTAAGACTGGCAGATGTAATGTCTTACAAAAATGCAGGCTACTTTACATAACTTACAGAAAGATTCATTTGTGCTTCAGTATGGTCTGTAGTAGGTGTGATTTTGCTCTAAGTAAGTACAATCTGCTACTTAGTTGTATCTTTCAACCAGTAGTAAATTACAAAACATATTTACTGACAAGCAAGATGTTTTAATGCAGCAAAATGCTGAGGGGCTCATAAACATCATAACACTAGTGGGTTTATCATTGCCATCCAGAACCCTTTAGCATGTTGTATTCTTAAGGGAAAAAAAACTCCCAAGTTGTGCATTTTTTGGCAGTTATTTTGATAAAACACACATTTCTATGTTTTCCAGGCCTGAACAGTCTCTTTTCAGATTTTATTGCCTGGAGTTTGCATTTTCTGTTACAGTTACCATTGTTGTGGTCAGCATTACATCTCCCTTGCTTTGTGACGGAAAGATGCCAAGCTCTAAAGTTGCTAGATTGACACTGTAACAATCTGCAGGCAGAGCAGAGTTCGTAGAAGCTGTGAGTGAAGCCCTCTTTAGAGCTGGATAAATTATTTTCGGTTTCATCTCTGAAAAAGTTGAAGCCATTCAATTTGTCATCACTTTATGGCCTCAGGAGAAAAGCAGCAGCACCATCAGCAAAGATGAAAAGAGTTCTTTCTGTCCAGGACCTTCTCCGAGGGTTACATTTGTCTTAGGGGCTTTTATCTTGTACCTGTAGATGGTTTTGTATCTTTGTAAATTCAATAACAGGAGGAATATATGTGCGTAAGTACTAGCAGGAAACAATTGCAATCCAACAAATTATTTGACCCCTCAGTTGCATTTGTGCCTTCTATCCAATTCTAGGCCATGTGGGATGCTGTGACAGTATATGTTCTTCTGAGATTGGAAAAGAACTAATTTATCCAATGGAAATTGTCAGCTGTCAGATCTAATCAGAAACAGTACAGGTTAGTTTATTCAGCTGGTGTAAAGAATGAACCTGAAGTCCTTGGTTTACAAATACAGATTAGTTCAATTTGCTTTACATGATAAACTATATGTGAATTTTAATTACTTGTTTTCATAACTTAAAAAAATCATACACACATATCAGATCTTACTCCTAAATGAAAAATAGAATATTACTGGATTTATGGGAACATTTCCCACCTTCTGCGTTTCAGCAGAAATCAGTGTTCATCCACTGTAGGTTCCACTGCTGGTGAAGTGAAAACTGTATGAGATTCAGAAAGGATGGTGCCTCGCTCTGCTTAAGAGATGACGTTGGAAGTGAGCTGTTAGTTTTCTGCAGAGGAACATTAATTTGGTCATTTGATTGGAATTCATATAAAACAAAAAAAAATTGCATTGTTCTGTTCAAATGTTTCAGATGTAGATCTGCTCACTGGAACTAGAAGAATAAAGGGAGTACTCAATGTTCCCACACCATGAGCAGTTAGCTCGTGGTCTGTTGCTTTCCTTTCTTGCGTTTTATCTCTTTGTGCCTAACTCCAAGAACCTTTGCCTTGTCCTTTGTATTGTGAAATAGATTGTTTTAACACAATAGTGCTGCAAACTAACAGTTAACATTTTTTCTGAAGCTGATTAAACATGCATTTTATCAAGTTTAGATGTAATGGGTAGTTGGTACCTGTTGTGTTTCGTTAGTCGGTTCAGTGGAAACTTGTTGCTTGCAATGGATTGAGGTGGTACAAAAAGATACATGGAACCGGGCATACATATACAGGGAAATAATGCTGATGCTGGCAATATGAAATAAAATCAGAAAAAGCAGCAGTGCTCAGCAGGGCAAACAGTTTTTTTGGATAGAATTTGATTGGCCCCTGAACTATGTGGACTTAGGCGAGGTGTTTGTATACTGTATGATTTTATGAAATATGGCAGAATTGTATGGGAAGTCCAACGAGGCCTATCCTGACTTCAACTTCCTACATCCTTTAACTAAGTTCTGAGTTCAAAGGAAGATTCTCGCTGGGCAATGGCGAGTTACCGACTAAGGGAGCTTACTGCTTGTTAACGACTCCAGGCATGAACATCTCGGGGTATGCGCCATGGACATGGCCACAAGCATCTTACATCTATGGACAATGGCATCTGACATATGCCAGCCTCTTAAGGACCCTGCAAAATGCTTCTGCTCTTCATTGCTGCATCAAGGTCACTGTACGCTCAGGGAGATGTACCCAGTTAGTGGACTAGACCAGGCTGCATCTCTAACCTTTTTGCTGCTGTCTTAACATTCACTCACCTTCGTCCTACCTGGACATTCACAGTATCCCAGCCTTGCCTTGCTTTGCTTTTTGAGACTTGCTCCTCAGCCAGATATATCAGGCTCACCGTACTGCTGTGTTGTCCCTAATTGAAATTGATAAACTAATATTGAATTTAGACTGGTTTTGCAGCCTGAGTTCATGTTCCTTTGCAAACTCACTTGGACTGTCTAACATAATTGTTGCTAGTGCATAGAGAAGCAATTAATTGTCATTTCTGGTAGATGCATATGAAGTCAAGTCTCAGAAATTTATCTAGCTAATTGCATTATCCAGTTCCTTAGAGTTCCTTGGTGTTGGTGTTATGTGTTAACACTCTGTGCTTTCATTTCCTGGGATGGAAAACCCATTTCGGAAGGAAACCCCGCTTCGAGGTTTAGTTTTGCTTTGCTCACATCCTCTCCTCTGAGGGTGCTCAGGATTTCCCAAATAACAAGAGCTTTCATCCAAGTTGCCATGTTTCAAGTTAAGTGACAGACTGTAATGGTAGACTGTTAACTGTATAGGCCAGAAGAGCTTATTCCAATCTTTTTCACTGCTGTTCATTCATATTCACTTAGCAGCAGAAGTCACTTTTTGGTAGTTAAGTGTGAGGACTCCAGATAAACTCCCTTCTCCTATCTCAGGGATGACATTATAACCCAGAAACAAATACAGAAGTTGCTGGAAAGGCTCAGCCGTTCTGGCAGCATCAGTTCTAAGGAAGGGTCACTCAACCTGATACGTTAACTCTGAATTCACTCCACAGATGCTGCCAGACCTGCTGAGGTTTTCTAGCAATTTCTATTTTAGCCTCTGGTTTAAAGCATCCACAGTTCTATTGGTTTTTAATTCTATGCATCGGCTTTTTGTTTTATGGAAAATACTTGATTGCTGCCAAGTACAATCAAACTGATGAGATGAAGCCTTTGCAAAGACTATGGATGGATTTCTGAGTCACTGAAGAGCAAAGAGATGAGTTTTGCATTAGAAAATTGTGAACAATTTCTTAAGTCTGATCTTGAAACAACCAAAATGTCAGAAAAATGGTAGATGGGCTGAATTGCCTATCACTTAATGTTCTTACATTCTTGAATGAATATTTATATACGACAGTCACAACATTCAGCTCACTTTAAACTATGCCACCACCAGATAAGGTACTAATATCTTACCCAGCAACCACATGATGCCCAGGGCTGTATTTTGGGTTGTATTTGTACAGAAATCACAGTATAATGTGAGATAATTGTGTTTCTGGCACCACTACGTCATTTTACACACATGTAACGTGCATAGCATTGAGCTCAGTGAAAGTTACCACTGGTGATATAACCTAGTCGATCAACTCAGAATCTGGTTTTTTGGAATTATGCACATTACTTATGTTTTACAATCAATTTTTGAAATTTCTTAAAATAAAATCATTGAAGACTGAAGATAAATTTATAGTACATACGTTCACATGTATCTTTTTGATTATTCAGTGTTTTAATGTAAATAGTGAAGAATGTAGGAAAAAGTATATCTGAGCGAAGGAAATTTAGCCAGTTGTAATGCATTTAATATTTTAATACACCCACCTACCATTCAACTGAACTTGAATGCTCCTTAATATCTTCAGAAATAGAATAGAATTGAAAGGTTTTATAAGTTGCCCCACCATGGTGCTTACATCAATGACAGAAGTCATACGTAATGAAAATAAATAAAATTAAGGCAAAGTTCATCACAGTTCAGTTAACATCTCCTGGGCTCAGGAAGCGCTGATTAAGGAATGATGGAATACCCTGAAGATGCAGCTGGGACAAGGCTGCTGGAATACTGGGCCGGATGGCTCCGCCAAAGAAGACTGCCAATCTTGGACAAGACTGCCCGCTGGGCCACTGGCATTCATGGATGCTGAAGACTAAGAAGACCTGTGAATGAAGCTGAGACCTCCATGCTGGAGCAAGTCCGCCAGGCCTGGACAAAACTGCCAAGCTGGGCTGACACTGTCTTTCTCCTTCAGGCGTCCAGGCCTAGCTGTGGACCTGGAGCTTCGGCCCAGTCTGTAAATCCAGGCCTGGGAAGTCAGCCAGGACCTGTTCCTCGCTTGCCGGGAGACCCCAGGCTGGGGTGAAGTCGTGGCCAGCTCATACTAGCATTACTACCACTGCTGATGCAGGCCTCATTTTCCACCTGCCGCTCTCTGTGTATAAGTCTTGAATTCTTCTTCAAGGTATTTTCTGTTGAGGTGAAGCTCAGGACTCCCTGTGTAGCTACATTGTTTGGCTTCATAGAATATCTAGTAAGCTGTGTATTAAAAACATGCTTTAAATCTGCTTTTTATTCGCTTAAATTTATACATTCAGGTCCATCTGACCTGACCTATTTTGAATTATTATTAATATCACTGTTGAATGCATTATAGATCCTTGTGTGGTCCTGACACTGTTAATCCAGTGTGATGAGAAATGCCACACTCTAGTCCAACATGTAGATAGGCCAGCAAGAGGCGAGGCCACATTGGATTTGGTACTGGGTAATGAACCAGGCCAGGCGTTAGATTTGGAGGTAGGTGAGCACTTTGGTGAAAGTGACCACAATTCGGTTACGTTTACTTTAGCGATGGAAAGGGATAGGTATATACCGCTGGGCAAGAGTTATAGCTGGGGGAAAGGCAATTATGAGGCAATTAGGCAAGATTTAGGATGTATAGGATGGAGAAGGAAACAGCAGGGGCTGGGCACAATTGAAATGTGGAGCTTTTTCAAGGAACAGCTACTGCGTGTCCTTGAGAAGTATGTACCTGTCAGGCAGGGAGGAAGTGGTCGAGCGAAGGAACTGTGGTTTACTAAAGAAGTTGAATCTCTTGTCAAGAGGAAGAAGGAGGCTTATGTAGAGATGAGGCGTGAAGGCTCAGTTAGGGCGCTTGAGAGTTACAAGTTATCCAGGAAGGACCTAAAGAGACAGCTAAGAAGAGCCAGGAGAGGACATGAGAAGTCTTTAGCAGGTAGGATCAAGGAAAACCCTAAAGCTTCCTATAGGTATGTCAGGAATAAAAGAATGACCAGAGTAAGATTAGGCCCAGTCAAGGACAGTAGTGGGAAGTTGTGCGTGGAGTCCGAAGAGATAGGAGAGGCGCTAAATGAATATTTTTCGTCAGTATTCACACAGGAAGAAGACAATGTTGTCGAGGAGAATACTGAGATACAGGCTATTAGACTAGATGGGATTGAGGTTCATAAGGCGGAGGTGTTAGCAATTCTGGAAGGTGTGAAAATAGATAAGTCCCCGGGCTGGATGGGATTTACCCTAGGATTCTCTGGGAAGCTAGAGAGGAGATTGCAGAGCCTTTGGCTTTGATCTTTATGTCGTCATTGTCTACAGGAATAGTGCCAGAAGACTGGAGACTAGCAAATGTTGTCCCCTTGTTCAAGAAGGGGAGTAGAGACAACCCTGGTAATTATAGACCAGTGAGCCTTACTTCGGTTGTGGGTAAAGTGTTGGAAAGGATTATAAGAGATAGGATTTATAATCATCTTGAAAGGAATAATTTGATTAGGGATAGTCAACACGGTTTTGTGAAGGGTAGGTCGTGCCTCACAAACCTTATTGAGTTCTTTGAGAAGGTGACCAAACAGGTGGATGAGGGTAAAGCGGTTGATGTGGTCTATATGGATTTCAGGAAAGCGTTTGATAAGGTTCCCCATGGTAGGCTATTGCAGAAAATACGGAGGCATGGGATTGAGGGTGATTTAGCGGTTTGGATCAGAAATTGGCTAGCTATAAGAAGACAGAGGGTGGTGGTTGATGGGAAATGTTCATCCTGGAGTTTAGTTACTAGCGGTGTACCTCAAGGATCTGTTTTGGGGCCACTGCTGTTTGTCATTTTAATAAATGACCTGGATGAGGGCGTAGAAGGATGGGTTAGTAAATTTGCGGATGACACCAAAGTCGGTGGAGTTGTGGATAGTGCGGAAGGATGTTGCAGGTTACAGAGGGACATAGGTAAGCTGCAGAGCTGGGCTGAGAGGTGGCAAATGGAGTTTAATGCGGAAAAGTGTGAGGTGATTCACTTTGGAAGGAGTAACAGGAATGCAGAGTACTGGGCTAATGGTAAGATTCTTGGAAGTGTGGATGAGCAGAGAGATCTCGGTGTCCATGTGCATAGATCACTGAAAGTTGCCACCCAGGTTGATAGCATTGTTAAGACGGCGTACGGTGTGTTAGGTTTTATTGGTAGAGGGATTGAGTTTTGGAGCCATGAGGTCATGTTGCAGCTGTACAAAACTCTGGTGCGGCCGCACTTGGAGTATTGCATACAGTTCAGGTCATCCCATTATAGGAAGGATGTGGAAGCATTGGAAAGGGTGCAGAGGAGATTTACCAGGATGTTGCCTGTATGGAGGGAAGGTCTTATGAGGAAAGGCTGAGGGACTTGAGGCTGTTTTTGTTAGACAGAAGAAGGTTAAGAGGTGACTTAATAGAGACATACAAGATGATCAGAGGATTAGATAGGGTGGACAGTGGGAGCCTTTTTCCTCGGATGGTGATGGCTAGCACGATGGGACATAGCTTTAAATTGAGGGGTGATAGATATAGGACAGATGTCAGAGGTAGGTTCTTTACTCAAAGAGTAGTAAGGGCGTGGAATGCCCTGCCTGCAAAAGTAGTGGACTCGCCAACTTGAAGGGCATTTAAATGGTCATTGGATAAACATATGGATGATAATGGAATAGAGTAGGTTAGATGGGCTTCAGATTGGTTTCGCAGGTCGGCGCAACATCGAGGGCCGAAGGGCCTGTACTGCGCTGTTATGTTCTATGTTCTAACACTGGTTCTAGCAATGTCATACCATTGCTTTGGCAAATGCTATTCTCCTATTCAGCAATAGTCCCAACAGTGTAAAAACACTGTAGAGTTTCAGCAGCAGTATTTGACTTAATGAGACTAGGCATTAAACAGTGGGTAGATGAGCACATATTGGCAGGTAACAGCTGTTGGGACACATAAGTGGGTTTCCTCAGTTCTGTGTGGACATAACTGGTCAGTTGGACAAAATGTGCTTTGTTAAGTGTATGAGGCCTCCTTACAGTTTTCTTCTGTATTCTTTACTTGAAGATTGCACCCCCAGGTGGGTGGCAGTACACTGTCAGATTTTATTAGCTTTTGGAATTAGTCTTGATTACCTGCTGTTCCCCTAGTAAAGGCTCAGCCCAACTTTTCATTGTCCTCTCTGGAAATAGATGTGAACAGCTTTCGTTAGGGGTTAACTTCAGGATGACTAGTCTGCTGGCAAGAGATTGGGTCTAATGTGATCCTTTGTAGCAGTGGTCTGCCAGGGAGGTCAAAATTCCAGATTCTGATCATGGTTGATCTTCCCCAAATAATGGAATCTGGAAGAGCAGACTTGTGACTGAGAGCTGAGATTATTGCCCCTTTGGTGCATGCAGTGCTACTTGGGTAACAGTTTGGATGGTTGTAGCTGGATAGATAGTGAGGAAGAAGCTTACTGGTAGCATATGTAGATAAGCTAGTTAGATAAAATTAAGTTATAATTGTAATGTGAAATAATGTGTAGTCTATATCAGAGGACCATCAATGCTACTGGCATTAATTTCTTCATAGTTTAATTGCCTAATAGAGTACTGGGTTTCTGCATATCAGATATTGAGCTGATCAAATCCTAATAATGTAAACTCAGTACTGCTTGCACCATGAGGGTAAAGTTTTGCAGCAAATTCACAAAGGTTCTTTGGAAATTAAAGCTACATCTGGTATTTTGACATGCATATTCTGAATACATATTGAGTGTCAGATAGTATTCAAATTATTCATTGTGTAATGTACTATATGAAAATTTGATTTTTTAACAATTATCTTAACAAAATGCTCTCATTTGGAGGAAGATATAAGTAACCCATTGTACTTTGATTTAGAAAACCAGTTGAAGATATTTCCAAGAGTAGATTATTTCAACAGCATAAAGAGCATGATTTCCATGATTCAAGACAAATTAACAAAAAAAATCTATCTTTATTTTTTAGACTATTGTAATGATCAGTGATTTCTTTATAAATTGCATTAGCACATTAATGATTGAAATGTTTAAAAACTTTGAAGAAATTTTTCGATACATTAGTATTGTAAAGTTCAGCACAGCACAGTCTGAGGCAATATGCTGGAAAAGCGACAGCACAGAATGATCCGTAATGTAATGTTCTTGATTGGTTTACTGTACCCAATGTGCAAGGAATGGTACTTGTAATGGTAATCATAGTTAGTTTAGTATAAGGTCCAGAGCTGACAGCAAATTACGAAATGTCTTCATCACAGCTGAAATTATTTTTTGAGATTCATAGGGTGTAAAATGGAGCCATCAGATTTCAGTTTTGCTACAAAGTTGCTGTTCCATCAATTCCATCCTCTTCCTTGGCTGCTTTCTCATTCTGAACTAGACTATTTTTAGCCTTGCATGTTATACAGTGCTCAACTGAACTTTGACCCCCATAGCTCTCTTGCATAGTTCACTTGCTTTCACCACAGTACCATTGGCCTCCTTTTCTCCAACCTCACAACACAGCTGTCAATGAAATCCTAATTCTCACCTTTGTTTCCTGAAGAGATGGCTATACCACTGTTCATTTACCATCTTCCATCCTCCACTCCCTATAAATCTCAGCTCATCCAGGACACGACTAGCTTTGTCCTATCCTGCACTAAGCTTCTTACCCTGTCATCCCTGTTGATGATGTAAATTGTCTAGAACACGTGAATTTTAAAGCTGTCATCCTGTGTTCAGTTTTCCTCAGTTTCAGTGACCACATCTAGCCCTACAACCCAATATGTAGCTGCACTTCTTCAATTCTGGCCCTTTGCACTTTCCTGATTCTCAGTGTTTGCCTTTGATGACCATTCCATCAACTACCTGTGTCCAGCTCTGGAATTCCTTCCCGGAAACTCTCCACTTGAACTTTGACTTCCTCTTTGAAGATTCTCCTTAAAACAACTTTTTTGAAGAAGTTTGTAGTCAGCTCACTTAATATCTCTTTATATGGCTTGATGTCAGAGTTTATATGACAGTTCTCTGTGGAAATGTCTTGGGAGTCTTTTTTTAGTTAAAGTAACCATATTGATGTAGCTTCTCTTTCTGTTCAAATTCCCAATAATTCTATCTAATTTTAAACACTCCTTTTCTCCCAAACTGTTTCTCTGATTCTTCCCTCTAATACAACCCAGCTCCCACTGCCCTAGCAATGGCAGCAGTGTCTGCAGCCACTGAGCCTCCATGCTCTGCATTTTGCTCTTCGAACTAACATTTTCGCTTTTCTTTCTTCCTTGAAGACTCTCTTTAAACTCTAACTTGTTGATCAAGCTATTGGCCAGCCTCCTCATATCATCTTCCTTGACAAACGATCATTTCTTGTTTTGACAACATTTTTGCTGAGCACTTGCAAATGTTCTATGTTGAAGACACCATATAGATGAAAGTCATTGCAGTTTAAAACACAAAAGGCGTTGCATTGTAAATTGCACACCATACAATTAGAATTCACATGAATGCAGTGAAAATTAATTACTTATGACGCTGTACTGGATACAAAGGTACCTGGGCATGGAATCTTAGGCACAAAGCATAGAAACACAGTTGACAGTTCAAAACCATAGTCTATGAGCACCAAGCCATGATGAACTGGCACTCCTCACGAGGCTCAACATCCCCTGTTCTGGGCTTGACTTTGCCCTCACCCTCACCCCCACTGCCCTGGGCTGCAGTTTTTGCCACCTTGCTGCCCGTTCTTGCTCCTGACGTCGACTCGAGCTGCTGCTTCCTGCTGCTGCTAGCCACCCCGGGCTGACTACTCATGCTCATGCCACCAGCCACCTCGGTTTGCCTACTCCTGCTCACGCCACCAGCCACCCTGAGCTGCCTACTCCTGCTCACGCCACTGGCCACCCCGGGCTGCCTACTCCTGTTCACGTCACCAGCCACCCCGGGCTGCCTACTCCTGCTCACGCTACCAGCCACCCCGGGCTGCCTACTCCTGCTCACGCCACTGGCCACCCCGGGCTGCCTACTCCTGCTCACGCCACCGGCCACCCCGG
>NC_063334.1:11940311-12065697 GCF_021869965.1 Rhincodon typus
ACTCATGCTCACGCCACCAGCCACCCCGGGCTGACTACTCATGCTCATGCCAGCAGCCACCGCGGGCTGCCTACTCCTGCTCACGCCACTGGCCACCTCGGGCTGTCTACTCCTGCTGATGCTGTCAGCCACCCCAGGTTGCCTCCAACTGTGGAGCAGCTGCCTAGTGTTGCCATTTTCTGCCTCGGACTGCATGTTCCTGCTCTCACTGCTGACCTCCTTGGGCTGTCTCCAACTTAAGAGCAGCTGTCTACTGTTGCCACAGACTGCCTTGGGCTGCATGTTTGTGCCCTCACTGTTGCTCTGGATGACTGCCAGCAATGCTGGGAACCTCTCTCACCTCTACGTTGGGCTTGCCCAACCCATGCTGGCTCGAACTCCTCTGCGACGACCTCCTACACGTTGCACAAATTCACACATCACGTAAGGTAAGTAGATTAAACTAAAAAAGAGTAGTGAAAGAAGGCAACAAAGAAAAATAATCAAAGCAAATGGAGCAGATGAGCTCCATGCAGGAGCCTGCATGCTGTGCTCCTACTCCGCCACCATATTCAGTAGTTTAGCAACTATGTTAGTAAGTTATACAGGCAATTATAGCTAAAATTCTTGTACAGTTTTAAGCATGCATGTCCTGTTCAGGAATAACCAGAGTACCTGTTCTTTGCAATATAACAAAGAACTCTGGATGCTGGAGCTCTAAAACACAAAAGCAGGAATTACTGGAGAAGCTGAGCAGATCTGGCAGCAGCTTGGGGAAGCGATAGCCTAGTGGTATTATTACTGGACTTTTAATTCAGAGACTGAGTTAATGTCCTGGGGACGCAGGTTCAAATCCCGCCATGGTAGATGGTGGCATTTGAAATCAATAAATATCTGGAATTAAGAACCAAATGATGACCATGAATCCATTGCTAATTGTCACAAAAACTCATCTGGATCACTGATGGTCCTTTAGGGAATGAAACTGTCATCCATATCTTGTCTGGCCTACATGTGACTCCAGACCCGCAGTAATGTGGTTGACACTTAACTGCCCTCTGGGCAACTAGGGATGGGCAATAAATGCTGCCTAGACAGTGATGTTCTCATCCCGTGAATGAATTAAAAAAAAAGGCTGTGGAGAGAAGACAGAGTTAATGTCTCAAGTCCAGTGATCCTTCTTCAGAACTGGTAATAGCTACGAAAAATATTTTTTAAGCTGATAGCAGGGTGGGAGGAGGAAAGGATTGTGTGGGTAGGTGGAGATGAAGCCCAGAGAAAGAGAGAAAAAAGTTAGGGAGACTAGATTAAATGAAGTGCAGGTAATCTGCTGCTTAACCTGGTAGTTGTGTGTAGGGCCTTGAACAGTGGGAAGGGAGGTGGTGAATGGGCAAATATTGCACCTTCTGCAGTTACGTGGGAAGGTACTGTGGGGATGTTGTGTGTGGAGAAGTGGACCAGGGTATCCGAGAGAGAACGGTTCCTACAGAATGCTGCCAAAAGAGGCAAGGTGAATATGTTACAGAGATAGTAGGAACTGCTGATGCTGGAGAATCTGAGATAACAAGGTGTAGAGCTGGACGAACACAGCCAGCCAAGCAGCATCAGAGGAGCAGGAAAGCTGATGTTTCGGGTCTAGACCTTTCTTCAGAAATGGGGGAGGGGAAGGGGATTCTGAAATAAATAGGGAGAGAGGGGGAGGTGGATAGAAGATGGATAAAGGAGAAGATAGGTGGAGAGGAGACAGACAGGTCAAAGAGGTGGGATTGGAGCCAGTAAAGGTGAGTATAGATGGGGAGTTAGGGAGGGGATAGGTCAGTCCAGGGAGGACGGACAGGTCAAGGAGGCGGGATGAGGCTAGTAGGTAGGAGATGGGGGTTGGGCTTGAGGTGGGAGGAGTGGGTAGGTGGGAGAAAGGACAGGTTAGGGAGGTGGGGATGAGCTGGGCTGGTTTTGGGATGCGGTAGGGGGAGGGGAGATTTTGAAGCTTGTGAAGTCCACATTGATACCATTGGGCTGCAGGGTTCCCAAGCTAAATAGGAGATGCTGTTGCTGCAACCTTTGGGTGGCATCGTTGTGGCACTGCAGGAGGCCCAGGATGTGTATATGTGTATGGTGGTGGCATCCCGCTGGAGGCAGTGGAAATGATGGCTTATAATATTTTGGATCTGAATGCTAGTGGAGTAGAAAGTGAGGACCAGGGAGACCTTTATGGATGTTGCGGGAAGGAAGGGAAGGGATAAGAGCAGAAATGTGTGAAATGCGTTGGTCATGGCCAAGGGCTGTGTTCGTTATGGCCGCTGGGAACCTTCGGTTGAGGAAAAAGGTGGAAAGTTCGGAGGCACAACCCCCCATGCAAGGTGGCATCATCAGAATAGATGCAACAGAGACGGACAAACTGGGAGAATGAAATGGAGTCCTTGCAGGAACAGGTTTACTGGTTTACGCTCAACAATTCTTTTGTCTGCTTAACTTTTTTATCTCTTTCTCTGGGCTCCGTCTCCACCTATCTATGTTCACTCCTTCCCTCTCCCAACCGCTAATCAGCATAAATACTGCATTTTTTGGCCGATATTAGTTCTGAAGAAGGGTCACTGGACTTGAAATGTTAAATCTGTTTTCTCTCCACAGATGCTGCAGGCCTGCTGAGTTTCTCCAGCAATTTCTGTTTTTTGTGTTCCTGTTCTTTACCTCTTGTCAGAAAAACAGGGTTGTGATTTAATCACATTGTCTTTTTTCTATAAAAGCATCTTCCGTACCATTTTAATTTCAACATTTGAACTGAAAGTTACCCTTCAGAAATCAAACAGCGATCTGTTAACTAATTGCAGATTTTTCTTTGTTTTATTAAACATTGTTTTAATTATTGTGTGACATGATGATAAATATTGCTTCTGTGCAGTTTTCATGTTACCTAAACATAGAGTTGCAACTTGATTGGGCTTTCATTGAACAGAAACTGAGATACAGTGGTACCATATATTTTCCAGGTTTGATACTGCGAATTCTAATATGTCGGTTTCACCAAATGCTTATGGTTGGTGTATCTGCTTTAATTTTGGTAATGAACTTATGAGAAAGAAATTGGAGTCGATGAAGTGTGGAGCTGGAGGAGCACAGCAGGTCAGGCAGCGTCAGAGGAGCAGGAAAGTCACTGTTTCCAGCCTGGACCCTGATGAAGGACCTGCTGTGCTCCTCCAGCTCCCCACTTAATCGACTCTGACTTCCAGCATCTGCAGTCTTTAGAATCTCCGAGTTGAGAAAGAAATTAGGTTTTATCTGACAAAGGATTTACAAATGGTAGGTCACAAATACGCTGTAATCTCTATCTTTTTAGGGTAAATCATAGAATCCCTACAGTGTGGAAACAGGCCCTTTGGCCCAACAAGTCCACACCAACCCTCAGAGCATCCCACCCAGACCCATTCCCCTATAAAGCCACCTAATCTACACATCCCTGAACACTATGGGCAATTTAGCATGGCCAATTCACCTAGCGTGCACATCTTTTTGGACTGTGGGAGGAAATCCACGCAGACACAAGGAGAATGTGCAAACTCCACATAGACAGTCGCCTGAGAGTGGAATCAAACCTGGGTCCCTGGTGCTGTGAGGCAGCAGTGCTAACCACTGAGCCACGTGCCACCTAAATAACAGAAGCTAATTGACGTATGGCAGAGCCCTGTAAACATAAGAGACTTTGAAATTAATTTTTGATCTTCAGATATCAGTGAAACAGCATCTAGTTGCACAGGAGACTGTAGCAGTTAATTGCGTAAAGTGGGAAAGCAGCCACATGTAATCCAGATGAAGTAGGAGTAGCACATTCCCATTTCTGAAGACTCGATGCTTTAATGGTATTATGTTTTACTTAACATACCACTTATTAGTTTTGTTGAATTTGGTTTCATTGCTTGCTTTGTTGGATTTGGAAGTCATGGGCACAGCATTTGTATGTTTTATCAGATTCTCCGATACTTAGCACAACTGCAAGCCTCAAATCCAGATTTCACAGATTGTGTACACCTCTTGCTATTCACATAGAAACATAATTACATCACACAAACCAATTGCACAATACCCCCACGGTTCCCTGCCCTTTGGTAGGTCAAGGTGCACAATTGGAGTTGCAGGAGCTAGTTAAAGATGGAGAGGAATGCTTGAAGATCCTGTTCCCCAGCATTAACATTATACGGACAACTTTTGCAGAGACTGGCCTGTGACAGGGTTTGAAACGTTGACGATGACAGTATTCTTATCCTTCATTCTTCTTCTCACATACCCCCCCATCATACCCTTTAAGCCACAGTCAGGCATCAACTGGAAAGTTGACAGGCACAGATTGCCACGCTCTAAGTTAAACAAATCGGCTGCATCCTACAAAAGAAATGAGAGGGTAAATTGAGCATACATTTCCTTAATCCCACACTCCCTTCTGATTTAAAACCGTCTCCCCTTCTGCATCTCAACCTGACCATTGTGTCTTTTCCCATGCAGCTATTGAAGATGTCCAGCCTGGCCAGGCAGTGGAGATCACCAAGAAGACAACAGTGATGAAGACACAGCATTGTCACTTGATTTCACACTTGCAGCCACCAGTTCAGATATTGACATTGTGCATATGTTAGAAAGTAGCTTGGAGGTGGGATTTCCAAGTGGTAAAACATTGGGCACGAGTGCGCTACAGTGAGGACAGGGAGCACAAAGAATACAGGTGCCAACTTGTCAAGTTTGCACAAGAGTTCTACTGCAGCGACGTTTTCTGAGGACCTCTTTGACGGAGCCTAAGGATGGTTAAGCACAACAAAATGCTTGATACATGGGGAAACCTGCCAGAAGGCAGGTTATTTAGGTTCAAGGTGTATGGAAGAGTCCAACACCAACTTGGCACAGGACTTTGGGCAGAGCTCGGGATCCATACTTTCTATTTTGGAAATGGCAGCCATCTCTTTTCAAATACTTGTGAACCTAACCATAATGCAGTGACTGATGGCCACTGTTGTAGCTTCCATTGCAATGATAGTAAGCATACGCTTGTGTAGGTGCAAATGGACTTTGCAGAAATTTTGAAGTTGGCAAGAAACTCTATTGCACCTGTCATAATAGCTTGCTGTAGATGATTGCAAGCAACATCAACCATACAAAGCATCAACTTGTAGGATCCTAGCAACAGTCAGAAATCAATGAGCAACTGACCTCTAAGTAGTTGGTGATCCCTTGAAACAGGCTGGTGGGAGGTTCTTCCTTCTGCTAATAACATCTTGAGTTGTGTGAGGCTAAGAGAGGACTTTAGCAGGATTGTTCAGCTCCAGAATGTGATTTGATTTGATTTATTATTATCACGTGTACCAAGAAAGAGTGAAAAGTATTGTTTTGCATGTTAACCACACAAATTATATCTCGTATAAGTACACCAGGGCAATAGAACAGAATGCAGAATATAGTGTTGCAGCTACAGAGAAGGGCAGAGAAAGATCTACTCCAATATATGAGAAAACAGCAGGGAAGAAGCTATTCTTAAATCTGTTGGTACATGTTTTCAAATTGTTGTATCTTCTACCCAATGGAAGAGGATGAAAGAGATGATAGCCAGGTGGGAGGGGTCTTTGATTATGTTGGCTGTTTTCCCGAGGTAGCGGTAAATGGAGTTAATGGAAAGAACACCCCTTCTCGTGATGGACTGGCCTATGTTCACAACCCTCTGTAATTTCTTGCGGTCTTGAGCAGAACAGTTGCCGTACTAAGCTGTGATGCATCTGGATAGGATGCTTTCTGTGGTCTACGTATAAAAATTGGTAACAGTCATTGTGGACATGCTGAATTTCCTTGGCCTTCTGAGGAAGTAGAGGCATTGATGTGTTTTCTTGACTGTAGCATTGACGTAAGTGGACCAGGATAGGTTGTTGGTGGTATTTATTCCGAGGAACTCGAAGCTGTCAACCACCTCCACCTCAGCACCATTGACACAGATAGGGGCATGTCCTCCACTCTGCTTCCTGAAGTTGATGACCAGCTCCTTTAATCTGCTGACATTATCGGAGAGATTGTTGTCTTTACACCATGCCACTAGGCTGCCTGTCTTTTTCCTGTATTCTGTCTCGTCGATTTGCTCCAACTTACCATGGTGGTGTCATCAGCAAAATTTTAAATGGAATTAGAGCTGAACTTGGCTGCACAGTTGTGAGTGTATAAATAGTATATTAAGGGGCTGAGTACGCAGCCTTGCGGGTCACTGGTGTTGAGGATTATTGTGGAGAAGATGTTGTCGCCTCTCCTTACTGATTGCGGTCTGTGGGTCAGGAAGTCGAGAATCCAGTTGCAGAGAGGGGAGCAGAGTCCTACATTTCAGAGTTTGGAGATGCGTTTTGTTGCAATTATGGTGTTGAAGGAGGAGCTAAAGTCAATAAACAGGAGTCTGACGTAGGTGTCCTTGTTATCCAGACCTTCCAGGGATCAGTGTAGAGTCAGTGAGATGGTGTCGTCTATGGACCAATTGTAACAGTAGGTGAATTGTAGTGGATCAAGGCAATCTGGCAGGCTGGAGTTGATGTGTGCCATTACTAACCTCTTGAAGCCGTTCATAGTGATGGATATCAGAGCCACTGGGCAGTAGTCATTAAGGTACATTGCCTGATTTGTCTTTGGCACTCGAATGATAGTGGTCTTCTTGAAGCAGGTAGGAATCTCACATCATTAGTAAGAAGAGGTTAAGGATGTCTGCAAATAGTCCTACCAGCAGGTCTGCAGGATCTGATTGCACAGCCGGGGACTCCATCCGGGTGAGTCGCTTTCCGTGGGCTCACTCTCAAGAAGGCCGATCTGATGTCTGCAGCAGTGACTGTGGGTACAAGTTGACATCACAGGTGTCAAATTAGCATTACAGAGTGATTAACATCAGGACCTGCCTGCTTGGCATAGTTCTCATGGCAATTCACTGCATGTTCAGTGACCTGCTCACCAATAAGACGTCCTGTGTGATTTACCCTATAAGTGTACCTGATGCTGTGGATGCCATTTTGGAACTCTAAGGGCAGTTGTAGCACTCAAAAACAGGTGCACCTGAAACTCAGTTTTTCATGAATTGTGTCTGGTATGCTAACCTTGCGTCCTCGTTTGTAAGCCACAGTGAGGGAGTGATCAAATAAACAGAGTATGCTGAAGAAGCTCAGCAGGTGTCTCAGCATCATTAGAGAGAGAAACAGTTAACGTTTCAAATCCAGTATGACTGTTCTTCAGAACTCAGGTTTGAAAGAGGAGTCTACTAGAGTCAAAATGTTAACTCTTTTTCTTTCCACAGATGCTGTCATACCTGCTGAGTTTCTCCAGCATTCTTTGTGTTTGTTTCAGATTTCCAGCATGCACAATTTTTTGCTTTTATTTGAGTGATCACACAGTCTGTTTTTGGGAGTGTTCGTTGTAATATTAACATTCTGTAATTATGTTTAAGTCAAGCTGATTAAAAATAAACTGTTAAATGTGTAATTTCTTATAATTGTTTTTGATATTAACGGAAAGTGGGACTTGCCTCCTGCATTGTGATATTACTTTATTTCATATTACGGACACAGTATATAGTGGCATTTATGGTCTAAAAGAGACTTGAGGGTAAATTTTGCAAAGCTTTGATCTAACAAATAGCTTTGAGACTTTGAGAGCAGGTTGAAAGTCATTTGTAGATTTCTGCATGTGTAATAATGTTGTGCTCCAAATTTGGTGACGATTAAAGAAGACATTTGTTTTAAGCCATACTGTAACATAATATGAGCCTCATAAATCTCATCCTAATTGGTTGCATATCAAACTTGATATATTTCAAGAAACCTTGTGTGGTGCTCGTCATCTGTGGAAATTGCTGCATAACTTTGGAGCTTTTTGGGGAGTTAGTTCATGTTCATTTTATTACCCTTCATTTTATGCAGATAAGACTATATTTCAGATAATGGGCTTACAGTATTCATTCCAACCCTGTTGTGATGAGAATTCATAATACATCATTATTATTTATAAAATTGTTGAAAATCTCTGTAGCGTGCATGTCTTTCCTTGCCCTGCTGTGCCTTGCTTGGTAATTGGCATGCATTGTCTAAGTTATAAAGTCCTGTACACACAGCCAGCTGAACAGTAGACAATGATGAGTGCAGTGTTGGGATGCGACAGAGTGCTTCAAAAGATCTATAGGCAAAGTAGATATAGAAATGACCAAATACTCCAAGAAATGCATAGATTTATGAAATATAATAACTATTGAACTAACGTTATTTGAAAATCAAATTCTGAACATGACATTGTTTGCACAGCACACTATGTATATCATATCGTATGCTAAACAACTATTTAGATCACGTTCTGTGCTGCACAAAATACTGACATGAGTTTCCTAGTTAATGCCCATACGTGCCCTTAAGAGATTTTTATCTTCCTCTTCTCCTGCTGTGATGCATTGAGCTCCCTGTTCCACAGACAGGGTGGAGGGGGCCTGCTCAATTGTGAATCTCATTGACCCTGTAGGTTTAGTTGGGCACTCCCTGGGGTGTTTATGGCTGGATGGCCAAACATGGTGAGTGTCTGCTTGCCAAAGGCAAGATGACCCTCTTTGGCCTGGAAGTTCCAACAATCTGACGAGGCAGGCAGAGAGGAGATGTGGGGTTTGGCTACCTTTTCAGTCTGCTGTGGAGACAACTGTTGAGCAGCATCTGTGTGGCTCATCCTCTGGCTGGGTGCCTCCTGGCACTACCCTGTGTCCTTGAGGTGGATGTACCCAGATTAGGGTGAAGGCTCCCTGCCCACTCTCGCTCTGTATTTGGTCACAAGGACCAGTGCGTGGGATGATGGAGTGAAGGTGTTGTCACCTCTCCAGCAGCCCCGCGTTTGCTCACCTGACCCTCCATGGCAGCCACCAAGCTGGCAGATAGTCACAGGACATCTGATGAAGTAACTGTGCTGTTGACAGCCTTCAAGGCAGTCAGGAATGGCAGGGATGGCTTTATAAAGGGAACATGAAGGAAAGGTGGATCATCTTGCCTCTTTGGTGAAGCTTGTGGCTTACTCACAAGAACACAAAATTAGATCTTTCCCATCTTGGATAGAAAATTAACTGCAATAAATAGCTGCCACCCCACATGCAGAGTGGGTGAAGTTAATTGCATATTTTTTTCAGGGAGGAGTAAGATCTTTGGAATTTGCAGCTCTGCTGGGCTGGGGGCATTTGTAGTAGTCACGATGTCAGCGATTCAGTAATGTCACCCATCTGGCTTCAATTTGCACTTCGTTGGCAGGTCATTCGTTGTCCAAGAATGAAGATTAAAAATTGTGGCATCGAGCAATCATGAAGATTGCATTTTGCACACTGTTGCTTTGTTATTCAGGTAAGCAATTCCGATCAGGCAGACGTACTTAAAAGCTTCACCCAAGCTTTTAATTTCAGAAATACATTGCATAGCTAGGACTGGATGACCAACACTTTGCGGCTGCCACATTTGCACATTGGTGCAACTGTACAAGGAAATGGTTTGCGATGTGCAAGGGTGTCTTTTTGGGACTGGGAAAGTTGTCATCATGTTGGTTTATTGTCAGAATTCTACTCTGCCAATGTCGTATAAAGACTTTAGTTAAACAAAGTGCATTTTGATTAGCTTGTACTTCTCGGAGCTCCTTATGAAGGCATGGCATTGACCTTGAGAAGCCTCCAAACCAACTGCATGAGGACATAACACGATGCTTCATTGTGATTGCTGTGGAGGCTCAGGAGTTTCTTTTGTAAAATTACCTTAGTGATCTCACCTTCCCTATAGATTATCCACTCACTGAGCTGACATGGACATCACCGTGAGAAACTGGGGACTTGTGTGGTATTTCCCAATCATTTACAGTGAAGCATCTGAAATGTGGCTGAATCAATGTTTTCCAGATTTCATCTGATTGGATCCTTCCCTTATGCTGAGGACAGTCAAACAGGCCAGGCAGTGGGATTCTCTACCATAGTTAGCTTTCCCCAAGTACAGGGCGCTGTGGACTGCATCCACATTGCTTTGAGCGAGCCTTAGTACAGCATTGAGTCTGTGAGAGGGACCTCTATGCTTTAAGGGTGAAAGTTGTAATAGTGAGAGTTGTAGTCTTTGAGTCTTTTTGAGATGAGTATGGAGTGGCAGAGTGAGATGAATAGTGACTTTGTGTGCCTGGTGTAGCAGAGAGAAGATGGTGGCACTTAACCTTGTGGAACACATAAGATCATTGGTCTTCTTCCTGGGCCTTCCTGTAAACCTAGGACACAGCACTGACCAGATCCATTATCTGTATCCAGGTTGGCTGAGCCTGGTGGTGTGTCCTCTTTTGGCAAGAAAAAGGATTGTCCTCCTTTCTGCTATTCTATCCACCTGCACCTTCAGATCTCCGTCCTTGAAGCACAGAGGAGCTTTGCCTTCTGGGATGTGGTCTTAGTGATTGTAGTCGAGCACCACAGTGTGAGCGGCAGTTCATGATTTGCACCATGTGAAAATGATGTGCTGAGTTTTAAATATGGTGCCAACGATGAGAACACCAGAATGTCCTGGCAGTAGCAAGCACTTCTGCATCTACTGCAGCATGATTGCATGAAAGGTACCGAAGAGCCAGTTGCATTGTTTAATGAGGTGGAGATCTGAAGATTGTCTGAGAAGTCAGGGTTGATTGGGAAATCTGAATTTTAATCGACAGAACAAATGGGAAATTCCATTCTACACTTCAAAGGTTTTCTTCCGCTGAACTTTTATTATTGTCCAGGTTTCTCAAGCACATAGTAAAGTGGGCAGAATGCAGCATCTTATGTATTTTTTCCTTGTTACAAACCTGAATTTTATTGTTGTTAACATAGCCTTCATCTTCACAAAATAACTTCCCAACTACCTTCTTCTGATTTGAGCATCACATCTATCATCTTCTCTTATCGTTTGTCCTCAATGGACCAACTTACCAGTGTGACACCATCCATTTCAAGCTTCCTGTAATTTCTCTTCTAACGCATTTCTTCTGACTACCATTGCTTTTGTGGTTTTCATGTTTATAGTCCATATTCTAAGCTTCTAGATTTTATCTGAACTATGACATTTTATTGGATGACTTGTGATTCTGCACGCAGTGCTGTGTCATCAATGTGTTGCTAGTTTGGTATGGTCATGTCACCAATTTTTAATTTGGAAATACACCTGACTCACCTTATACTTGTTCTGTGTATTGATTGAACAGTTTTGGCAACAGAACACAGCTTTGTCATACTCCTTCCTTCACTTGAAACATACCTGATGGTCCATGTCTTAACCTGACACTTGCTATTTGGTCCCAGTACGAGTTCTAGATAAATTTCATAGAATCCCTGTGGTGTGGAAGCAGGCCATTCGGCCCACCAAGTTTTCACCAACTCTCCAAAGAGTGTCCCACCCAAACCCTCCATCCCGCCACCGTATCCCTGTAATTTCTCATGGCTAATTCACCTACCCTGCACGTCCCTGGACACTATGGGCAATTTAGCATGGTCAGTCCACCTAACCTGCATATGTTGGACTGTGGAAGGAAACCAGAACACCAGAGGAAACCCACGCAGACATGAGGAGAATGTGTAAACTCCACACAGTCGTCCGATGGTATAACCAAACCCAGGTCCCTGGCACTGTGAGGCAGCAGTGCTAACCACTGAGCCACTGTGCTGCTATTGTAAAGATCTCACATCTTTGCTGTCGATGTCATATTTCAGCAGCACATCTATTCATTTTTGATGATAAATCCAATCCAATGCTTCTTCATATTCTATGAATCAAATGTATATGTTCTGATTTAGCACCAGATATTTACCTAAGCTTGTTCTTCAGTTAAATTCCCTTCTTGCTTTAAATCCAGTCTATATCCAGATTTCATTTCACCAATTGCTGCTTCAAATGTATTATTTATTTTCTTTCTATCACGATTTTCAAAATCACTTGAAGAAGATAATTTATTATGCTGCAGTTCTCAAAAGATTGCTCTCCGTTAATTTAGCCTTTTTAGGAGTTGTAACAAATCCAGAATATCTCAAGTCACTAGTAATGTATCATTTGAAATTTTTTTTTCAAAAATTTCTTTTATCACTTCTATTTCTGTCTCTCCAAGGGCTCTTAGATATTCTGTTGTTACTTCATCTACGCCTAGAGCTTTTTCCATACTCATCGATTTGAAAACATTCTTTACTTCTGATATCACAATGTTCGGTCCATTATTTGCCTCAGTTTCTTTAGGAATCTCTCAATTCGGATCATCATTTAATTTACTTATATTTTCAGTCCACCCTTTTGTCCTTGCATCCCTTTCAAACCGTATTTTGCTATTTTTCTCTTTTACACACTTAGTATTTGCTGCTAACCTTTATTTTCTGTCCATAAAAGATAGTGGTGATATTTGCCTGGAATTTTGGAAGAAATCTGGGAAAAATAGCACAGAGGCACTTAATGCTGTTTTTTCAATTTACTCCCACAATTACAGTGGTATCAGAAAAGTATCATAGCAATTATAGTCAGTTCTGTTTTTGCAAGTAGTATTAAAATGTTTTCCGACTTTGTCCACAACTTCTGTAAAGAAATATGTTTACAGTAATTAGTACCTTGGATTCTCTTCACTGATAATGATACTACATTTTTAATTTGTTTTACAAACAAAGTAGGTTGTATTTGGTGAATTTTCATTTAATCTTTTGAACTTCATTATTTCAAATATGTCATCATGGTTTAAGGTTTTCAACTTCTGCTTATCTTCACAACTTCTCTTCCCCTTTGGGGAATAGTGTTGGAACGATTAGCAGTCTGCTGAACTAAATCAGGAACTTGCAGCTCAGAAGAAGCAACACAATGTATGAGCTACAAGACCTCTTACTATGATGGTGATCATTTATTAAAATTTGAGGCAAAATGTTATTTTCACATCTTCACTATTGCATTGACAACACTACAGTTTACTGACAGAACTCCAGTGCGTAATATCAGAGCTACTCCTCCCAAGTAGCCATCCTCCTAGCAGTGTGTTGGCTCATTTAAATGATCGACATGAATGGGGTTTGTAATCATCTGCCCAATCTTCTCTCCATTTTGCCAAAGTACGCAGAAGCTTAGATAGTGTTCTCAGATGCACAGAGACCAAGATGACAATATTGGCCCTTTCATAATCATGACATTTTGGGGATAATGTTGACTGGTGTTTGATAGTACAACGGATGTGATGTTGGGATGACTAACCAACAAATTTCCTTGCCTGATTTTTGCTTTCATTGAAGTAATTGAGCTAGTTACTGATGGCTGAGCTGGCATCATGTGCTTTAGATATTATTAATCAGTCCATTGTGATATATTTCTGGAACAGGTGAGACTTGAATTGGGCTTTCTGATCCAGAGTAGGGACACCACTGCTACCTAATTCTGTGTTTTTCATTGTTGTCAAGAGTTAAAATGACCCTCATTGTGCACTTTGTGTTTTAGTTTTGATTATAGGGATTTTGTTGATTATTGCCCAAGCAGGGTAGTATTCTGTCCATTTTTGTGAGTGATATATGACTAAATCAGTCAGGACTGTTTGTGCTTCTCTTGAACCAAGGAAGACAGTCTATTACGCATCTACTGTACTCAACTGCATTCGTAGCATTCATCTTACTCATTTGAAGTTCTTTAAAGCCTCAAAGAATTAAAAAGTTGTGGAAGATAATTATTGATTTCCTTTTAAATTTAACTTTAAAAGCATGGTAGCAGCAGATGCACAGTACTGTGAATGTGCCTTGAGATGTTTTTCCACAGTGTGCTATATAAATGTAAGTTGTTGTTGTGAAGCTAACTTCCAGCGCCTGATGTCAAACAGTTGATTTCTATAAACTGTAGTACCATAGTGCTGCATCCACTGTACAAGATTGTAGCCTAATTTGGTCACTAGATAATAGTATTCCAAAGACTAACTAGAGAGATCAAAGTATGTTAGTTGCAGAGCCTGAATGGATGAACATGAGGTTACTGTACTACATGGCACTGACATGCTGTTTTCTAGCCTTCTGGCTTAATTTTCCCTTGGTACAAGTTTATATTCTGAATGATTTAGTTAGTGGATGTCATGGGGCATAATTTTCAAGGAGTAATTACTCCCTTATCAACAGCACCATGGTCTGTGGAATTATGTACTGGTCCAATACTTATGCAGAAATGAAAGTCTTCAAAAATTTGGAGACAGCACTTTATGGTTATGCTAAACATAATCACTCCATAAAAATGGTTTAATTCACAGGATGATCTCACTCTAGATTTCTCATGTTTTGCAGAATAGTCTCTCTTTTGCCTATATATAACAGGTACTTTTGGATTTAAAGGCTACTTTGAAATGTGCTGCCACGCAAAGCTTTGATGAGATGTTAGTGAAACTTGCATTATAACTGCTAATTGATGAACTTTGATCAGAAACCCATTGCATTTGATTCTTTTCCATTCACTGCTCAGGGCTGTTTTTCTTGTTATCTGTCTTTTTTGGTGCACACCTCCCACAGCAGCATTCAGGTCTCCCCTCCAGCTGCTATCACCACTGACTCTGAGTGCTGCAGTGGGCCTGCCAATATCCATCCATTCACGATTTAGAAGAGACACAGTCCTGAGGAGGAGGGAGAGCCAGCTGCATTGGCTTGCTGTGCGGTAGGAATTACATCATGCAACACCGGTCCATGATTGACTGGTCATGTTAGAGCAGACCTACTTTACAGTTATTGAATCAGGTGGGAGGCAGTCACAGACTCACTGTTTCTACTGCAGACCTGCATGCACTACAGGACCACCCTGCTTGTTAAGATAAAAGTCATAACTTCCATGTTGTGACTCATTTGAAGATACAATGGGTGGCTTTTTAAATATGTGCCATGGCTTAGTGAGTGCAATTTGTGCCTCTGTGTAGAAGGTTGTGGGTTCAAGCTCTACTCCTGAGACACCAGCCCAAATTCCAGGCAGGTGACGCTTGGTCCAGTAGGACTGTGGCGATTTTATCTTCTCCTTGAATACTAAGTGCTGTACCATTGCTGGTGTTGCCTTTTATCCTGTCCTTTGGTAGTAAAAGATTCAATAATGATTATGAAGAGGGGCATTGTTGGGGGTGGGGTTACACTATATTACAACAGTGAATACATTTCAAGAGTGCTTAATTGCCTGCAAACATAGGCCTGCAGTTGTGACAGGCTCAATGTAAATCAGTATCTTCCTTTGTTGGATCTATGTGAGATGTGGCCCTGGAAGTCCATTTCTAATACAACCATTATGTTTTGTTTGCACAGGTAGCATACACCGTTTTCCCATTGGGAAAGCTATTGGTGATAAAGGCATCATTGATTGGAGATTATCGCTTGTTTGAGTGAGGAAAGTGACTGGATACATTTCTTTACACCAAAGGTTTTTAGAGAGTGATGTCTCTTACAGGTAGTTATTGAGGTAGTTAATGTATAACAAAATTATACATTTTAAACATGAATTAAATGAATATTAGATGTCCATAAGGATGAGAGTGAATAGGATAATGGTGTGAGTTTTGTACCTGTAGAATAGTGAATGTCCCAGTACCTGGTACAAAACTGATAGTACTGTGACATTCACTATTCTACAAATGTTGGATGTCAGTAAGAAGGCAGAGGATCCAGTTTTAGTTCGAACCCAGTGTGAACCCAATCATCCTGCCCCAAGCAAACTTGAATGCAGGATCTTAATGCCCATATTTTATTCAGAATCTTTTGAATTCATAACTTTTGAGAAACAGAGATCCAGTGTTGTCCTTTGGGCTCTAACAGCTTTAAGTTTTTTGAGATTTCTCTACTGCCTGAAACTTTCCTGTCTCAATTATGGCTGGAGTTAAAACCAGTTGGAATAAATCGTGACCCTGTCAGTTGGCAAAGGGCCACCATTTCTTCTTTGCCATTAGTTTGAAGGATTTTGCTATTTGGAGGACCCTCTTCTAAAGCACCTTACTGGTCCGTCATATGTGAAGGTTCTCGGCTGTTGGTCATGTATAGCTTTGTTCCTTTAAAAGCAAATATGGGGAAATAACGGAAGAGGCACCTGAGTGAATCCCTTTTTTTTAAATAGAGAATCCCTAGTGTGGAAACAGGCCATTCGGCCCAACAAGTCCACATCAACCCTCCAAAGAGCATCCCACCCAGACCCATCTCCCCTACCCTTTTCCTGTAAACCTGCACTTCCCATGGCTAAAACACCTAACCTACACATCCCTGAACACTCTGGGTAATTTAGCATGGCCAATCCACCTAACTTGCACATATTTGGACTGTGGGAGAAAACTGGAACACCTGATGGAAACCCACATGAACAGTTGCCCAAGGGTGAAATCAGACTCAGGTCCCTGACACTGTCAGGTAGCAGTGCTAACCACTGAGCCACCATGCCGCCCCTATGCCCCACCTGCTGTGATAGTATGAAGAGAGTTTGTGCAAATACATCAGGGTGCCAGTGAAAGGAAACCAAAATGGAGGCAATTCAGATATGCAACTTAGTTTAACTGAATCAACACTTTGAGAAGTGCATTACAAATGTCACGGCAAGCTGTGGACTGAATGCTTTGTGAATGCATAGTACAGTCACTGTCTTGCTTTGAATGGACAACAGTTAACAGTTTCTACTTTGCCATTCTTTCTCAGCTCAGAAAATTTGTTTTTCATTTATTTTCATAGGCAACAGACTGAAATGACAGCATTCACATGGTTGATGAACTGCCTGTTGTATGTGATGTACCAGTTCTATTTGGAGGCTATTCCTGTACTGAGAAAAATAGCAATTTCCTCAGGGTCACATCCTGCTGTGAAACCTTGAGGCTGCTCCAAATGTGTTGCCCAGAGCCACCCTCAAACAAAAATTTCGAAACTCTTTAGGAATGCAGCAGCCTTTTAGAGATCATATCCCATCCTCCCTTAGGTCCTTGAATATTCCCTATGAATGTAGAGCGATGGCATGAGATTTTAAAAACTGTGTTAATTATTTGACCTCTTGCGATTAGCTATCCATTCACCCAGAACACTCATGTGGGACTTTGAGACCTGACTATGTGGACGAATTGAAAATGAACTTAAAAAGCTGCGCATGAACCTGACAAAATGTGTTCATGATAAATGTGAGCATACAGGTTACAATTAGCTAGGCCCAATATTGGAAGCACTGCTAACCAGGGGTTGGTCCATTGCTCCTTCTCCTGGGCATTTTGCTGGCAGCCACTGCTTAGGCCGCAGTGGTCATTGAGAAATTCTCAAGCACAACATCTGCTCTGTTCTGTACTGATCACTTTGGCAAAGAGGTACTAAACCTAATGTAAGGAGCCCAGTGCCTGTTATAGGGCGTGGAGGGATGTCTGAAACATCATCAGATTCAACTTCAGGTTGAATATTTTTCAGATGACCTTGTGGCTTGTAAAACAAGCCTGATGTTAGCACTCCTTCCTGTCCTGCTCACCCCTGCCACCACTATTTTCCTAAGCAACTTTCACAGCCACTGTGCAGTTCATAACAAATAGGAGCAGGAGCCACTTGAGCCTTCTCGTCGTTTAAGAAGCTTGTGGCTGATCTGATATTAGCCTCAACTCCATTTTATTCATGTTACCTCCCCTACAGGTCAGAAATAAATCTGAAATTGAAAGCTTGCCTCAGTAATGGTGACCATGAAACAATCATTGATTGTTGTAAAAATCCAAATGATTCACTAATTTCCTTAAGATGAGGGAGTCTGCCATCCTTAACGGTTGTGCTCTACATGTGACTCCCCACCCACAGCTATGTGGGTGACTCTACTCCCCTCTGCAATGATATAGCAAGCCACTTATTTTTAGGGTGATTGGAAATGGCCTTGATAATGACACCCATGGCCCATGAAAGAATAAATAAAAGCAGCCTATCTCAGTCTTAAATATACTCAATAATTCAGCCACCACAGCTCTCCAAAGTAGAGAATTCCAAAGGTTGACAACCATCTGAGAGAAGAAGTTCCTCTTCAGCTCTATATTAAGTGAGTGACCCCTTATTTTGAAACTGTGGCCCCTAGATCTAGACTCCCCCGTGGGTTTTGAATGTCCTCTCAAAATCTACCTTGTCAAGTTCCCTCAGAATGTTTCAAAGGAAACAAAACCTTTAAATTCCAGTGAAAACAGTAAAGTCTTATGGTTCGTATGTTGTGCTTTGCGAATTCACTTAACTACACTGCCAATTGCAAATCTAATCATTATCTAAAATGCTTTAAAAGAAAAGAAATGGATCAAAGGTCAGCATTTCTTTTGTCTTCCTAATTACTTGTTGTACCTGCATTCTAGATTTTTTTTTTACACATGCAAGGATACTCTGATACCTCCGTACTATTGTATTCTGTAGTCTCTGTGCAATTAAATGACATTTTACTTTTCTGTTCTTTCTACCAAAGTAGAAATCCTCATAAATCCTCACAGTGCCTTTATAATAGAAATTATTTATCTCTGAAATCACATTATTATGTTCTCTCCCATGCCTTCACATATTTCCTAAAATGTGGCACCCAGAATTGGATTCACTACTTTAGCTGAGGCTGAACTAATTTCTTAAATATTGTAACTGTACCTGCATCTACCACTTCCTCTGGAGTTCATTCCACATACTAACCACCCTCTGTGTGAAAAAGTTGTCCCTCACGTCTCTTTTTAAATCTTTCTCCTCTCATCTTGAAATTATACCTGCTAGTTTTGAACTCGCCTACACTCGGTTAAAGACTTTTGCTGGTCACCTTATCTGTGCCCCTCATGGTTTTATAAATCTCTATAAGGTCATCCCTCAACCACCTACCCTGCAGTGAAAAAAAGTCCCAGCCTATCTAGCCTCTCCTCATGACTCAAACCCTCTAGTCCTAGTAGCATCCTTGTAAATCCTTTCTGCAACCCCTTCGATTTAATAATATTCTTCCTATAGCAGGGAAAGGCCCTTTTGAAACTATCTTCCTCACAATGTACAATGCCTCAAATTTAGTATCATATGCTAATATTGAAATTGTGTCATGTACATCAAAGTCTAGCTAATTCATATATACTAGGAAGAGCAGAGTCCTAACATTACACCTGGGAAAACCTTGCCCCAGCCAGAAAAACATCCGTTAACCATTATTCTCTGTTTCCTGTCACTCAGCCAATTTTGAATCCATATTGTTACTGTCACTTTTATTCCATAAATTTGACTTTCCTTGCAGGTCTGCTGTGTGGCTCTGTATCCAAAGCCTTCTGACCATTTTGGTATTTGTTTTCCACACAGCTGAATTTTTGCTCTCACATATCTTCTCCATCATAAAGAAATCTGAAATATGTTTCCTCAGAACCCATTTCACCATCTATATGTTGCTAAACTCTTTAACAGTCCCAGACTTGATTGTTCCTCTCCTCTCCTGGCCACTATTGTTTTTGCTCTTTCAGAACCTTCTACTACTACCAGCAGTCTGTCATGCTCCAAGTCCCAGTTGTCTATTACTCCCAGTCTTCAATGATGTACATTGGCTAGTAATCTTCAATGTCTCAAACTCAGCACTTATGTCCAGGTGCTTAGATCCCTCCGTGGTTTTAATCCTTCCTAATCCCCCCCAAGTGTTACACCAAATTATCTATTCCTCTGCCTCTGGCATCTTGTGTATTACCCTTCCCTTGAACTCAGCATCAGCAGCTCTACTTTGAGGAGCTGAGGCTGCTTTTCAAACCTTCTAAGTCCCTAGCTGCCCAGTCTTAAGACCCTTCAATAAAAAACATCTCTGAAGTCGCCAACTCCATTGTTGACCCTTGCCTGTTTTTTCCCCTCTGTAAACCACATTAGAATTTGTTTTACATTACTGTGTACAATAAATGTAAATTGGTATTAAAGTTGAGAAGAGAGAAGCTGCATTACACCATACTTCTACCTACCACTATGACACTTAGAGAAGCAGCATTTGAAATAGACCATTGTAGAATATATTCTGGATATGTAGAGTGAATACTTAGTGAGAAATGTCACTGGAATATCACTGGAAGGATGTATTGGAAAATCATTAGTACACAACCCGCAGTTTTCTATCCATTATCCTGGTGGCTGGTAATGATTCCCTGATGGTGCAGAATGCCTTTTATGTTGAACTCTTGATATTTGGTAATTGCTTGCCTTTGGGCAGCAAAGTGAAGTCCCTGTACAACGTAGTTTTTGCCATGGAGATAACTCTGGTCCCACACACCCAACAGAGATCTATATTGATAGGAAACAGGGGTCAGAGGGTCCAGGCTTCAATGATGTCGCCCTGTCTCTAACTCGTAGTTTCTTTGAGCACACCATTCCTATTGGAGTATGGTATCAGAAATTACCCCATAGATACCTTCTTGTTGTTTGGACTACTGCATTGCACATATGGGAAACTTGAGGATAGGATATTATAGAGAAAGGCAAGGATGTAAAAGTAAAAGGAGAGAATGTAAAGAAAATGTAATATTTTGTATTCCTCTTTTCTGTACAAACCATGTGCACCAGACTAAGAAGAGCGAAGGCATAATAAAATATAGCAATGTTCATACAAGACTGAAGCAACCAGCTAAGTGCCAAGATAGTCTTTTCCTGCAGTCAGTTCACCCTTGCTGTTTTGTGGGAGAAACAAATTGTTCCTTTGGTTCTGATTGTATGTTCAGGGGATGACATGACACCAGCATGATTCAAGGCTGTTTGCATCCTTCAGGAGAATCAGGAACAAACCTAACTGACAATGCTATCAGAGCAGTGATAGAGTGGAACAGGGAGTGACAGGTTTTGGCTAACAAAGAATTAAGACAATGTGACAAATGCAGATTTAATTTTAATAATATCACAGTGATACTAAAATGCTTACTGTCTTTATTGGAAGAGACAAAGAGCAGGTCACATATCTCATAAGGAGTTTATGAGCAAAGTTGTGGATTAATTATGACTCATGCAGTTTATTCAGATGTGGATATTTAATGTTGTGCTTTTGCATCAATTTTCAAACCAAACTAATTTAGTCATACGTTTTGTTATGAACAGAAGCGTTTGTATAGTTTTTATAAAAAATTCTGTTTGCTTAAATATAGTCTGAAAAGACCTGATATTAAAGGCACGCCATAGCCCCAGTAAGTTTGTTGGAGAAGGCATTTGACCCATTGTAAATGCACAACAAACTAATTTGTATACGAAGGCTGTTATTATCATGGAGAAGGTGAAGTATTATCAATCCGGCCAAGATCTTGACTTTGAATTGTAGGAAGTGTTGTATGAAGATAGAGGTCTGTGGGTGGGTCTTTGTTTTGGATTTTTGTTTTTCTTCATTCAGCGAATAGGGGCTTCACATCTGGGCCAGCAGTAATTTTCCATCCCTAAAGACCCTTGAGAAGGTGGTGGTGAGTTGCCTTTTTGAACTGCTGTAGTCCTGCAGTGCGGTGAGGGAGAGAGTTCCAGGATTTTAACCAAATGATATGAAGGAATGGCAGTATAGATCCAAGTCAGGATGAGGTCAGAAATCTCATGACACCAGGTTATAGTCCAACAGGCTTATTTGAAGACACCTCCACATCAAGTCAGGATGGTAAGTGCCTTGGAGGGGCACTTGCGGGTCATCATGTTTCCATGTTTCTGCTGCCCTTGTCCTTCTCGGTATGTAAGGTGCTGTTTAAGGATCCTTGGTGAATTTCTGCAGTGCAAAATGTAGATGGTACACACTGCGCTACTGAGCGTCGGTGATGGAGGGAGTGAATGTTTGTCGATGTGGTGCCAATCAAGCGGACTGCTTTTCTCTGAATAAATGTTCAGCCTCTTGAGTGTTGTTTAAGCCGTATTCATCCAAGCAAGTTGAGTGTATTACATCAGACTCCTGATGTGTGCCTTGTAGATAATGGATTGGCTTTAGGGAGTCAGGAGGTGAGTTATTCACTGCAGGATTCCTAGTCTCTGACCTGCTGTTGTAGCCACTGCATGAATCTGGCTAGTCCAGTTCAGTTTATGGTCAGTAGTAGCCCCCCAGGATGTTGACAATGGGCAATACAGTGATGGTAACACCATTGAATGTCAAGGAGCAGTGGTTAGATTCTCTCTTGTTGAAGATGGTCATGTGGCACAAATGTTGTATGCCACTTATCAACCCATCTAAGGATCATGAATGGTGCTGAACGTTGTGCAATCACCAGTTAATATCCTTACATTTGACCTTACGATGGATGGAAGGTCGTTGATTTAAGCAGTTGAAGATGTTTGGGATTAGAACTAACCCTCAGGAACTCTTGCAGAGAGACCCTGGAGCTGAGATGACTGATATCTAATAGCCACAATGTGAACCTTTATGACACATATGACTTAACTAGCAGAGAGCCTTTGCCCCCAATTCCCATTGACTCCAGCTTTGCTAGGGCTCCTTCTTGCTTCATATGGTCAAACATGGCCTTGACTTCAAGAGCAGTCACTCTCACCTTACCTCTGGAATTGAGCTGTTCTGTCCATTTGTGAACCAAGGCTATGATGAGGCTCACCACTGTATAATGAAATTCTGTAATAAGGTTCACGAAGGAGCTGTGTGGCCTTGGTGGAATAAAACTGTGCATCAGTAAGCAGGTTATTGCTAAACAAGTGCTGCTTGGTTTGACTGTTGATGACGCCTTCCATTGGTTTACTGATTATCAAGATTAAAATTATGGGGCAGTAATTGGTTAGGTTGGATTTGTCCCATTTTTTGTGTACAGTACATCTACGACAACTGCTCACCCGAACTAAAGACCCACTCCCCGCCATGGACAGGACAAATGTATCTACAAGATCCCCTGTAGTGACTGTGAGAAACACTACATCGGACAAACAGGAAGGAAACTAACAACAAGAGTACATGAACACCAGCTGGCTACAAAAAGACGCAACCAGTACTCACTCATCTCAATCCACATGGACAAGGAGAACCACCATTTCGACTGGGACAACACCAAAATCCTGGGACAAGCTAGGCAGAGACAGGCATGAGAATTTCTAGAAGCCTGGCACTCCACGAAGCATGCTATTAATAAACATATTGAACTTGACCCCATATACATTCCACCACGAAGGAAAACCGGAAGTGAGGCAATCCAACTCAATAGACCCCAGAGTTTAGAAACCAAGCGGGAGAACACAGCGATGCTTCATTGGAGGCTGCACTGAGGATGTTACCCAGCATTGTAGCAAAACGTCTGCGAAACAAGAAACTAGCTCGGCGAGCCAACCAACCTCAACAGTACATCCCTGGACAATTTTCCATATTGTTGAGTAGAACCCAGTGTTGTAACTGTATTGGAACAGCTTGGCAAGGGACGTATAATGTTATGTTTGATTCTGTGTTGACAGTGTTTGGAAGAGTTTTCAGATTTTTTTTTCTATTCATTTGTGGGATGTGGGCGTCGCTGGCTGGCCAGCATTTCTTGCCCGTCCCTAGTTGCCCTTCAGAAGGTGGTAGTGAGCTGCTTTCTTGAACCACTGCAGTCCTCCTATTGCTATTAGGGAGGGAATTCTGGGATTTTGACCCAGTGACAGTGAAGGAATGGCGATATATTTCCAGATCAGGATGGTGAGTGACTTGGAGGGGGACTTGGAGGTGGTGGTGTTCCCATATGTCTGATGTCCTTGTTCTTCTAGATCCAAGTGGTCATGGGTTTGGAAGGTGCTGTCTGAGGATCTTTGGTGAATTTCTGCAGTGCATCTTGTAGATAGTACACACTGCTGCTACTGAGCATCGGTGGTGGAGGGTGTGAATGCTTGTGGATGTCGTGCCAATCATTCGGCTGCGTTGTCCTGGATGGTGTTTAGCTTCTTGAGTGTTATTTGGGCTGCACTCATCCAGGCATGTGGGGATGGTGTATGAATAGAACTGGGCTTTGAAAGCTTGACCAAAATAGCTATTCAGTTCTGGAGCTTTACCACATCAGAAACTTTCTATCTCTGCCTGGATTTCCTTGATTGGAATTTGCAAGTATATCAGAATGTTTCTTGTGGGGTGGTGAGGACTCTGAGGCAAATCGGGAACCTTAAGATCTGCAAAATTACTGAGGCTAGCAAAGTTGATAGTATTGTATCGCTGATTGTTCTGTCTGCGACTCAGAGGCCAGCGCACAAAAAGATGAAAGCAGGTATGATACATTTGGGATCATGGAGATGTGGCTGCAGGGTGACCAGTGATGGGAACTGAATAGTATTTAGTATTTAGAAAGGACAGACAAAAAGGATAAAGCAGTGGAATTGCATTGCTGGTCAAAGTGGAAATTGATGCCTTAGTGAGGAAGGATATTAGTTTCAACATCTGGAATCTGAGAGGGTGGAGCTGAGAAACACCAAGCAGCAAAAAACATTAGTGGCGCTTGTATATTTACTCACCCCCAAACTGTATGGGTGGTTTTTGGAATGGCATTAAACAGGAAATTTGGGACACATGCAATAAAGGAAATTGGGCAAATCAAATTAGTAACAATACCATAGAGGTGGAATTCATAGAGTGTATATGGGATAGTTTACTGGGCCAGTATGTTGAGGAACCAGCTAGACAGCAGGCCATCCTAGACTGGGTATTTTATAATGAGAAAGGAATAATTAGCACTCTAGTGGTGTGAGGCGCCTTGGGGATGAGCAATAAAATAATAGAATTCCTCATCAAGAATGACGTAGTTGATTTTGAGACTAAGATCTTGAATCTAAATAGAGGAAACTGTGATGACATGAGGCACAAGTTGGCGATAATAGATTGGGGAACATTATTTCAAGGGATGTGGAATGGCAATTGCAAGCATTCAAAAAACGTAAGGAGGAATTGCAACAATTGTTCATTTCTATCTGGCGCAAGTGTAAAATGGGAAAAGTGGCTAAACCACAAGGCTCACAAGGAGATTAGAGACAGGGTTAGATCCAAGGAAGAGGCGTACAAATTGGTCAGAAAAAAAAAGCTGACTCGATGAGTGGGAACAGTTCAGATTCCAAAAATGGAGGACAAGGCGATTAATTAAGAAAGGGAAAATAGACTATAAGAATAAGCTTGCAAAGAGCATTAAAACTGACTGTAACACTTTCTATAGATACGTGAAGAGAAGATTAATGAAGACATTTGCAGGTCCCTTAAAGTCAGAAACAGAGAATTTAAAATAGTGAACAATGAAATGGCTGACCAACTAGATATATACTTCAGTTGTATGTTGACAAAGGAGGATGCAAATAACAAAACAGAAATATTAGAAAATACAGGGTTTAGTGAGGTGGAGGTGCTGAAGTAAATCAGTTTTGGTAGGTAAATAATTTTGAGGCAGTTGACGGGATTGAAGACCAATAAATCCTCAGGCCCTGATAAACTACTTCCCAGTGTACTTCAGGAAGTGGCTATAGAAATAGTGGGTGCATTGGTGGTCATCTTCAAGATTCTGTAGATTTTTGCATGGTTCATCCAGATTGCAAGGTAGCTAATGTAACCCCTCTATTTACGAAGGGAAGCAGATAGAAAACCAGGAATTACAGACCAGTCAGCCTGACATCAGTAGTGGGGAAAATGCTAGAGTCCATTATAAAATAGTTAATATCTAAGCAATGGAAAACAGTAGCAGGATCGGACAGCATCAGCATGGATGTACAAAACCGAAATCATGCTTGACAAATCCAGAATTCTTCGAGGATAGAGTAATGTAACTCGCAGAATTGATGAAGGGGAGCCAGTGGATATGGTTTTTTTGGACTATCAGAAGGTTTTTGACAGTCTCACATAAAAGATTAGTGTGTAAAATTAAAGTGCATGGACTTGGGAGTAGGGTATTGAGATGGACAGACAACTAGTTGGCAAACAGGAAACAAAAAGCAGGAACAAACAAGATGCCAAATTAAACTAATCCCTTCTGCCTGCCCTTGGTGCATATCCCTCCATTCCTTGCATATGCATGTACTAATCTAAAAGTCTCTTAAATGCCCCTATCATATCTGCCTCCACCACCACCCCTGGCAGCACATTCTACACTCCTGCCACTCTTTGTATAAAAAATTTGTCCCTTATATCTCCTTTGAACTCCCCCCCGCCCACCTTAAATGCATGTCCCCTAGTTTTAGAAATTTCAACTTTGGGAAGAAGATTCTGACCTTACTTGTGCATCTCATAATTTTATAGACTTCTATCAAGTTTTCCCTCAGCCTCTGCTGCTCTAAAGAAAACAACCTGAGTTTTTCAATCCTGTCCTTACAGCTCATGCCATCTAATCCAGGCAGCATCCTGGTAAACCTCTTCTGCACCCTCTCCAAAGCCTCCACATCTTTCCTGTAATGTGGCGACCAGATTGATTGCAGTACCTAAAGTGTGGCCGAACCAAAGTCTTCTAAAGCTGCAACATGACATCCTGACTCTTGTACTCAGTTTCCCAAACAATAAAGGCAAGCATGCCATATGCCTTCTTCACCACCGTACCTACTTGCATGGTCACTTGCTATGGTCTTGAACCCTAAGATCCCTCTGTACATTAATGCTGTTCAGGGTTCTGCCATTACTGTATATGTTTCCTTAACAAATGATTTCCCAAAGTGCAGTACCTCACACTTAGCCGGATTAAACTCCATCCATCATTTCTCCGCCCATATCTGCAACTGGTCTGTATCCCACTGTATGATTTGACAACCTTCTACACTATCCACAACTGCACTGATCTTTGTATTGTCTGAAAACTGACTAACCCATCCATCTACATTTTCATCCAAGTCATTAATATATATCACAAACAGCAGAAGTCCCACTCCCTGCGCAACACCACTAGGTCCTCCAGCCTGAAAAACAATGTTCCACCACTACCCTCTGTCCTCTATGGGCAAGGCAATTCTGAATCCATGGTGGCCAAGTCACCGTGGATCCCATGCGTCTTAATCTTCTGGATGAGCCTACCATGAGGGACCCTGTCGAAAGCCTTTTTAAAATCCTTGTAGACAACGTCCACTGCTCTACCCTCATAGATCACCTTTGTCGTCTCCTTGAAAAATTCAATCAAGTTAGTAAGACATGACCTGCCCTGCATAAAGCCATGCTGATTGTTCCTAATTAGGCAGTGCTTTTCCATATTGCATGAATCCTATCCCTAAGAATTCTGACCAACAGCTTCCCAACCACCGATGTAAGACTGAATAAATGTGGAGTTGGAAAAGCACAGTTGGTCAAACAGCATCCGAGGAGCAGGAACTTCAATGTTTCGGGCCGAAACCCTTCGTCAGGACATTTATTGACTCTAGCTTTCAGCATCTGTAGTCCTTACTGTCTCCAAACCAGTGTAAGACTCACCAGTCTGTAGTTTCCTGGACTATCTCTATTTCCCTTCTTGAGTAGAGGATCAACATTAGCTACTGGCCAGTCCTCTGGGACCTCTGCAGTGGCTAATGAGGATACAAAGATCTTGGTCAAGACCCCAGCAATCTCCTCTCTTGCCTCTCTCAATAACCTCGGGTAGATACTAGTGGGCCCTGGGGACTTATCCACCTTAATGCTCTTCAAGAGACCCAACACTATTTCTTTCTTGATCTCAAAATGCCCTAGCATGTTAGCATGCTCCATAGAAATCGCACTGTCCTCCATATCCTTCCCCTGGGTGAACACTGATGCAAAGTACTCATTTAGGATTTCAACCACATCCTCTACCTCCAACCACAAGTTCCCTCCTTCACCCTTGAATGGTCCTACCTTCTCCCTAATTATCCTCTTGAATTTTAATATATGTATAGAATGCCTTGGGATTCTCTTTAACCCTACGTGTTAAGTGCTCCAGTGAATTCTGTTTGGGTCCTGGAATTCATGCCATTCTGACTCAGAGGTCAACACTAAGCCAATGAGTTTTGCTATAGGGATTGCTGTAGGCCTTTTAAACTATTCAGGTCATCATGTGGAATTGTGACAAGTTGGAAAATCTATTTTTGTGTTAATAACTGATCCTGTTGTCTTGTAAAAAGAAATAGACTTAAAGAGACTTTCCAAGATGGCTCCTTCCAGTACAGCTTCTGTCTTTGTAATCGGGTTTGATAGCCAGAAAAATGAAACAGGCAGTGAAGCAAAGTTGAGGAATGGGTCAACTTGGTTAGGTTTGGAAGTAGGAGCAATTAACTGTCCTATAATTGTTCTCCAAGGTAGCACCCTCTGGGAGTAGCTTTATCATGATTATTCTCATCTCTGTTTGAGTACTTACAAGCAGAAATTTACAGTAGACTTGGAGCTGCTTGATTTGAGTGTCTTCCTGTTCGCTTGTGATTTAATTTGTTTCAAAATGATGGAGAAAGGAATGACAAGTGAATGGGTTAAATATTTGTTGGCTAAATCAACCAGAATTTATTGGCTTTGTTCTTGAAATGAATCAAAATTATAACATAGCAAACAGTAGCTCTTCATTACAGTAACTATCACAGAGTCTTATAATCTTTAATAGAAGATGGTTGCCTACATTGCCTTGACCTTGTGTAATTTACCATCTTACGCTTGGAGCCAGGACCTGATGTATTTCTTTGAATCTCACAAGAGAAAGATGAGTGTGTTCAGTTTCACGACATGAATCTTGGCACATCTTGACAAGGACTTCTATTGTATTTCTTGTATTTTTAATCAAAGCAACAACTTGTACTTAACATAGAAAAATGACCCAAAGAGCTTAGGAAGGCGCAATGAAAAAAAAGATACTGAGCTAAAAGAGATGTTGGGAGACCTAGTCACAGAAGTGAATTTTAAGGACATACATAAGCATCGAGTATGAGGGAAACAGGATTAAGGCTTTAGGGAGAGAATTCCAGAGGTGCAGTGAAGGAAGGAGCTATGCAGAAGAGGTTAGAGTCACAAGAATAGAATTGGTGAAGCTAAGATAGGGAATGGACTGAGAATCTTAATGCTAAGGTCGATGCGATATATATTTGTCTAAGGAATCTAAGAAAATGTTTGGCAGAGTAGCACATAAAAGTTGGTTAAAAACTTCAAGGACAGTTGAAGAGGAGGGTCAGTGTCAGCTTGGATGAAAAATTTGGCTTATAGACAGGATATTGTGGGTTATTGTAAACTGCTATTTTTCAGACCAGAGATTGATAGGCAGTGGTGTTCTCTAAAGGCCAGTGTCAGGACTGCTGTATTTTTTTGATGTATATAAAAGGCTTAGAATTTAAAATATAAGGTAAAATCTTGGGAAACTCCTGGGAGCAGGAGATGAGTTCAGGGAGGGGTGGTGTTGTGGTTATTACGGGGGCACTTAATTTATCAGGAGGAAGAATGTCAACTTGCCGATGGAGAACTGAAAGTTGTGTTAAATTAATGTCACATTGAGGGCAAATTGGGACAGCACAGTGGCTCAGTGGTTAGCATTGCTGCTTCCACAGAATCAGGGACCTAGGTTCAGTCCCAGCCTTGGGCGACTGTCTTTGTGGGCTTTGCACATTCTCCCTGTGTCTGCATGGGTTCCTGCCTGATGCTCCGGTTTCCTCCCACAGTCCGAAGATGTGCAGGTTAGGCGGATTGGCCATGCTAAATTGCCCATAGTGTCCAGGGATGTGTAGGTTAGGTGGATTAGCCACGGGAAATACAGGGTTATGGGGATATGGCAGGGGGGTGAGTCTGGGTGGCATGCTGTTTGGAGAGTCAGTGTGGACTTGTTGGACCGAATGGCCTGTTTCCACACTTTAGGGATTCTATGATTGTTTTACCTGAAGGCAAGCAGTGGGAATCTTTTTTGAAATACATCAATGTGTCACACGTACTCTGTAAAACATGACTTTCCAGGTGAAATTGCACCTTTGGAATTGAAAATGAGAACCACATGCCTTTAGATTCATGCTGCTTAAATGTGGCATGCGGCAGGCAAAGTAGTCCTCCTACCGGATTTGGACTGAGTGGGAGTTTTTTTCTTTCTTGTATGAATACTCTGGAATGAGGACAAGGGAAGAATTGACGCGTTGAAATCATGGTTGTGGCTGTGAACGTGGAAACTGAGCATGACTGACCAAGGATGTGAGGAGGCAGCCCTACAAAGGCTCATGGAGGACAGAGGCAGGAAGCGGAACTACACAGGGAAGCATGATTGTGCTTCCATAGGGAATGTCAGTGGTGAACTGTGGAGAATTGAAGGTAAGGAGCTCAGGTCAAAGATCTGAGGGAGGTTCAAGGATGACAGATTGATGGCAGGTGACAGGGTGAGGGTAAGTGGAAGGGGCAGCTCTAAAATGATTTGATTTTTGATTTTGATTTTATTGTCATGTGTACAGGACTACAGTGAAAAGTGGATAATGTTGCCACATAAGGAACTATTTAGGCATAAGTTCTTAGATACAGAATCTCAAGAACAAAGTAGAAAGAAACAACAAAGTTAAAAGTTAAATATTTCAGTAAGTATAGTATAGCTTACACTATTATTTTTGTATGAAATAAGGTTAAAAGTTACACATTGCAGACCTTCTTAGTTTTAAGTAGAAAATGAAGAAATAATGCTGAAAATTCAAACATTGCAGTCTTTTTTAAGTGCATAGCCGCAGTGGGACCGCACTTCGAGGACACCTTGAGACCGGAAGTCCATGCTAAGGCCACGCCGGGCCGAGAGACGCCATGTACTGCGGAAAGAGCACAATGCTGGGCCGAGAGACCGCCACTCTGGGCCACTGAGAGATCACCATGCCAGGCTGAACGTCCGCTGGGCTGGGCCAAGCCAAAAGGCCACACCAGGCTGCCAGTCTGCCACTCCAGGATGAAAGACTGTCATATCAGGCTGAAAGTTCACTTCGTCAGGCCGGGAGTTGGCTTTGCTGGGCTGGGAGTCTGCCACGCCAGGCCACAATGTCGGCCCACCAGGCGGGAGGCCGTGTTGCTGGGTTGCGCTGAGTCCATGACCGGAGAAGGAAGAAGACAGATGAAGGAAAGAAAACATCAACAAGAGAAAAAAAAAACACAGAATGGACGAGCTCTGTCTGAAGCTTCCTGTTCTATTGCCATCTTAGACTATGTGTCAGAAGTGAAGCACTGGCAACAGAGGAAACTTTGGGATATAAAGACCATGTCATGTTATTTTTAGTATTTTTGATTGGAGGCTAAAAGAACAAAAGTGAAGCACAGCACAGGAACAGGCTGTTTGGCATGTGTCAGCCGTCATGCCCTATCTAAACTAATAAACAAACCTTCTGCCCTTATTCAGTCCGTAACCCTCTATTCCTTCCCTATTCATGTAACAATCCAGATGCCTCTTAAATGTCACCAACATGCCTGCTTCCCACACCTCTTCTGGCATGCGTTCCAGGCTCCTACCACACTCTGTGTGAAAAATGTCCCTCGCACATCTCCCTTAAACTTTTCCCCCTCACCTTGAATCTGTGCCCCTTATAATTGAAACTTAAACCCTGGGAAAAAGCATCTGACCATCCATCCTATCTGTGCCACTCGTAATTTTGTAGACCTCTATCAGATCTCCTCTCAGCAGCCATCTTTCCAGTGAAAACAATCCTAGTCTTCTTAACCTTTCTTTATAGCCAATGCCCTCGAGTCCAGGCAACATCCTGGTGAATCTTCAGTGTACTCTCTCCAAAGCTTCCATGTCATTCTGGCATTGTGGCAACCAAAATGGCACACAATGTGGCCTAACAAGGGTTTTTTATATAGCTGCAACATGGTTTGCCAACTTGTGTACTGTATGCCCCAGCCAGTGAAGGCAAACATACCATATGCCTTCTTGATCACCTTGGCCACCTGTGTTGCCACTTCTAGGGAACTGTGTACCCGCACGCCCAGATCCGTCTGTATGTTAATGTTCCTAAGAGTTCTGCCATTTACATTATAATTTACACCAGAATTTGATCCTCCAAAATGCATCACCTCGCATTTGTCTGAATTAAACTCCAAGTGCCATTTCTGTGCCCATGTCACCAATCTATCTATATCGCATTGTATCCTTTCACAATTGTTGGCACTATCAGCAACTCCACCAATGTTCTTGTTATCTGCAAACTTACTAATGAGACCACGCACATTTTCTTACAGATCATTTATATATACTCCAAAAAACAGAGGATCTAAGACTGATCCCTGTGGAACACCACTCGTTACAAGTCTCCGTTCTGAAAAACACCCTTCCACTGCTTTCCTCTGTCTTGTATGACGAAGCCATTTTTGTATCCATCTGGCCAGCCCACTCCCTGAAGCCCACGTGATTTTTTGTACCAATCTGCCATGTGGGACTATCAAATGCCTTACTAAAAATGGTAATATTTTAAAACCAAGGACTGTAAGGAATTGCTGTACTTTTAAAAATAAATTGGCTGAAACTCTTTGTGTGCGGTGTTTGTTCAAGTGGTGGGAAATATTTTTGGTGGCATTGCACCTGCAGAGTGAGATTTGGCTGGCAACAAGTAGCTGATTGGTCTGTGCACTTTTGACCAGATGTGGATGTCAAAGGTCACCAGCTTAATGACAATTCTCTGACCAGTTCTGGGATAGTTAAACAACTTACGGTTGTGAATGATACAGTGAGAAGTTTTTGAGCTGATGGAACGGTAGGTTGTGTGTGTGTATCTCTCTCTCTCCAGCAAAAATACCTGAAGCCTGAAGAAAGCAAATTATATTCCCGACCAGTTACTGTAAGCTGCTGCCTTGAACCAGTAACTGAGAGAGTTTGTACTTATTGTACCAACTGCCCTGTGCTTCCTGAGAAGAAGTGAAAGAACCTGGAGAAAGGAGATTGAAGAACAGAGTTCTAGCCAGCAGAAGGAACATCTCAAAATTTTCAAAATCTTAACAAATTGGCAAGGTTTCAGTAGAAACTTAGGAAGCTGGATAATTTGAGGTAAAGAAAATTGAAGTTCCAGTTGTGTTATTACCTATTTGCCTGAACTAGCTGCAATAACACAGCTGCTGAAATCATGACAGCTATGTCAAACAGATCTGCAAGGCTACTTCTGAATAATTTATTCTGTTGCTTATGTTACATCAATAAAGTTACAACTGCAACTTAATTGAGGTGTACTGTGAGGCGTGCTGTGCTTGTTACTATGATTTTATTGACACTTCATGATTGATTCTGCATTCCATACAATTAACCTGACAAGCACACTGTTCCATTGGATATCCATGTAGTATTCTGCATTTTCAAGTTTTTTGCATGAATGTTATTGTGATTGTACAGTGCTTGCTGAGAGAGTCCATGAATGCAATGTAGTTTCTTGATGTGTCGGGTGTGTACTACACGCAATGAAGTTTCAAGGGTAGAAGCAATTTGTTTGTTCTTGGTACCTGAGGTTATATTTGGTTTTGTAGAACATAGAGTTCTTGCCTAATAGTAGACACTCTTTAGCAGACTGTTGTAGCTAGTTTGGATGATCTGTTACCTCCTCCAGGAAGATGGTTTTGCAATGAGGAGAGAAAGGCAAACTATGTAAAGTTATAGGAGAGGAATTTCCAAGTGGTGACTTGAGTGGCTGTGCCTACTTAATGGCATGAAATATATTTTAGCATCCACCTATGATCAAGGGAACTATTTAAAGGAGTGTTTTCTAGGTCTCCTTATTTGTGTCCTCATGGTAGTGGTGATCTTCACAAACCTGTGTGAAATGGGTGCCAAGTGCAGCACATGGAAAGTGGACTGCAGCATTTATTACAGTGTTTCAGAGCGTTGCAGCAGCAGCACGTGTAAAGCCAGGCAAGAAAATGTGGTGCTTGACTCTCATAACTTAGGGTATTAACAGAAGTATCTGTAGAGATAATGGACTCACTGGTTGTAACTTTCCAAAGCTTCCTGGATTCTGGAAAGACCCCAGCAGATTGTACAGCAGGAGATGTAACACTCATATTCAAGAAAGGAGTGAGACATAAAGCAGGAAGCTGTAGGCCAGTGAAGTTGTCTTTGGAAATCTATTATGAAGGAAATAGCCTGGTTGGATTTTGGAGAATCATAATACAGTTAGCATCAGCAAGGTTTTATGAAGGTGAAATTTGTTCAAATTCTGTCAGGATGTAATGAGCTAGGTGAATAACGTCTAAGTAGTAGATATGTATTTGAATTTCCAGAAGGTATTTGATAAGGCACCACTTAAAAGATTACTGCATGATGTTGAAGAGAATATATTAACATGGATAGAGGATTGACTAATCAACAGGAAATATAGCCAAGATAACTGGGTCATTTTCAAGTTGGCCAACTAACTTGTAGAGTGGCATAGGGATCTGTGCTGGATCATCTAATTATGATCCTTTACTGATGATACAAAGACTGGTAGAAAAACACATTCTGAGGAGGACACTGGTTCTGGCAGAAATTTTTTGGGCTCATTGAAAAAAGTGGGAGGCAGCAAGATTGGCAAAATGGTTGTGTGATGTGTTGTTTGTGGGGTTGGGTAGTGTCTTCTACTGCCTTGCCATTTTGCCAGCAGTAGGAAAGTTAATCAAGGGCCACTCCTGCCTCCACTCCACGGTGTCTAACTCATTGCCACACTGACTGCCTGGCACAGCTTTACCCAGTGATAATACCACTCTTTGCTCATTCTTGTGACATATTCTCCCTGGAGCTTTGAGTTCAGCCATGGCACTGCTAAGCTACCAGCCCTCTGATGTAACCTCTTGTAGACAGATCTCAATTGGATGCCAGCACTAGTGGTCATTTGTTAATTGGCAGCTACCAGCAAAGTTAAGCCTGAGGTTCTATCGTCCTCCGAAGCTGAGTCTTCTCCCACATTCAGCATGGCAGAAAGACATCTGTCCTCATAAGAATATTTGGCTCAAAGAGTCTGTAAAGGGATAACAACAAAATAAATAAGTGGGCAATCGTTTTTGCTGGATAGGTGCTGAGTATGTCTCCCTTTGCGGAGGAATATAGGACTAGGGTACACGGTTTCAGAACGAGGTGTCATCAGTTTAAGTTGAAGATGAGGAAATTTGTCTCTGATGATTATGAATGTTTGGTATTTTTTATCCTAGAAAGCTGTGACAGTGAATATATTCAAGACTGAGATTGATAAATGTTTGATCAACAAGAACATTAAGGCTCTCTTGGAGGAAAAGTCGAGTTGAGGCCAAGATCACATAAGCTATGAAAAAAAATTGAAAGCCTCGATAGCCTCCTCTTCCTGTAATGCTCTTAAGTTCTTAACAGTCCTAAATAAATGCAAATTGTTGTTCCTGTAGAGAAAACTATTCTGGTGAAAGAACAACTAAGTTGATGTTGCTTAATGCTCTCTTGTCCACATTTGTACAGAGGGATTACCTTGTTTATTTTAAATACATCAATCATCAATCTGCTCATATCACAAAATATGGTTTCTGATTTCACATATTTGATGCATGCATTGACTTCATTGTGTTTTTGACTGAAATAATGCTTAACGCTGGTCAAAGTGGATAATCATAAATACATTCATCTTTTTTGTTTCCTTTACAGAGGGACGTTTGCATCTCCAGGATATCCCTTCCATAACCAGCAGAGGGCACCTGGAGGCCACCCCAGACCTGGTAGTGGACTCTTCCTACTACAGCAACTTTTATCAGCCATCTCTCTATCCAGCTTACTACAACAATTTATACAACTATCCCCAGTACCAGGTGGCGGTGGCAGGAGATTCACCAGCTTCTGACGTAAGCTCAACACTGGGAGGGACAACAGTGAAAAACAGCCTTCGGGGCCTATCTGCATCATTAGTGCCTGGTCAGACTGGAAACCAGTGGCAGGTAGGTTGTTAATTGATTCCTCCATGACAAAATATTATTATTGCCATTTTGCTAATGTGTGTGAATATTTAAACTAAGCTGATAATTGCAGTAATAATGCAAGAATTAGAATTCTAAAACTGGAATTAGATTTTATTATCATGTGTCCTGTAAAAATCATGGTGTGTATCAAGGAACTTCCTGACTTTTTCTTCTGCAGGAAATACCCCAGCTATGAGGTTGAAGAAAAGGGGTGGGAGCTGTTAGAAAATCTGCCAGATTTTTGTCCACTCAATTAACCTATCTATATTTGTCTGCAAACTCCTAATGTCTTTTTCACAACATACTTTCTTAACTATCTGTGTACCATCTGAGAATTTAGCTATTATGCCTTCACTCTCCTCATCTAAAACCTTGATATAGATTGAAAGTTGAAGCCTTAGGCACAGGCCCTTGCGAGACTTCACTTGTCACTTCTTGACAATCAGACAATGACCCATTTATATATAAGCACTGTCTATTGTCAGCCAATCTTCTATCCATAATTATATGCTACCTCCTAATCATGAACTTTTATTTTTCATAAGAAGCTTTGATCTAGCACGTTACCAAATACCATCTGGAAATCTAAGGACAGTACATCTACAGGCTCCTTTTATCCACAGCATGTCACTCCTCATAACAACACAAATAAATTGATTAAACATAATTTCCCTTTGATGAAACAATACTGACTCTTCCCAATTACCTTGAGTTTTTGTAGTGCGCAGCTTTAATTTCTTTAATGATTGATTCTGATACCTACATGACAGATGTCAAGCTACCAGGCTTATTACTTCCTGTTTTCTGCCTCTCTCTCTTCCTGAATAGAGGGATTATATCTGCTACTTTCCATTCTGATGGAACCTTTTGAGAATCTAGGGACTTTTAGAAAATTAACAATGCATTTACTACCTTTCTCGCAGCCTCTTATAAGACCATGAGATGAAGTTCATCAGGACCTGAGGACTGTCAACCCACAGCGTTTCATCTTTGTTATTGTAAACCAGTAACTCATTATTCTCGTTCCTTTTTAATTACCTGTAGAAACTTTTGTAATTGGTTTTTACATTTCTCAGCCAGCTCTATTTTCTAATATTCCAATTTCTTTCTACTGATTAACCTTTTAGTTATTCTCTGCTTTTCTTTATATTCTATCCAATCATCTGCCACTCACCTTTGCAGAGTTAAATGCTTTTTCCCTACATTATGTTTACCCTAGCTTCTTAAGTTGACCATGGATCGTGGATCCTCCAATTAGAATTTTTCTTAATTGTAGAAATGTACTTATTCTGTATAAAAGCAAAATACTGCAGACGCTCAAAATCTGAAACCAATAACAGAATGCTGGGGAATCTCAGCAGATCTGGTAATATCTGTGAGGAGAGAAACAGAATTATCATTTGAGTCTGTTGTGAGCCTTTCTCAAAATTAAGCTCTTAAGAGTAATACCTGACTTTTAATGTTGACCGTGTTTCTCTCTCCAAAGATGCAGCCAAACCTGATGAGTTTCTCCAGCATTCTGTTTTTTAAAGATGCTTCTGAATATTCTGAAATTTCCCATTTAAATGTTTGCCACCATATCCTTATTGATCTCTTGCCTAGTATGTCAGTTCACTTCAGCTAGCTCAGTTTTTATGCCCGTATAGTTTAAAATACTTACTTTAGAACCCTCTTCTTCCTCTCAAACTGGATCTAAAATTCTATCATGTTGTGGTCGCTGCTACCTAGGGGTGCATTTACTCCAAGGTCATTAATTAGTCTCGCCATCTCACAATACCAGTCTAATATAAACTCCTTTCTGGTTGGTTCCAGAATACACCACTCTTAAGAATCTATCTCAGAAGCCTTCTGTAACTTCCTCATCCAGACTACTTTGTCAGAATGCGTGGTTCAGCTTAAGAGGTTGTAAACCCCTCCCGCTAGTGAGTTCTTTCCCTTACCATTCCACACCTCTGCCCAAACCAAAGGATGGGGGGTACAGCCAAATGTTCACTTTTTAAATATTTTAATGCTTCTTGGATCCTTGATTTTAACAAATCTTAAATCTTACAGGTTTAACCATAACTGGATTTTACAGACTGAGAAGTCCAGAAGCTCAAAGCAGGCAAGGAGAAGCTCAGTGTCCTTGCAACAGGGCTTGTGGGCCAGAAGCAGAAGAATGCAGAATATTTGCTTCTCGCCCACCATGCTACCTTGTTCCTGCCATTGGTACCAAACACTCAGCCACCTACTTCTTCTTGCTGTTGGTCCACTCCCCTCTGTCACCTGTTCCTCTCTGGGGTTTGGACATTCCCTCCCCCTTCTAAACTCAAACCTCCCATCATAGTGTCAGTTCCTTTCCTCTGCCCTCCTTTCTTTGCCTTACAGGGAACCAGGACAGTTAATCAGGTTGGCTTTAGGACGGAACTTATTGAAAAATAAAAACTTGCATGCTGTGGAGTTAAAACTTTCTGACCAGAGGTCTTCTCAACCCAACTTATGTTAGTCGCCACTCTCAATATAGGATCATTGCATTTGAGCAAACAGCCAATTGTGGTACTGCTTTCTTGATTTATTATGAATGTTTAATTTTACGTTCCTGTATGCTAATTAACAATTCAACTTGGAGCTGTACAGGCCAGCTGTGTCCTGACGACCTGTTCGGATATAATGATTATCCAATACTTACGAAGTCAAACAGTTTGATAATTTGACATCTCTTTAACTGTCCTGTTACTTGCTTTTGACTTACAGATGCAGATTAGTTTGTTTGTTACAATTAGGTTGTGTTCTTTAGATTTTGAAGTGCATTGTATATCTAAGACAAAGTGTATAATTTAAATTGTGTCTGTTTTAATTTTCAGAGAAATGAAAGTGATGAGAAGGTAAGCTGTCTTTTTCTTCCAATTTATTAACTTCTGCATGGCAATTTCTTACTCTTCCACTTGTTCAAATTGCTTGCAGATCTAAATACCTTCTTTCATTCAAATAATTGAGTTCATTTACTTAGTTTATGTTTCTCCTCACTTTGTGCATGTTTTAACCTTGTCTTTCTACCCGGGTCCATCTGCACAGCATTTCCATGTAGCTGAGATGTACATTATGTGACTTCCAACATTATAGTTCTTTGCTGTGTTCATGCTTCAGGGATAGGTGATATAAATATAACAAAGAACAGGAGGCCCAGCATATGTTACAGACAGAATTTCTGGCTGATCCTTAAGCAATCGGGAGGATCCTAGAGAAGGCATAGGTATCTATCTGAAATACATTATCCTATGCATCCAGTGTTGTATGTTGTAAAATTCATTTCTTTATGAGTTTCAAGGAAGATATTGAATTGGAATAAAGTGGTGGATGGAACTGACTAGTAATCTGAACTCTAGGCATTAAAGTATGAGAGAAACTGTCTTGCTGATAAAAACAAACACTGCAGATGCTGGAAATATGAAATAAAAACACAAAGTGCTGTAGAAACCCAGCAGGTTTGGCTGTATCTGTGGAGAGAGAAACAGCTTTAACACTTGAAGTTCAATGTCATTCTTCTTTGGAACAGTCCTGCTGATAATAGCCATGTTAAAAAGGTAGCCTGAAAAAATACATACGCATTCACTTCCTTGTTAACTCTGCACCTCGTTTAGTGTCCTAGAACAGTCAGTTTTCAAAAGGAAAAGCACACTCTGGGGAAACTATAGGTAAAATAACCTAATCAAAACGTTCAAGCTTTGTCAAATTGTACAGGTTATTGTAGAGAAGAATTACTGGGCTGAGACAATTGCTGAAAAGCAAACTCCAGTTCAGTGCTCAAGGAATAAAGACATGATTGTGTTGATAGGCTACTGAAGAAGTCTAACTTAACCAAAGGAACGAGTGCGAAACTCTTCAAAATTGTACCTGATGTGCCTGGATTTGCAGCTGTTCAGTAAGTTCTAATTACATTTATCTTAACTATGGTAACTTTCAGTATAATACAGAAAAGACAAAAAGAAACAATGCATAGAAATGTAACATACAAAACAGCAAAATTATAAGGTAAAATTTCTAAATACATTTACATTGTGCTCTTTAGAACTTGTGCAAATTTATCATGCATCTTAGTGTCTGTATATAATGACTTAACAGTTTTTTGCCATTACTTTTTGTGTTCACAGATAAGTCTCAATCAACTAGTTCTAGCCCATCCATTATGGAATGTGAATATATTGGAGAACACTGCGGATGTACCAGAACACATTCATACTGTTTTTACAGAGCTTTTGCTTGAATTACAGAGAGCGATCAGGCAAACCCCACAGAAGTTCTCCTCTCAGGAGTCTGGTGATGAGGAAAACTTGTTGCTTGGAAGCAACATGACATTTCCAGTCAGAGAGAGTATTTCAGAGTCAGCTGTTGCATGGTTGGAGGGCCAGTCTATGCCAGCTTCTCTGCATGGTTTATCGGAAGCTTCTCAATCTTTCAGAAGGTCTGTCATTCATTGATGCAGATTCTTGTACCACCCACAGAAACACAGATTTGAGAGTTATGGGGACTTCTGATGTGTACCATAGACAGTAACCATACAAACTCTAGCATCAGACTGCGTGATTTGTAGCTGTGCTAGGGTATGATTGACTGAGCTTCCTTGCCCAGTTGCTCATTGCAATGAATTTACTCACCTGTTGTTAGCACATTGGAGGTAGATCATTAATTTAGGGCCTTATTTATTTTTCCATGCCTTTGATAGCCTCTATTCCTGTTTCATCTTTTCAAACTCAGCTTGTGCATGGGTTGGCCCCTTCACTGTTGTGGACCAGCACTTTCTGCGCAGAAAATAGAACTGTCTCTGGAATGTCCAGGTATGGTACTTTTACTCTTGACAGCTCTGACAACCATGTATTAATAATGTGGAGAAGGCTGTAACTACACTGCAAAGTGAGCTTGTGACCATAATGTGATTTGTTCTCCATATAGCTGCCTGGTATTTCCCAAATACAGTAGAACTATTGCAGGTTAAATTGGGCTGAAAAGCACCTTTTTTTGGGCATAGCGTTGGTTCCTAAAGAATTGGAATGTCAAGCAGAAGGTTTATGTACAGTTGAGACTGGAGGGCTGCTGCCTCCCATCCGGAATGCACCTACTTCAATTCCCTTCCCAGCTGCAGCTTTGGCTTTCCCTGACACAGTCAGTTCCAGTCCCCAGGAAAACTAACTTAAAAGACCATATGTATATAATAAAATGAAAGAACTCAGCACCAGCCACTACCACTTTACTGATGATCCTGACCCCAGGTGCACAGGATAAGCCCTTACCTTTCGCGAAACCCCCCCCGTGCCAACTTTTGATGATAAGATCCACAACCTCAGCATCTAAGGCCTTCCATATCTTTACACTTATGTACAGGTAAAAGTGGAAACGGTGGAATTTAATCCCTGTTTTTGTTAGGACATCATTGAATCTTGTCCTGTTGGCAAGTGTTCAGCTGTAGTTTGGACTGAGTATTAAAAATAAGTGGAATTTCCGTAGGAAATTGAGAGAACCCTCATGGAAACTCAAATTCAGTGAGTTTACCAAATTTATAATCTAAAAATTGGCGATGTGTGTGGTGTCTTATCTTGAAACTGCTGGTCAGTCTATTAAATTTCTTTTCCTGCGCTATAACCAGGTTTTGTTTTGCATTTGTATACTATTCCACTTCTCAATGTGCCCTTTCACCAACTTAACGTGAGATCTGTTGACCCTCCAAGGGGATGAAGAATATGCTTCTTTTCAAACAGCTGCTCACCAACCTCTTCAGAGCTGAATTTCAAAGTTCCAGGGCCCTGCTGGAACACTTTCTGCCTCCATCCATCTTCCTTCAGCTCCAAAATGTTTCTTCACTACTTCTGCTACAAAAAAATGCAGCTCCCTTTAAGCCACAGCAGAACATGTTTTTAATCAGCCTGTAGAGAGATGCTATTACTGTATATATCTCTGGAGCAGGTGGGACTTGAACACAGGAGGCCAGAGGTTGAGACAATACCACTGTACCACCAGAACCCTAAGCAATGGCAGACCATTAACAAATTACAGCAGCACTGAATTTCCAGCACCCAGTAAATGAAATGAAAATAGAAAGTCTGCTTGACACTGACACTTCAAGCAGAATCTACCAGGCCAGCCTGGAACCTTTAGAAGTGTGAGCAGGAGAACTTACTGGCTGGGAGGCAGAAAGTCAGTTCCCCAAAAACAGGTTAAAGTTTTGCTGTGTTTGCACTGGGCTTTTGTTTTGCATTCATTAGTGTGTCAATAATACTCATTAATATCACAGCCCATTGGAATTACACTCATGAGTGCAATCTTGTTATCCAATAACAGGAAACCCTTGTATTCACAAACCCGACTATATATTATACTGTGAGGCATTGCTTCTTCCAAGCTCTGGCAAGTACAAACCTCACTGACTCGGCTTCTTCATAAACAACTAGTCATTTGTACAAACGCTGAGAGTGTAAGGGTGAACCCTGACTGAGTTGACCAGCAAATAAGAGTTCTCAATCATTTGAAGTCTTCTTTCTCGTAGTGGCTCCATGTGAGGGATGAAGCCTCTCTGAGTCCAGCAGCTCACCAAAAGTCTCAGTTATATGCAGCAAAAACAGAAGTTGCTGGAGAAGCTCAGAACTGAGGAAGAGTTAATAAGACCATAAGACATAGGAGCAGAAATTAGGCCATTCGGCCCATCGAGTCTGCTCTGCCATTCAATCATGGCTGATAAGTTCCTCAACCCCAATGTCCTGCTTTCTCCCCGTAACCCTTGATCCCTTTGATATTCAAGAACCTATCTATCTCAGTCTTAAATGTACTTAATGACCTGGCCTCCACCTCCGTCTGTGGCAGTGAATTCCGTAGATTTACCACACTCTGGCTGAAGAAGTTTCTCCTTATCTCCATTCTAAAAGGTCTTCCCTTTACTCTAAGGCTGTGTCCTCAGGTCCTAGACTCTCCTACCAATGGAAGCATCTTCCCAACATCCACTTTGTCTTGGCCATTCAGTATTCTGAAAGTTTCAATTAGATCCCCCCCTCATCCTTCTAAACTCCAGTGAGTATAGTCCCAGAATCCTCAAACGTTCCTCATATGTTAAGCTTTCCATCCCTGGGACCATTCTCATGAACCTCCTTTGAACCCGCTCCAGCGCTAGTACATTCTTCCTGAGAAATGGGGCCCAAAACTGCACACAATACTTCAAATGTGGCCTGACCAGAGCTTTGTAAAGCCTCAGTAGTACATCCTTGCTTTTATATTCAAGTCCTCTTCAAATAAATGCTAACATTGCATTTGCCTTCCTGACTACTGACTCAACCTGCAAGTTTACCTTGACAGAATTCTGGATTAGAACTCCCAAGTGTCTTTGCACTTCAGACTTCTGAATTTTCTCCCCATTTCGAAAATAGTCCATGCTTTTATTCTTCTTACCAAAGTGCATGACTTCACACTTTCCCATGTTGTACTCCATCTGCCACTTCTTTGCCCACTCTCCTAAGCTGTCCAAATCCTTCGGAAGCCTTTCCACCTTCTCAATACAACCTGTCCCTCCACCTATCTTTGTATCATCTGCAAACTTAGCCAGAATGCCCACAGTTCCTTCATTGAGATCATTAATGTACAAAGTGAAAAGTTGTGGTCCCAGCACTGACCCTTGCGGAACACCACTTGTCACCGACTGCCATCCTGAGAAAGACCCTTTTATCCCCACTGTTTGCTTTCTGCCAGACAGCCAATCTTCTATCCATGCTAGCACCCTGCCTCTAACACTGTGGGCCCTTATCTTACTCAGCAGCCTCCTGTGTGACACCTTATCAGAGGCCTTCTTGAAGTCCAGATAGATAACATCCATCGGCTCTCGTTGGTCTACCCTGCTTGTTACTTCCTCAAAGAATTAAATGGACTCGAAACCTCAACTCTGCTTTCTCTCCACACATTCTGCCAGACCTGCTGAGTTTCTCCAGCAGCTTCCATTTTCGTTTCAGATTCCTAACATTTACAATTCTTTGTTTTATTTCGAACCATCAGCAGTCTGGCTTGTCGCTATTAAATGCTTACAGTAGGCGTAAAGTGTGACCAGACCACCAGACCACCAAGACTTCCCAAGTGAGGCAGTTACACTGGCTGGTACCAGAAAACTTGACCAGTGCAGGCAAGTGGGACACAATTCAAAAGAGGGCACAACTCAAAAGGCTATCTTATGGAGTTGTGCGTCCTTGTCATATACAAGCCTTTGGTATCAGATATGTACATTCACCTCATTGTAATGAACAGTCAGTGAGCTGATGATGCACGAGCTGCTGAGTGCTGTAGCTCCTTCGATCTTTTAAGTATGAATCCTGGCACATGTGTGAGAGACAGTACCACAGGAACTACAATAAAGTGACATATGACTGTGGATGAGATATCTTATTGAATTGCCTGCCACCCAACTTCCTGTGTAACAATCTCTGCAGTGGCAACTCAGTCACTCATATTCATAACATGAAATATTGAGTGGACAATGCAGGATATCGAAGATCATTCATCCTCTTGTGGCACGGGAGTCAGGTTCTCTTGAGTTGCTTGCCTTTTCCTGTACTCTTCAAAACAACTTTTTACAATATATATAATTGACTTGGAGGACGAGAGAAAATGCACTGTTAGCCAAATTGGCAGATGACACTAAATTGCAGATGACACTAAATTAGGTGGAAAGGCAGGTTGTGAGAAGGATCCAAACAGTTTACAGAGAGATATTGAGAAGTTAAATAAGTGGGCAAAATGTTGGCAAATGGAGTATAATGTGGGAGAATGCGAAGTTGTTCACTTTGGAAGGCAGAACAAAAGAACAAAAAATTATTTGAATGGAGGGAAGCTGCTGAAAGTTCCAACACAATGGACTTGGGGGGGACTTGTGCACAAAACTCAGAAAGCAGGTGCAGCAGGTAATCAGGAAGGCTAATGGAATGTTGGTCCTGATTTCAAGGGGGTTGGAGTCTGTGACTAGGGAAGTCTTACTGCAACTGTACAAAGTCAGAAATCACATGACACCCAGCTATAGTCCAACAGGTTTATTTGAAAACACGGCTTTCGAAGCCTTACTTCCAGGAGTAAGGCTCTAAAAGCTTGTGTTTTCAAATAAACCTGTTGGATTATAACCGGGTATTGTGTGATTTCTGACCTTGTCCACTCCACCCCAACACCGGTACCTCCACATCATGCAACTGTACAAGGTGCTGGTAAGACCACATCTGGAGTACTGTGAGCAGTTCTGGTCCCCTTAATTAAGGCAGGATATCATTTCATTGGAGACAGTTCAGAGAAAGTTCATTATGATGATTCAGTATGGATGGATTATTTTATCAGCAAAGCTTAAACAGGTTGGAACTCTACTCACTGGAATATAGAAGAATGAAAGGTGATTTCAGTGAAACATAGGATTTGTAATGAGCTTGACAAGGTAATTGCTGAGAGGATGCTTCCCCTCATGGGAAAGTCTCGGATCAGAGACCATTGTCTCAGAATAAAAGAGGTGCCAATTTAAGACTGAGATGAGGAGGAATTTCTTCTTTAAGAGGGATGTGAGTTTTTGAATTTCTTTGCCACAGAGAGCTGTGTAGGTAGACACTCCTTGTTCATATTTAAGGCTGAGATAGATATGTGATCAGTTGGGGAATGAAGGATTATGTGAACAAAGCAGGAAAGTGGACATGAGCAATGTTGGATCAGCCATAATCATATTGGATAGTGGAGAAAACTTGAGGTGCTGAATGACCTACTCGTGTTCCTATCTCATATAGACTTGTGGTCTTAAGCCCACAGAGGCAGGCAGCCTGTAACCGAACATCAAAGATGCTGTGCACTCAGAAAGAAGTACAAGCAATACATTAAGCTGGCACTTGTAACTCAGTGCTGTAATCTGAATGAGGACCCAAAAAGCAAGTTAAGAGCCATATGTTGCATGAATCCATGTGAGCGCACAAGTATCCCGTGTGGATGTATGAGATACACGTATGCTCTTGTGCGCAAAGCAACCTGGCAGAAGCATGCAAGTCATAGGTATCCCTGAGAACCAAGTAAATTGTTGAAGGGCTTATGTCAGTGTCTTGAATTGGTCCCAGAGCAGGCATGATCTGCTAGATTGCCAGTGCTGTCTTTCATGGATGAAGAGTCCAGGAGAATGGTATCCAAGAACCCTGCATGGACATTATTGTGAAGAAGCAGTTGCATGGTGGCCAGGACAAGCGTTCAGTGATCTGCAGCCACTACATGCCCTCTCTGATTTACTACTTGGTAATTCTTGTCATTTAGTTTCTTGATGGTGAAGAGGAGAATTGGAAGTGGGTATAAATAGAGGGAGTTGGGTCTTCAGTGAGATGCAAATCCGTGGAAATAAGGTACTTATCACTTGATGAGAAGATTGTAAAGTTGTCACTTAATGTTTGTGGGGAAATTGTGAAAACTTTATTCAGTGTCAACAATCAGATTTTTTCATTTCCACTATATTCTCCCATCTTTCTTGGGCCACACCAGGGATGAGAAAATTCAGCCTTACTGTTTTGCTACTGGCAAAGTAATGAGATTTAGAAAAAGTAAGTCCGTACTTTTTTCACTGAGTCTAACTTGCCAGTTAGACAGTTATAAAAAGTTTTATAATTTGAAAAATAAAGAAGATGAAAACTTATATAGAATAAGTGGTAAATAGTCTAGATAAATTGAGATTTGGTTTGGCAACACAAGACAGAACATAAATGGTTTGATTGTGGACATAGTAGGATGGAAGTGACATAGTGGGATTTCCACTTTCCAAAGATGTTTCTCATCTCCCTTGATGTGGAGGTGCCCATGTTGGACTGGAGTGGGGTGGACAAAATGTCATCTCTTCTTTACACTGATAAAACTTACAGTCCTCTCAGGACCGTGACTTGAAAGGAATTCGGAGATTTGCATATACATATTAATCAATTAAAACCTTTTAACTGATTAAAGATTTAACAGCATCTTAGGTTTGTTTAGTACATCCTCATCAATGTTGTGAACCTTTGACCTTTACTTATAAATTCAGTGTCTGATACTACCTCTCTCACTAATACTTGAAGAAGGATGAGGCTCTGAAAGCTTGTGTTTTCAAATAAACCTGTTGGACTAGAACCTGGTGTCGTGTGATTTCTTATCTCCCTTGAACTTTTGATATGGTTCTTGGTTATATAATCAGGTTACATTCCTGCTCTGGTCTTATGGGGATCTTACTTGGTTACAACTGATAATTGGTGTTACGTCTGCAAGTATTTATATGCCTGCAGTAGGCTTTTTAAGCTGACAAATCTTCAAGTTGGAACATAATTATCTTGCAAGTTGAATGAGTGAAGCGATTCATAATATTGCACTTACGTCATAATTGTATTGTAACAGTTGTAGGCCTATTGAAAGAGACACCCTAGAGGAGAGTACTCTCTTCGATGTTCCAAGGTGTCCTCTTCACAGCAGAACTGTCCATGATACCTGGTTCAGTCAGTCTCCAGGAAAATCAAAACCTGCATCCAAATATGGAAAAAAAGAGTCACAAAAAGTACAATAACGCAAAGGTGTCCCACAACCTTAGAAATGTGTATTGTTAACCCATTTGAGACTTGGGGAGGCAATGGCCTACTGGTAGTATCATTGGGCTGTTAATCCAGAGACCCAGATAATGTTCTGAGGACCCAGGTTCAAATCCTGCAATGGCAGATGGTGGAATTTGAATTCAGTAAATATCTGGAATTACCAGTCTGATGATGACTGTGAATCAATTATTGATTGTTGGGGGAAAAAAAACCCATCTGGGTTCACTAATGTCCTTTAGGGAAGGAAACTGCCTTCCTTACCTGGTCTGGCCTACATGTGACTCCAGACCCATAACAATGTGGTTGACTCTTAACTGCCCTCTGGGCAATTAGGGATGGTGCTTAGCCAATGATGCCCTCATCCTGTGAATGAATAATAATAAAAAAAAAATTTAATGTATGGGCATAAAAGACCAGGACAGCTCTTCAAGTTATACATGGCTAAGTTTACATTCATCATTTATTAAAGGATACCAAAGGAAGTAACTACAGAAATTGTGGGTGGACTGGTATTAATCTTCCAAGATCCTTAGGTTCTGGAAAAGTCCTGGAGAATTGGAAAACTGGCAATGTAAGTCACTTTATCAAAAAAGGAGGGAGCCAAAAAACAGGCAACAGTAGACTGGTTAATGTAACACCAATTATTGAGAAAATGTAGAGTATTAGTAATAGTAGAGTATTTAAAAGAATATAATATCATTGAGAGTCAGCAGGACTTAATGAAGGAGAATTCATGCCTGACAACTTTGTTATACTGTTTTGAGAAGGTAACAAGCAGGATAGATGAAAAGGAATCAGGAGATATACTTGAATTTGCAAAAGTCGTTTAATAAGGTACTGCATGTAAGACTACTTAATAAGATAAGGGCGCTTATGTTCGGGGCAATGTATTAGCATGGATACAGGATTGTCTAAATAATTGAAGTCAGAGTTGGGATAACAGGGCTTTTTCAAGATATCAACCTCTTTAACTACTGGAGTGCCAGAGGGATCAGTGTTGTGGCCACAACTGTTTCCAATATTTATGAATGGCTTGGATGAGGGAAGTGAATTTACTGCTGCCAAGTTTCTGAATAATGCAAAAATAGATAGAAAGACAAGTGGTATGGACGATAAAAGAGTCTACAGAGGGATATAGACAAGTTAAAACTGGCAGATGGAACATAAAATGGGAAAATCTGAGATTACGTACTTTGGCAGAAAGAATAGAGGAGTTGAATATTGCTTAAAAGGAGAGAGACTGAAGAAAGCATCAGCACAGCAAGATTTGGGGTCGTCTTGCATGAGTCGCAAAATCTAGCTTCCAAGTTCGGTGGGAAGGCAAATGGAATGTTGATCTTTATTTAATAGTTAATGAAGTATATACGTAGGGGAGGTCTTGCTAAACTATACAAGGCACTAGTCAGACCACACCTGAACAATTTTCGTCATCTTATCGAAGGAAAGATAATGAAGCGGTCCAGACAAGATTCATTAGGTTGATCCAGGATATGGAGCAATTATTTTACAAGGCAAGATTGAGTATGTTGGCCCTGTAATCTTTGGAGTTTAGAAGAATGAGAGATGACCTTTTTGAAACATATAAGAAACATAGGATGTAGGGTGGATATGGAGAGATGGGTTCCTCTTGTGCAAGAATCCATGATCAGAGGGCATAATTTCAGAGGAATGGACAGTCTATTTCAAGTAGAGGAGGAATTTCTTGTCTTAGAGGGCAGGGAATCTGGAATTCTTTACCCTGGAGAGCTGTCAAAGCTGGGTTATTAAATATATTCAGGGCTGAGGTAGACAGATATTTAATCAGTAAGGAAATCAAATATTATGGGATAAAGGTAGGGGAGTGAAGTTGAGGATTATCAGATCAACCATGATCTCATTGAATGGTGGAATGGATTAGATGAGCTGAATGTTCTGCTTCTGCTCCTACATCTTGTGGTTTTATTTGCCACTTGAACAGCATCTACAGAATAAACTGACATATTTTGGCCTATAGCTGGTTGTTTGGGTCAGTCCTCATTGCTCCATTTATGTCAGGGTTTTCGAACTTGTTGATACATTACTTGACATCCCTGCAGGCTTTTAAATCCTGCAGTAATACCTGACTTTCTGTTTCCAACTTGTAATATCCCAGCGATGGGCCTTTTCCACATTGGAAGTGCACGTTATATTGATTTTGAAATTATTTTCAGGGTTAACTTTCAGTGGGTCATATGGGTTTTCTTTTCACATGGCCCTAATTCTGCTTGCATTGCATTTGCTAAGTTCCAGTTTACATATATGAGGGACTAAATGTGTCTTTTTGGTAGACCCTAGAAGCATCTGAATAATGGCCCAGTTATCGATTGGAGACATCTTTCAGGTTGTAATTGTAAGTGGGGTGCTAATATTGCTTTGAAAGTATTTTTTGTGATTTTTTTTGTGGGCCAACAGAAAAGATCGGAAGATGTGTAGAAAGGGATGGAGAAAAAAAAGTGTATGAATAATCAGCAATAGAAGAAAACGATAAGAAAAGAATAAAATTAAGACCAGTTAAGACAGTTAGCTGGATAAGAAACCCTGTTTATGTATTGGATGGGTTTTGAGGCTCGAAACACAGGAGAAAGTCACCATCTGAAAAAAGATACGTTAAAGCTTTGGCAAGGATTCCTCATTCTCCTGGTAATGTATCTCTTCTCTTTCAACCAATGTGTGATTTCCAGTTAATTTCCAGAAGATTCTCGCTCAATTGCAAATAATGTTGCATTCCATTCACTAATGTTAAGCACTTTCCATTTGATTGTTGTAAAATTCTTACAGTTCTTCTTAGAGATATCAAAATAGATTAGACCAACAGGAAACAGAATTTCAGTATTTAACAGTGCTGTTCCTTGTTTGTCTGCTGGGTTATTTGGATTCTTATCAGCACCAGCTTACTGCAATAAAGATAATATTTTCATTTGAATTGTGGTCTCCTTTTTAAACAAATTTCAGTAAATCTTCACAATTTTGCTGTTCAGTTCCAAGATTCAATTCCAGACAATAATTCCAACCAAAGTGATGTAGCTTTTAAGAAAACATATAAATCATTTTTACAATTTGAGTGCAGTCATGAGTGTATAGCATTTTAATTTGTGACACTGTCTGAACTGCTTGCATTTTAAATTGTTGCTTTTATGCATCCTGATGTTTTGACAGGAAATTCACAAGCTTTTTTTTAAATGAGAATTTTGAGTGCCCGAGATTATTGATGAAACAGAATGAGGATTATAGTTTATTAAAATAGATGAACATTACTCAGATTGATTGATTAACAAAAACAATGAGATTGACATCACTATAGCATATGCTGAATTGATTACCAAGAAATTAAATACTGGAACACAGAATGTGCAGAAAAGTTGCAATGTATCAGACAAGGCTACCACGAATTAAAACAGTACAGAAAGTGAGCACAAAATAAAAACAATGTGCAAGAAATGAGCTGCAGCTAGTCATCATCTGAAAGTTAGCATTTTAGGTATTAGCTGTCATCTGAATCCTGTAAATTCTTATCTGAAAAGACAGTGACGTAATCTTGTGAAGGCATTAGGGTTTTCCCTGCTGATGGGAGAACTGGCAAGAATTCCACATCACCTCTTTTCAAGAAAGGTCTCATGTCTGTTGTATCACACATTGCACTTAAGAGGCCAGTGGTGGGCCTTCAAATCGAGGACCTGGGGCAGAAGTGCCACCTGCTGAGAGCTGCTGATCAATCAGAGGCCAGCAGCTCCTGTGTACTCAGCAATGCCACTGCAGGGGGTGGTGACTACTGCTACTACTTGACCCACTGAGACTTTAGAACCAAGATGGAGGGACCCTGACATAGGTGAGTGACAGATTTACTACAGATTTAATCAGGATGGAAGTGGGAGAGGGGTCCCACCTGTAACCTTCCTGTCTGACTCAGTGTCAGCCTGCACCCACCAACCAAACGTAGACTAGGAGAGGGCACAGGATTCTGGCAAATGAATTACTTTGGTGCTCATCTGTACTTGCACGTACAACTGGAAACATTTTTATCTTACTTGTTGGATAGTTTTTTACCTGACTTTTTACGTCGCTGGTATAATGTCATTTAGAGCAATAAATTAATACAGCTTGGAAACAAGCCCTTCAGCCCCAGCTGGTCCATGCTGACCATGGTGCCCACTCAGCTAGTTCCAATTGTCTGCATTTGGTCCATATCCCTCTAAACTCTTCCTATCCATGTATCTATCCCAGTGTTTTTTAAATGTTGCTATTGTACCTGGCTCAACCACTTCCTCTGGCAGCCCATTCCATATACACACTGCTCTCTGTGTGAAGAAGTTGCCCCTCAGGTCCTTCTTAAATCTATCCCCTCTCACTTTAAACCTCTAGTTTTCAAAAAAGACTATATGCATTCATCCTATTTATGCCCCTGATGATTTCGGTCACTCCTCAATCTCCAATGTTCCATGGAATAAAGTCCTATCCTGGCCAACCTCTCCCTATAACTTAGGCCTACTAGACCAGGCAACATCCCCATAAATCTTCTTTGCTCACTTTCCAGTTTAATTATGTCTTTCCTTTAACTGCGTGACCAAATCTCTACACAATACTTCAAGTGCGGCCTCACCAGGGACTTATCCAACTGTAACGTAATGTTCCAACTCCTGTACTCAAATGCCTCGACCAATACAGTGAGTTGGGCACCCAGTCACGTGCATGGTTACTGAAGTCAGTTTGCGGTGATAGTGTGAGAACACTCGATGGGCTTTGTGGAGAGAAACTGTTAACATCATTGCTAAAAATGACATTTAGCCAATTTCCAGTAAGGACGGTGCTATGTTGGAAGGTCTGTCTTCCATTCAGCATTCTAACCTCTGCTCCTGCCACTACCTAAAGGCATATCTGAAGAATAAACTGCAGCAGCTAGTACTGGAAACAAGGCCAGCACCTCACATGACCCTGCATCACTCACACCACCGGTCACAAATGCCATGGCTCCAATTCATAAAACATTCTTTTATGGCTTTAACAATGGGGATGGATTGAGAAAGTCATTGCATACTGCCTCACTTCACTACCTTCATAATTATCCAGACATTTGATTTCTTGCAAGTCACTGGACTTGCTGAGGAAGTGCCCAGCAACAAGCAAGTGGTGGACTAAGTAAAGATGTGGCTGTTGTCTCACAGTAGCAAGACCATCCAGCCTAGCCCACACTGTTCTGTAAACAACAGAACATCTGACAGATGGTCAGCTGGACCAAAAGTCATTGAGGAAATAGTTACAGCAACACGAGTTAAAGGGCCATCTGATGACCCATTGTAAGGAGTCACAGGATCGATGGACTAATGTAAATGCAGTGGTATAGCATACTGAGCAACCATATGTTTTATGGTGGTACAGTCCTTGGAAGGCCTCCTTTCAATTTGAGTTTGGTACTGCAGCAGGATTGTAATGAGGCGTCATTTCTCACCTTGTACACAGCACAAAAGGTTATAGAATCCCTAGAATGTGGAAACAGGCCCTGCGGCCCAACAAGTCCACACCGACCCTCAGAGCACCCACCCAAACTCATCCCTCTATAACCCACCTAATCTACACATCCCTGAACACTACAGGCAATTTTGCATGGCCAATCCACCTAGCCTGCATATCTTTGGACTGTGGGAGGAAACTGGAGCACCTGGAGGAAACCCACACAGACACGGGGAGAATGTGCAAACTCCACACAGATGGTTGCCCAAGTTGGAATTGAACCCAGGTTCCTGGTGCTGTGAGGCAGCAGTGCTAACCACCATGCCACCCCATAGGTGATTGGTATGGTGCAATACTTATCAGTACTGCCTTCCATTCTCACCTAGAATGTGTGCACTGTACTGTGCTGTTAAGCACATGACGACAAATGTGGTCTCTGGACACCTTGGTTATATTTACCTATTTTGACTAATCACATTCCTGCTGTGGAGGATTTGAACTAAAACTTCAAGGTGCAGTTAATGACCATGTTCATCTAACTCCCCTTCCTGGGCCTCTTCTGCTGGCTACTTCACTCTCACTCGAGCAATCCCTCAAAGAGAGGAAGACTCATGCCACAGAGCCTGTGTTAAGAACTTGCAATGTGAAATCTTAGCTTGGAGAGGCTGCTGTGTTGCATTAACTCCACAGTTCTGTGTGACCAGGAAACTTACCCACTCTTACTTCCTGCCAGAGGTGTATTGGAAGGATTTGCAGAATGTGAATCAACTTGCTTGCCCACCCCATTAGTAAATCTTCTATAGCCACCTAGTCCTGGGGTTGTCACTTGAACCAGGAGCTACATGCCTTGAGGTAGGGAGACTATAAGGGATCGATGAACAGCCCTCAGAGACAGAACATTCTTGCTACCTGGGGGTGCAAAGCCTATCTAAAGCCAGTTTGTGTTTCTTGGAGTATTAAGTCGCTTCAGGGCAACTGTCGCTGTAAGAGTGAGGTTTATTGCAACTTGGTTGGCAATAGAAGGGAAAATCCTGCCACGTGTAACATCTGTCCTAGGCATAAATTCCAATCTCACAAGTAGGTGTCCTGCTGACAAGTTTTGCATACTGATCCACAGGGGGAGCTCCTCAGTCATTTACTTCTTGTAAATATTCACGTGGTTTTGTATATCCACTTTGTAGATTTTCCTCATTCATTAAGTTTATTGTAAAAGTAGATTTGAGTATTAAGCAATTTTTCCATTTCATACCTTGAACGTTCTTTTGCTAAAAATAGCAAATAGAACAGAATAGTCCCATTATGTGTTTAATTATTGTTTGGTCCCTATGGATCGGCTCATACTTTGGTAACATGCCGTAAGTTAACAAAACAACCAAATATTCCATTCAAATATACCATACAATCACCTTTCTATTGTTATGCAGAAAGAATTAATAGGTGAATAATGCTTTTCTTCTTGAATTGCAGCAAATGAAGACCGCAGAAAACCGGTTTCCAGGCCATAACGTGACACCACAGTACAGGATGCATTCTTACTACTCTGCTGCCTCGTACCTGGGCCAAGGCCTGAGCACAGCTGCATGTGTTCCTCAGCTGTTTACTCTGGAAGATGGTTCTTCTTTCTCAGATGTAAAATCCAATGGTAGGTAGTAGTTGTTTTATTCCCACTTGTAGAGATTCAATGCATTAAGTAAGGCATGTTTTAATAAATCTGATCAGCATACATTCCTTTCAAAGTCAACATCAACTTCAAAGTAATTTTTTGGAGTGGATGAATTACACGCCCATCAGGATGAATAGAACTGGGCTATAGAACCTTTTTCCTTTCTTAATTGAACGTCAGCATCAGGCACTCCAGAGATCATATATACCAGAGGCCAAATACAGGATAAATTCTTCTCGACTCAGCCCAACGAATGGACATTATCTATGGCCTGAGAAGAGTACTCTCCACTGCACCAGTGCGACTTTCCTTGTTTCTCAAAATTTCCACCATTATCGGTAATGTAATTATTTTTAATCTGCCTCCCTGGGTAACATTAAACATTTTTATAAACTTTTAAAAATATTTAAAGCTCAGAAAGTATCAGACACTGCAGTTGTAATGCAAATGAATTGTAGAAGTATTTAGTTATTCAATTAGTTGACAGCATAAATGTTTAGGGCAGTTAGCCAAGGAAGAAAATCTATGACAAAATAAAAACAGAAACAAAAAGAAACTTACCATATTACCCTGTTCAATTTTGGAATTAGGTTTTTATATGTAAATACATAGTTAATGCTAGAAATCTTTCATTTAAAGAGAAAACCGTAAGTGCAGAATAATTCACTCAGCATCTGAGAATGAAGTGTGAATAAAAATTGAGGTGCAGTTCTTCATAGAATGTCTGTCAGAACTGAAAGTTTATGATTTTTGTTTAATAAAATGATCTCCCTTAGCTAGTTCTTCAGTGCAAATATCTGGGGTGTTTGTCATTTTAAAGCAGGAATTAACTTCGTAAACACACCTTAAACATACTCAAGGACTAAGCATGCACAACCCTTTGTAGTAGAGAATTCTGGAGGTTCACAACCCTCTGAGTAAAATAATTTCTCCTTATCTCTTTCCTGAATGGTATCTCCCTTATTTTTAAACTGTACCCCTGGTTCTAGATTCTCCAACCAGTGAAAGTATCTTGTCTATATCTATCCTGTCTCTTTAAGTACTTCATGGGTTTCAATGAGTTCAGCTCTCATTCTTCAATGCTCTAGCGAATACAAGCCCAGTTTATCCAATTTCTCTTCTTTGGACAGTTCTGTCGTCCTGGGAACAAGCCTGGTGAACCTTTATCGCACTCCCTCTATGGTAATAAGAAGACCAAAACTGCACTCAATACTCCAAGTGTGGTCTAACCAAGCTCTTCTGCAATTGACACAAGACTTCACTGTTCCTGTACTGAAATCCTCCTGGAATAAAGGCTAATACTCCATTGAACAAAAAAAAAAGCTGTGGTTGCTGGAAATCAGAAACACAAACAGAAATTTCAGGAAAAGCCCAGCAGGTCTGGCAGCAGGTCTGTGGAGAGAAAACAGAGTTCATGTTTCAGGTCCAGTGATCCTTCTTCAACTGATTGTAGCTAGGAAAAGGTTGGTAATATGTTGAAGGTGGGCTAGGAGGAGGTGGGAGAAGTAAATGATAGGTTAAGATGGAGCCCAACGAGGGAGAATAACAGTTGGGCTGACAAAGGAATTGGTAAAGGTCAGCCTGGGAGAATCAATAGCTGCTAATGGGGACCATTAGTAACTGACAGTGGGGTGTTTATTGTAGCAATCCATGTGATATCAAGGCTTGGTGTGTGGGAGTTGGGGTAAGGACATGGGAGGAGGTGTTCAAGCCCTAAAATTATTAAATTTGATATAGAATCCCAAAGGCTACAGGTTCCCCAAGCGGAAAATGAGATGCTGTTCTTCCAGCTTGTGCTGACCTTCGTTGGAGTGCTGTAGCAAGCCCGAGAGAGAGATGTTGGCCAGGGAATACAGTGGTGTGTTGAAACGGTGGGCACCTGGAAGCTCTGATTTATTTTTGAGGACAGAATGTGGGTGTTTTGCAAAGTAGTTACCTAGTCTGCGTTTTTGTCTCCCCAGTGTAGAGGACACATGTTGTGAGCAGCGCATACAGTAGACTAGATTGAGTGAAGTGCAGCTAAATCACTGCTTCACTTGGAAGGTGTGTTTGGGGCCTTGGATAGTGAGGAGGGAGGAAGTAAAGGAAGGAGGAAGTGCTATATCTTCTGCGATTATGTGAGGTTGTGGGGCGGTGTTGGGAGTGAAGGACAACTAAACCAGGGTGTCCCGGAGGGAACAGTATCTGCGGGATGCTGATATAGGAGGATAGATGAATGTGTGTCTAGAGGTGGCTTCCCGATTGCAGCTGTTCATTCTTTTGGGCACACCGTTACCTATTCTTTTTTCTGCGCAACTGTTGTTCTTCCTCTCTGGGCTCCATCTTCACCTGTTGTTTGTTTCTCCCCCCCACCCCCACCATCTTCAGCATATATACCAACCTTTCCTAGCTACAACCAATTCTGAAGAAGGGTCACTGGACCTGAAATGTTAACTGCATTCTGTTCACAGATGCTGCCAGACCGGCTGAGTTTTTCCAGCAATTTCTGTTTGTGCTTCCAACATTGCACTAGCTTTCCTAATAGCTTCCTGCACCTGCATATTAACCTCTAGTGACTTCTGACAAGGACACCTAGGTTCCTCTGTACATCCACACTTTGAACTTGTTACCATTGAAGACATTCTCTGTACAAATATTTTTCCAACCAAAGTGGATAAGCTCAATCTTTTCCACAAATATTCATTCCATCTGCCATGTTCTTGCCCAATAATGAAGCCTGTCCAAATCTTCCATATATTCTGCTGTATTGTTTTAGGGCCAGCATTATTCAAAATAGTTGCTAGGAATTTCAAAAAAAAAGATTTCCTGACTTTTGTTCCTTGTTCTATTCTTAGTTCCCCTTTAACTACACAATTTGCACCCATACTATTATCAGTTCATGAATGTGCTCTGACTCTGACCTTTAACATCACTGACCTTTTCTAAAGTCTCAGTTGTAGGCTTTTTGGCTGAATTCTGTGGAACCATGGTTGTCCTAGTGTGAGGGTCGCAAGTTGTCCAGCTAGACTTCCTTTGGAATAAAAAATGTGACAGAGAAATTCCTTCAGATGATTTTGAATTCCCATGGTAGGCAACTTGCAGTCAGTGCTTTTTTCAGTATCTTTTCCATACTGCTAGAAGAATTCCTATTTACAGCAAACATGAGAGAGAAAATAAGATTAGTTGGGAAGACATGTGGAGTGAATATATTCTATTAGAAGTAAATCAGCCTACTTAGTGAAAGATGCGTTGTAAGGAGATTGAAAAACCGAGGGAAGCAATTAGTACTTTATCCTTGTTTCTTCAGTGTCAAATCTAAAGATAGAATTCTTCATCATTGCAGGACACTTTCTAATGTGTTGGATGCTGATGCAAGTCTGCGTGACATATAAATGTCCTTTCCACACCAAGCATCCTTATGGTCTCTCTTTGCGAGATTACCAATTGAACTAAATATATTGGGCGTGAGATTCCAAAAATCTTGTTATAATATTTATAGTAAGCAGAGAGAAAAGGTTCCATTCCACCTAATAAAAGACTAGTTAACTACAATTTTTGGAAACTTGCTACTCCAACAAAGTTTTTTCCTGAAATTATTTTGCTTCCCTTCAATTTGATGCAATAAGTCTGTGCTCAGGTTTAGAGGAATACTATCTTTTAAGAATATATTTATCATTCCAGTGCATTTTAAGAGTCATCCTGTCAGCATCTGTTTCTCAACGCTATCTAGTAGCTTTTGCTGGATGGTACATATATATCTGCATTTACTTGTATGAAGGTTGGGTTGAATTTGTGATGCTATTCAGAGCTAAGTAGTATAACAGCACCCATTGTCTCAAACTCAGATGAGAAATTAGACCATTGATTGAGGTATCAGAGAGATGTCAGTATCTCTTGAACTAATCTCCAACACAAGCCAGAGTTTTCAGGGAGAGAGGAAGCAAGTTGAGGAGGAACAAGGATTTATTGCTAAATGGGAAAAAAAGCATTTTCTCTTCCAGAAACTCCCTTTTGCTTTAAAGGAAATTCCTTCAGTTTTTAAAAGAGAATGTTATTGCCATTACAAATGTCCTCAAGTACTATATTCGCCATTCTTACATCATTGGAAAAAAACATGGTCACTGGCAGCCGTTGGTATGTCTTTGGCTTCCAATGTTGCTAAGGGCCTAGGAAGGTGATGTAAATTTTAACTAGTTGGTTCTGGCAGTGCCTTTGTGGAATAATTGACTGTATTAACAGAACTGTCATTCAGCAATTTGGGGCACTTAAAATAAAACATTAATTGCTGGGAGGTGACCATGTCATGTCGCAACAGCTAGTTGTCTTCAGGCTTTGCCTGGGTACCTTTGTCCCTCCTTTGTCAGCACCTGTCCAAGAAACTTAAATTCACCTGACCCTCAGAATCGTCAAAGAACAGAGAAAGGGTACGTATGAAATTCAATGCGCAATGAACTTTGACCTGCTAGATGTCACATCATTGGACACTAATTGTCAACAGGACAAAAGAAATGTCACTAGCTAGATCAGCAGACACTGGCACAGATCACAAAGAAATGTAAAGCAACCGAAAACAAGCACATAAACTAATTGTGGAAGACATGGATTTGTGTGACAGGAAGTTTTTAATACTACTGTTTAGATTCCCATTAATCATGCTTCTAATTTGATTTAATTAATTTATTTAAAGATGCATGCATATTACAGAAAAGCTTTACTCTTAGCACTTAGAGTCTCCTGTCTCATGTAATGCACTGGGAGGTGGGAGCAAAATAGTTGTGCACACTATTGTTTCATTTCTGGTATCTGGTTTTGAATCAGCCCAGGCTGATGGGATGAAGGTCTCCTCTCTCTGCTGGCTGTAAGGATCCTATGTGAAATGAATCTAGGTAGACTCAACTCTGATCCTAATGGATATAAAATGTTATAATGGTAATGGTAGCATAAAACTGCACTTAAGTTTGCCACCAATTGGCAATCTTACTTACAGAGACTACTAAATGGGAAATTGAAATATTGCACTGATGCAGTAGGGAGCGTTCTCCTGAGGTTAGGATTGAAGCGTGTGGTTGGAGCAGAGTAAAGGGAGCTTTACTGTGCAGCTGTTGTTGCTGTGCCTGACCTGGGAGTTCTTTATGCTGACACTGGGTAACTGAAAAGGGAAAGTTTTCCATTCCCCCTAGTACAACCATTTCTCGGTGAGGAGTAAAAGTCATTTTAAAAAAAAAAGTCCCCAACAATTAAAATAGTTGTTCGCATCAATACACCAAGATCAGATCCTCTCTGATAACACTATGGACAACATCTAGAAGTCTTGGCCATCCTTCAGGAATGTCACTCAATGCAACCTGCTGAGTGCCTCTGGAGACAGGAACCTCTGAGTCCCTGAAGGTAAAGCTTCTTGTTAGTGTTTTTGTCACATTTTCTCTTCTGAAAGTGCTCAGTTATCACTGTTGATAGAAATATAATGTTCCAGTACTTCAGTAAAGGAATGGAAACATTATGTTGGCAGTACTATATGAGCCGTACAAACACTGTTTAGTTTGCTTACCAGATTCGCCAAAGGAATACGAGTGTGAGGACTTCTCAGCCTGAAACTGTTCCATCACCAGAGGTAATGTCAGGGACTACATAAGAAATAAAATCTTCTTCTGTCTGTTCTGTGTAATGAACATTTTTGTTCATCCCTTTATTTTTTGCTGTCTTTTTTATGAACTTACAGGATTTATCTAAACCTGTTCAAAAATACCAGATGAATTTCTCAAGGAAGTAATTGTTTGCATGATTTCTGCACATAGTTTGGAAAGATGGAAAAAATGAGGCTAAATGGAGAGAGTCTTCTCAATTTATCTAAAGTTTGGAAACCCCTCTATTCTGAGAGGGGAAGAGATTGTGGTTTCTTATCTCCAAACTCATACAGCAGCAATATATTTAGAGCAACTGAAGTAGAATGCACTTAATAGGTACATGTTGCTCCCTTCTTATAGCTCCCTCTGTCCTTCTCATTCAGCCCAGTAGTGAGGTGAAGGTTAACCAGTAACTAATCTCCAACATTTGGGCAGCAATCAAATTCTTAACTCTGTTTATTACATTGGAAAAACAGCCTAGCCAAAAGGAAAGTGCTTTAGAATTATAGGAAACAGATTGGATTCAAATTTGTTTAGTTACCTAGACAGTCTTTATAACATGGTTAACAATTATATTTGCATTTCACGAAGCTGTGTGCTAGCAAATCTTACATCATGTAGCATGAATTGGGAGATTAAAAAGCTGGAAACTAAGGCCTGCTTGGCTGTTGTGGTGGTTAATGTTACGCCTCAGTGCCTTTGTAAGTGACGTTGAGAGTAATTTACTGATCCGTTCTTGATTCTGACTTGAAATTTGTTTTCCAAGTACAGCTTTTCCCAACTCTGATCCTTGTTCAACCAACTAATAATCTATGAGTAGAACAGTTGTTGGTGCATTTATGGGAACAAGTATAACATATGTATGAATGAAGAGGTGACTGCACTAAGTGTTGGTGATCAAGTTAATGCTATAGTGATACTTTAATGTGCTTTATCAACTGAACAAAAAATGCATTTGGCACATTATCTGCAGATTTTCTACAGATAAGTAGGGCACATTTTTAGGCCATTGTTTGAAGAAAGTTAAAAATTTACTTGGAAGCTTTTCTCAATTACATGCCATTGTACTTTTCATCTGCTTAGAATGAAGAAAGCACTTGCAGCAGACTTTCAGCTTTTCCTTTACTCATTGATTCAGTGCAAGTGAATTTAATGAAGGACAAACAAATTCTTAGCATAAACGTTATTTACCTGAATACTTTGCGGATAATCTGTTCAAGATGACCTCTGATTGAGTTTACACTTTTTCTCTCAATAGACTGTAGGAAATAGAAAGCTATTAATTCAGATCACTGTGCCCTGTAGATAAATGTTCAAAATCTGTTCATATCTGACCATTCTAATCTGTTCTTGTAACATTTAGACAGTGTCAGTATTTCCATTTGGAAATCTGCAGTTAATCTTACATAGTGATGCAAGGAATTTTGTTTACACTGTTAAAACACCTTGTGTCACAACTTTCATAATGTACCAGAACTGACCAGGAGAAAATGCTTGGTTAATTTCTGCCTTGCCTTTCGTAGATGAGAGGCTACTTCACTGCTACTGCGAATTGGTGATGGAGGGAGTTAGTGTTTGTATATGTGATGCCAATCGAGTGTCCTGAATATTGTCAGGCTTTCTGATTGTTGGTGGAGCTGAATTCATCCAGGCAAAGGGGAAGTATTCAATCACTCTCCTGACTTGTGCCTTATAGATAGTGGACAAGCTCTGGGGAGTCTGGAGGTGAGTTACATGCTGTAGGGCTCCTAGCCTTTTACCTGCTCTCATAGTCACAGTATCAATATGGCTGGTCCAGTTCAGTTTCTGGTTAGTAGGAACCCCAGGATAGAGCAGGAGATTCTCTTGGAGATGATCATTGCCTGGCACTTAGGTACTGCACATGTTATTTGCCATTTGCCACCTCACGCCTAGACATTGTCCAGGTCTTGCTGCATTTGGACATGCACTGCTTCAGTATCTGAGGATTTTCAATTCTGCAGTTATCATCTAACATCCCCATTTCTGACCTTATGGTGGAGAGAAGGTCATTGATTTAAGCAGCTGAAGATGGTTGGGCCTAGGACACTACCCTGCGGAACTCCTGCAGAGACTCCTGGAGCTGAGATGACTGATTTCTAATAGCCACAATCCAAACCTTTGTGCCAGGTATGACTCCAACCAACAGAGAGCTTTCCCCCTGTAGTGATTTCATAGAATATGAGTTCCCTGATTGGGGCTGTTAATCCAGTCAAGGATCCCTGGCTGATATATAAAAAGGGTGAGTGTCAGAGATACTTACTATCTGGTAGTTGACTCTGAATGAGGTAGTACTAAAGCCAAGGACTGTTCATGTGTAAATAAAACGGTGGTTTGGTGACAGATATCGGCCTTGGTGGAGTTACTTCGCCCCCAGTTCTCATTGATCCCAGTTTTGCTAAAGCTCCTCAATGCCACATTCGGTCTTATACGGCCTTGATATCAAGGGCAGTCATTTTCACCTCACCTCTGGAATTCAGCTCTTCCGCCCATATTTAAATCAAGGCTGTAATCAAGTCATGAATAACTCTGGTGGAAACTAAACTGGACGTCAGTGAGCAGGTTATTGCTGAGCAGGTGCTGCTTGATAGCTTTGTTGATGACACTTTCCATCACTTTACTGATGATCGAGAGTTAACTGTTAAGGTTACAGTTTCCCAGGTTTGATTCGTCCTGTTTTTCAGGCACAGGACATACTTGATAAATTTTCCATTTTGTTGAATAAGTGCCACTTGTAGCTGTACTCGAACAACTTGGCTCGGAGTGTGGCAGATTCTGAGGCACACTTTAGTACCGTTGCCAGAATGTTGTCAGGACCCGTAGTATTTGCAGTATCCAGTGCATTCAGCTGTTTTTTGATAACGTGGAATGATTTGAACTGTCTGAAGGTAGTTATCGGTGCTGCTCAGGACATCTGGAGGAGGTCAAGATGAACTGTCACTGGGCATTTCTGACTGAAGATTGCTGCAGATGTTTCACCCTACATGTTTCACCTTTGTCTTTTGCACTAATGTGTGTTCACTCTGGTCATTGAGACTGGGTGTATTTGTTTTCTGGGTATATTTCCCCTCATCCAGTGAATTGCTTAATTGTCCACCACCATTAATAACTGGATGGAGCAGGACTGCAAAGCTTAGATCTGATGCATTCGTTGTGGAATAACTTAGCCCAGTGTATAATTTGCTGCTTATGCTGTTTGGCATGCAAGTAGCCCTGTTTTGTAGCTTCATTTGGTTTACATCTCATTTTTAGGTATGTCTGGTGCTGCTCCTGGCATGTCTTCCTACTTTGAACCAAGGTTCATCCTTTAGTTTAATAATAATGGTAGGGTGAGGGATATGCCAGGCCATGAGGTTGCAGATTGTGTTGGAGTACAATGCAGCTGCTGATGGTCCACAACGTCTCATGGATGCCTAGTCTTGAGTTGCTATATCTGTTTGAAGTCTGTCCCATTTAGCACAGGGGTAACTGTGATAACATGACAGAGGGTATCCTCAATGTGAGGATTCTGCAAGGAATGTGCAATGGTCACTTCAGTCAGTGCTGTAATGGACAGGCAAATCTGTGGCAGATGAGGATAAGGTCAGTTATAACTTTTCCTGTTGTTGGTTCCCTCACCACCCGCTGCAGACCTGGTCTAGCAGCTATGTCCTCTAGGACCTGGCCACCATGTGGTGCTGGACCTTGAAGTCCCCCATCCAGAGTACATTCTGCACCCTTGCAACCCTCCGAGTGGCATACAACCTGGATAAATACTGAATCATCAGTGGGGAGGTGCACTTGTCCATGTTTGACCTGATACCATGAGACTTCATGTTGTCTGCAGTTAATGTCGTGGATACTCGGGGCAGTCCCTCCTGACTGTATAATACTGTGCTGCTATCTCTGATGCACGATAAAAAAAATTGAAAAGATTAATGTTGATCTTTACCACAATGAAAGACAAAGGACAACTATACAGACCGTCGGTCAGATAATGTCCATTGTACTGCGTTTGTATTGCTTTTGAGCACTGAACATCAGAAAAAATACATTGATGGCATATACCAAGGTTAAAGAATGAAATAGATTGTGTAACCTTGCATGCTATCCCTGTAAATTTTGAAGGTTTTGCAGTGATCCAACAAGGCACTTAAAATGTTACATGAACTTAATGGACTTTATACACAGATAAATTATTTAAACAGTAAAAAACTTTTGATTTGCACTTTGCAAGGAGATTATAAAACAAAAAATTGACACACAACCACATGAAAAGATATTAGGACAGATGGCCAAAAACAGTCAAAGATGTAGATTTTAAATGGCATTCTAAATGAGGAGATAGCGTTTCAGAGACGGAGATTTGTTTTGGAAAATCCCTGAAATTAGGCCCTAGACAACTGAGATGCACAAGAAAGCAGAATTAGAGGAGCATATAGACACCTAAGGGTTGTAGGGCTGAAGGGGGTTGCTTACATAGGGAGAGAGGGGTGAGGCTGTGAGGTAATTTTAAGAATTATGCAGTTTTTTGCCTTCATGGACAAATAGGAAGAAGGTGCAGAGGACTGGTCCCTCTGACTGGTCCTAGTGAATCCCAATTTGCATGCTTTATTTTCAACCTGGACAAGACAGAGGCCATGTGCCATAGATATTATTACCCAATCCCTTTGAGAAAAAAAAATTGAGCTGCTTTTAAATTTGAATTGTCCCTCTCTGAAACACTTCTTTATTAACTGCTTTGTATAGTTGCAATTTACTTTTGATCTGAGTGGGACAGTATTTGTGATTTAACTATACAGCAGGCTTCATAGTTCAGTGTTAGACTTACAAAAGAGCCTCTACATGTTCACCACTAGGCTAAGAGAGCCATGAAGTCTTCATTTATCAATGTTGTCGAGTTTGAAGTGAAAACATCAATATATTTAATCTGTCAAATATCAGACACCTTGATGTATTGAGCTATCTAAATATTAGAGCTTTGATAGGATGAATTGTGGTTTATTATTGAATTCACATTACTGAAAAATAACCAGATGGTATACACTTTTAAAGAAAAACTCGTTATTCTATGATTAACAGAATAAACTGGTCCAACATGTTTTAAAAATGTATATAACACTGCAATAACAGCCAGTTGAATCTGCGTTTCAAATAGGATGCATTTACACATTAAAACATTTGGGGCAATATATCAGTACTGCACTCACTAATGGATGTAAGTTGTTGTAGCATTGCTTGAAGGAGTGTTATGGTCTTGATTTTCACCACAACGGGTGTCATCTCCAATGCGAGGGAAATGTTGGAAGAAGTTAGGAATTGCAAGTCCTGACCCTGAACCCAGCATTTTCCATTTTTGTGAGTGTGAGATTGGGGGTAATTCATAGTTTGCACATGTGCAGTTCCAGCAGACAGTTGACTATTTAACAAACTAGCTGCCTCCATTGAAATCAGATTTTAGATTCTTTGCTGTCTAAAACCCAGATTGTGGAGAAAAGACCAGGTAAGAGCTGGTCCGTTTTCACTATATTTCTTTTGGGTAGCCATGGTACTTCTTTGGAGAGCACATATGGTCCCGAGACATATTGGGGTTGAGGTCAGGGTTCCTTTGTTTTGGAGGAAACTGGTGTTGGAGTCACCCTTTGGGGTGGAGGTCATGGAACCTTTGAGAGGAGATGTCAAGAGCCTTTTGGCAGCTTTTTAAGAAGGTTGTGATTGGAACTATCCAACATGTGAAGAGGTCAGGCAGTATGTAACGGTGTCAAGAATTGTTAACGTGTCAAAATTTATTTTATGGCTGACAGAGCTTTACTTAATAAACTGCTGCAATTTAGAACTTTAGTAATAGACTGTATATTTTGTTCTCCTATATGCATGTGTACTTGTGGATACTCGATGAGATGGAATGGTAAGTGAAGGGGAAAGGTTGGAGTCTGAAACTCTAAATTGGCACTAAATTGGCTTAGAGATATGAGAGGCCATAGGGGATGAGAAGCAGGCTGTAGGTTGCGTTGGTTGGTCTGGAGATTATTTGAGTATGAGGGTGAATGAGATGGTATTATTTTATTTTTCTTCCCTTTTTGGAGAGTTAAAATACCCTCTTGAATCCTGTCCTGGGAACCTTTAGTGGAGGTAAGGCACCATTTAGCATTGTAAAAATGCATGCTTGTGCATAAAAAGTGCATAACCTCATTGACACTGGCAAAGTTCCCAAGGAAATATCCAAAAAAAGGTTAAAGAGAAGTATTTTTGTATTTCAGATAAAACCATGATAGGATTTGTGGTGCCTGACTAATTTCCCTAACTATCATTTCACTGTGGGGTGCATATCACTTAAGCATTTTGATGATTAGCTTAATGAATGAAAGTGCTTGTAGACATAAGGGATTAAGCACTTAAGGGTAAAGCACTCAAGTAAAATGTTTGTTTTCATGAGGGAATAATTAAAGGAATTTCAATGTATTGACCATTTTTGTCAGTGAGATCTTTTTTCTCCAATAATGACATCATTAGTTGATACTGCCTGCATGCCTTCTGAGATTGAATGTGATGGTACATGGGAGATTTCTGAGTTGATGTTGGGGCTTTAAGGGCCATAGGTTTGATTGGAGGCAGGCACAGGAGCCATAACTGACTGGTACAGGGAATATGAGGGTCATTGAGAAATGGGTAGATGTGCATAGGGTGGCACAGAGATATGAGGAGCCATGAGGATGGGTAAAGGAACATAGGTGCCATGGCTGGTGTGTGTGGAGGTGATGGGGAGTAAGCAGGAGGGGTGCTTTTTATTTCAATCTTTATTTTAAATTTTTACCACAGAGCTGAAGTACCAAGGCAGGATTTTCATACAGTCCACTTCAGAGCCAGACAGCCTTCCCGGTTCTTCCTGGGTCACATGGTCTGACCCCCATTCCAGACTATGCTCAGGCTGAGAATGAGAAGGGTGGGTGACCATTTTTAAAAGTCAGATTTGCAAAGCTAGAATTTCTGATGCCTCTACATATTTAACTTGGGAACTAAAGTTGGGACCATATGTTTATCCAGCTTTCTCCTAAACGTTTCTTTGCTAGAGACCTCGATTAACCCTTCTGGTAGTGACATCGATAATGTGGTTGACTCTTACCTGCCCTTTGAATTAGCTTTGCAAGTTATTCCGTTGAAGAGCCAATGATACCCACATCCCATTAAGGCAATATTAATATTATAATTATTATCCAATATTAAGTTCCCCCAGATCATGGAATAACTCATTTATTGCCTATTAGACTTAATAGTTGCATATGTTACGTAGAATAACGTATGTACCTAACAGGATCATTGGAGAATGAAGGTGAATTAGAGACAAATCAGTTCCACAAAGGGAAATAATTGAAATCAGCAACTGAACAGGGTAAATTGGCCAGCACATTCTGGAGTTTTGTCTTACCTTTTCTTCAGCTAACTTTACAGGCTGATTTGTGTATTAATGACACTGTGTTATTTCCTCAGTTAGTTTCAGACCAAGCATGTCTTCTAATTTCTTAGAATTGTGAAGACAGTCAGCACCAGCTCTAAGTTGCCCTCACCAACTCCAGGCTATTGGACAAACAAGAGTAGGGAGCTCTTGGAGAACTGTTGCTTAACTAAATAACTTTGTTGCAGATAATTGTACTGACGTTATTTGAGTGTCTTTTAGTTTACCATTCACTTTCGATTGTGCTGGAGTTTTGGCTTGTTCACCTGATGTATTATCAGTTCACTTAGTGCCATAACACATTTCTGAGCAACTCCGAATTTTAGCTGGGTAATACTGTAGACCTCATCCACAAACCTTTTACTTCACCTTCTTTGGTCTCTTGAGCAGATTGCATATTTGCAGCAAAAATATAATGTCATGCTTTATCCTCGTCATTACCATTGGTGAGGGTTGCTGAAGTATCCAGATAAAAATGAACACAGCTGAGAATGCTGCTGGCTGTTCTTTTGACCCTTGACTTTTCTTTTCTGCATCACTGGGGCAAGCATTGGGATACACAACCAGAAAAATGCTGTCTTTATGTATCAAAATTTCTCATCAACATTTTGAAGTTAAATCCAATAAATTAGACTTTCAAGTTTCCAAATAAGGTAAAGCATTAGTATGTTTTATATATTTGCTAATTTTAAAATTTTTGTTAAACATGATGTGGTATGAAGGACGATTACTGTTGCATATAATTTGTGAAGTAAGTGTGACCATTGCTCCATTTATTAAGCTTACCATTCAGTTGAATAACCTTCAGAGCTGGAGCTCTGTCCTTCTGTTGGCTCTTGTCTTTGAAAATTGCATCCAGAATTAGTGAACAGGAACAGTTAAGATTTACAAACAATGATGGAGCTTGTCATGCTTCTTTCACAATTCATCATCTGGGCACAGTGGCAGGGCGGTGAAGTGTTCTTCATAAAACCAGCCCAGTGTGAAATACGCCTCACTGGAGTCTATACAGCTTTAAAGCGCCTTGGCAGTCTTCACTGTAAATCCGTATTGCCACCTGACATTACAGTATATCATTAATGAATGCAGGGCTTGAATCTGTGCATGAGTGCAGTTGACATAATGCTGAACTGCTCATAGCTGCATTAGGGTGAAGTCGTTATCACCACCTTGGTGTTGCTCAGGGCGCTTGTGTTCTTTTGGACCATAGAGTAACTTAAAATTTGAAAAAAAAGTTTTGAGTTACTGCTAAATTTCTTGGTTAGATGTCATTTGGTTATTTTGAGTATATTCTTTAAATGCAGCTGTTCTTTGAATACATGCTTTGATTATTTGTGGCTCTCCAGTGTGACAGGATTGTGCATGCATAAAATTCAAGAGCTGCATTCACTTCTAAAAAATCAGATTGTGTATCCCCAACACAGCAGATAGGGCGCCACTAATAAAAATGGTCACTGAGATCAATCTGCAGTTGTATCCGGTGGATTTACCATATATTCCAAACCTTGCTCTATAGCTAGAAGCAGCTTTGTAGCATACTCTTGTTATAATCTAATAATAGCCCATTTATAGGTTAAAGGCCCCAATAAGTTTTAGAGTTACTAACTTCAACCACTACTTATGCCACCCCAGAATTCCTAGTGTTGAACTACCATCATTGTGATTATCAATTAGATTATTACAGAAAGATGTTAGTTGTCTTAGTATTTTTGGTGTAATTAATAGCCACTGTGTCTGATGCAAAACAGAAAGGCATGCCACAATATTTATGTGGGGAGTTGATCCTGTCATGGTATTGTCGCTAGACTGTTAATCTAGAAATCCAGGGAGTGTTCTGGGACCTGGATTTGAATCCTACCGTGCCAGATGGTGAAATTTGAATTCAGTAAAAATTTGGATCTTAGCATCTAATGATGACCATGAAACAGTTGTCAATTGTTGGTAAAAACCAATCTGGTACACGAATAAACCTGAGGGACCTTACCTGGTCTGGCTCACATGTGATTCCAGATCCGCAGCAATGTGATTGACTCTTACTTGCCCTCTGGGCAGTTAGGGATGGGCAGTGAATGCTGGACTAGCCAGTGACATCCACATTCTGTGAATGAATAAAAAAATTGATGAATTTCAGACAGAACTAAGCAGCTTTTCTTTACAGACCCTATCTGTGGCGGTGTGGTGGCTCAGTGGTTAGCAGTGCTGCCTCACAGCGCCAGGGACCTGGGTTCAGTTCCACACTTGGGTGACTATCTGTGTGGAGTTTGCACATTCTCCCTGTGTCTGCATGGGTTTCCTCCCACAATCCAAAAAGTGTGTAGGTTAGGTGGATTGGCTATGCTAAACTGCCTGTAGTGTTCAGGGATGTGCAGATTAGGGGGATGGGTCTGAGTGTTAGGGTGGACTTGTTGGGCTGAAGGGCCTGTCCCTACACTGTACGGATTCTATGAAATCTGGACTGAATTTTTACTCATTTTACCTTAATGTGATATAATACAAGGTATTGTAGTTATTTGTACATCTTACCCAGATGAGGTGATTACTCTTATAAATGAAACTTTGCTGCTGGATGCGAGTTAAACAGCGTCACTCCAGTTTTATGGCTGACATATGCAGTACTCCAACTATAGAGGCATTGGCCACAAATACCAGATTACATTTGGTCTGCTTTTGGCCCCGTGTGCTGTCCATTACCAGGATCACTTCTTAATTCCAGCATCAATTTCTACTTACAGCTTTATAATATTACATGTCTCTGTTCTTGTCTCAGATTATCTGCTGCTGAAATCCTGTTCCATTTCTTTGCTATCTCTGGCCTTTGTTATCTCTACCCCAGTGCTCCCCGGCCAGCCACGCATCTTACACTTTCAGTTAATCTGCCCTCATCCAAAAATCTGTTGCTTAACTCTTTACTTGCATTCTCAATCTGGCAAAGTCTCAATATAAAATTTCTTGCCCTTGATATCGAATTCCACCATGGCTTTGACTCTCTCTGTCTCTGTACCTCCAAACTCCTCTGAGATGCCTACACTCCTGATTTTTGCTCAATCCCAATTTTATTCACTCCACCATTGTCAGCTATTCCTTCAGCTGCCTTGGCTCAAACTCTGGAATTTCTTGCCTATACCTCTGCCCTGTTGTATTTCTTACATTCTCTAGGATGCTCACCCAAAATTGCCTCTCTTTCCAGTTTTTAATCTTTCTCCTAATATCTCCAATGAGGCTCATTATCAAATTTTATTGAGTACCTGTTCCTGTCAAGTGCCTTGGGATGTCTGACTACTTCAAATGCATGATATAATTGCACATTGTTATTAAAGGAACATTAGCCTTGAATTTTGTGTATGCTGAGCTGCCAGCCTGCATTTGGGCCTAATTCATATACGGCTGGGAAACTATGGATGCCTGCCACACATGATATGAAGAGAATTTCAATTCGGGCTCATGTGGTGCAGGATCTTGGGTTGATCTTGGAGAAGAGAGTAAGTGCTCTGGAGGGAGGGAAATATGATCAGGGGTCAGTATCTTATTTGTTGCTGGGACTTTACATTGCTTCGCGTTCATGTATTTTTGTGAATATCTGACTGCAGAAAGACCAGCCCCAGTTGTGTCTAGGCTGCCCTGTAGCATTGGAAGTCTCAAAAAAGAGTCGGTCTCCTCTCCTTTCATATGTGGAGGTTTTCTGCATGGGTAAAAGATACTTTTTTTTCTGCTTTTAAGAATATGCCTGGCAGTATGCTTGTGGCTAATAATGAATATAAGTCTCATTTACCATTCTGGATGCTGTCTATTTTTTCCTTTTGGTTGTCCAAGCATTTTTTAAAATTGCAATGAGTTCCATTTGTAAGGATGCTCAGTATCAGCATTGTAGCTTGTAAAGGGAGTAAAGCAGCCAGGGTGGGGAGGGGAGCTTCTGAGAAGGAAAGGTGAAACTCGTCTACATCTGGAGTGGAAGATGATCTCCTAGCTGATTTCCCCCACAATCTGATTCTGTTTACTATTTATACAGAATTAAAATGTGCATTCTTGCATCATTCTTCCCAAGAAATGTTTTAGCTTATTTAACTTTAGCTTTGAATTGTAGGAGAATTCTTCTCATTTGTTATAATTTTGGCTGAAGAACTACCGAAGCTTTAGCCTACAGTTCTTTCTGGGTTCTTTGCCACTTTGCTGCTGTTACAACAGAAGAATAAGAAAATAAGAGAAGAATAAGAAAACCTCTGTGGTGACTCAAACTCACGGCTGTGAAGTGTGTTGGAGGCTGGTGGGAAAGGGTTGCAATGATGGTCACTGTAAGCAAAACTGATATTGTTCTAATCTGAAAACAAGCTCAGCTCACGTATCAGGCCTTCAAAGTGCTGGGAGCAAAGCATCAATGATACAATGAGCTGACTTGGTCATTGTTACCTAAGTTTGACAAATATATTTTGTCTTTGTGCAGTCAGGATTGCATTATCACTATGCTTACTTACCTTGTCCATGGGGTAAATTGATTTCCACTAATAGAAAGAACCAGTTTCATCGTGAGTTTCTTTGTCCCATCAAAACTACTGCTGGCTTTCTGTCTAGTATTGAAAGTTAAAATCTGTCCCCTAATCTCCATTTATTCTCTTTGTTGTGACAGCAAGCTATCTGGGAATTAGTCATAAACCATTGTGCTTCCATTTTGTTTGGCAATGTCAAAGAAAACCTGTTCTGAGTATTTAGAACACCTGCTTGCTGAAGAGTTCAAATGACTATTACATTTCTCATATTATTTGGAAAGTAAATCCTATTGCCTTGTTCACTTTTGTAAATACATTTCGTTATTTGATACGAAATTCTTTGTAGATAACAATATGTCTGAGATATTTTGCTCTACTTTGACTCATCAATTTTATAATACCATGACTATAAGCCGTAAAATCAGTAAAGCAACATATGTTAGTTAATTTTAATAAGCTGTTGACATATTTGAATATGGAACCTTGGACTGATCTGAAGTGAATACCAGTAACATAATTGACCCTTTCACTTGCCCACACATATCCCCTCTTCCCACCCTGAAACCGTTTTTGGTCAGTATTGGCTGAGCTTAAGTGCAGATTCACTTCCCACTGTTGTTGAGATCCATTCTCAGTTGCATTACTTTGACGTACCACTAAATAGATACCAATTAGCTGTCCATCCAATTTGGGAGAATTGTGGCACAGGTTACACACTGTCTAATAATTGATTCAAAGCCGCATTATCAAAAAATTCAACAATAGTGGCATGGGGTACAGATTGTCCAGGCAGCTGGAGAGTAGAGAGATTTGGATGACTGCCACGTGATAAAATCCTAAAAGTTGACAAGGAATAAAACAAATTTTGCAGTGATTCTTCAGTGTTCATGATCTATTCGAATGCAAAGGGCCATAATGCACAAATCATACATTTTAGTGGAATAACTTGCGGCTTCATTTGCTGTTCTAGAAGTTGCAGTGTTAGAACAACTGAATTCAATTTGTTTACCAGTTTGAAATAGCATGCATTTGATCAGCTATCAGCCTAATCCAGTGCCGCTTCATTTTTGTCACATCTGCACTTCAAGCTTTAATCAAGATTTTTAGGATTTGGAACCAACATTATGGTTCCAAGTTGGACGTGACTAACAAACAAAAATCCATTAGCAAATTATATTTTTATCACTGACATTAGGAATCAGAGTTAATGACATACAAAAACATTATTTATTTTCTTGATAAAAACTGAAAGAACTGCGGATGCTGTAAATCAGGAACAAAAACAAATTTGCTGGAAAAGTTCAGATAGTTGTTAATGGGGACTGTTAGTGACTAACAACAGAGGGTGTGTAATGGCAGGCTATGTGGTAACAAGGCCTGGTGTTTGGGGTAGGGGGCTGGGACATGGGAGAGTTTGGGCCCTAAAATTATTGAAATCAATATTGAGTCCACAGGGCTGTAGGCTCCACAAGCGGAAAATGAAGTGTTGTTTCTCCAGCTTGCGTTGGGCTTCGCTGGAACACTGCAGCAAGTCAGAGACAGAGATGTTGGCCACGGAGCAGGGTGGTACGTTAACGTGGCAGGCAACAGGTAGTTCAGGGTCTTTTTTGTGAACAGAACGTAGATGTTCTGCGAAGCGGTTGCCAAATCTGCACTTCGTTTCCCCGATGTAGAGGAGACCACATTGTGAGCAGCGAATGCAGTAGACTAGATTAACCCATTAACAACTGTTCACCCTCTCAGCCTGATGGTTAGCAACTCCTTTGTCTGTCCAACTGTCTTTCTCTCTCTTTGGGCTCTATCCTATCGTTTACTCCCTACCCCACCCACCTCCCTATTTTCTGCATATAAACTGACATTTTTCCCAGCCACCATCAGTTCTGAAGAAGGGTCACCGGACCCGAAATTTAACTCTGTTTTCTCCTTCACAGATACTGCCAGACTTGCTGAGCTTTTCCAGCAACTTTGTTTTTGTTGTTTATTTTCTTGTTTTTCTTCTCACACTAATCTTCACATATAGCTCTCCTTTGTTCTTAGAACACACAGTGGGCTTAGAGCAGCCCACATCATTTGACAACAAGAAGTAAGTAGAGCTCCTCAAATTGTTTTAATTCAATAAAGAGCAATAAAGCTATACTTTCAGAATACTAAAGTGAATTGGTAATCATTGGAAGCCTTGAAAATGGTGTACTTTGATTTCCACTGATTACTCATGCCAGATTCAAATCTCACAAAACTTTACCATACTGATTTTGATCTGTTTCATAATTAATTAGAACCCGTTCATGTGGCTGTGAAACTCAGCACTTTTGGCTAAGATTTGTTTATTAGCCTCCCAGTTAGTTAATGCCTTTCCACTGCATCTCACAACGTATCATGTGGTGAGTTTTTTTTAACCCTTTTTGCAGACTCTGCCTAAGACACACACCCACTCCAGCCAAGAGAAAAAGCTGCAGTGTTGCATCTGTGTCTCTAGTTAAAAAAAGTTAAAATGAAGATTAAGAAGTTTTTGGGCAGTTTAGTCCATTGCTTGTTCACTTTTCAAACCTTGCTTTGTGCTAGGTGTATTTATGCAACAGTAATACTGGAGCCAAGGTGTTGTGAAACTATCATGTGTTCTACGACATCAATTGCCATAATTTTAATTTGAAATTCCACACTATCTAGTTAGCTGCTTTAATATGTTTCTCAAAATCTCATACAAGTACATCCTTTATTTTCTTTATTGGTACCTCATGTAGGAGGCGATTGCTCTGTGCTTCACAGTTCCCGAGAAAATCATAACTAAAATCAAACATTAACTATATAGAGATCTGTGGATGTGTCAAGAGTCAAAGGTGTGCTATTCTCCAGATTTCTCTTGATGCCATGTAGGAAATTGACTATTAAATTCTGGAAGGTAGTTTCACTTCATCTTCTTTTCCTTTCAGCTGGTATAAATGCAAGAGGAACAAAAAAAGACTTGAATGGTTCTGATTCAGGCAGCTGGATCACCCAATAACTTGTCAAACTGAATTGTAACTGATTGCTAATGTTAATACCTGCTTTGCTGTTCAATATCAAATTAAGAGAGCAAAATGGAATTCTTAAAATGAAACCTTTTTAAAAGAACCAAACTGGCTGATCCAAAACTGTATATGTTGCAACCATAATCCAGGTGCTTTGAATTTGTCCCTTGTGCAAGTCTACACAGAGGATGACAAAACATTCATCCTTATGTTCATATTTTTCCATGATCAATCATTGCTTTGACCCTGTAAGTCTCTAACTCACATTCCAGTATGTATCCCAACTCTTTCCTATTCTACTCAACTGTACACTCCTGCGATTGCTCCACCAATGGTGTCAGAGGCAGCATGTCTCTGTGCTGAAGAACTTTCCGTTTTTGCTTTACTATCACTTTGTTTCAGAGGCAAACACAATAATCACCTCTTTGGCCATGCAGTTTGATTATTTTCCCAAACCTGCATTCCTGGTCAATAACTGCTGCTCTTATAGTAAAGCGTCGTGAGATTTGTAGTGACATGAAAAATGCTATATATAAATGTATCTTAAACATTACAGTAAAACTTGAATAAGTGTAATTGTCAATTAAAGATTAACCAGCAGCAAATGCTGACTTCTCAAGTAAACCTTTTAACTTTGTCAAGGCAAACAAAAAATGTAGGTGTTATTACTAATGTTGGATAAAAGTAAATTAGACCATAGGGATATGCTGCCCGTGGCGTATCTTTTCCAAGAGGGATAAATGTATAATAAGCAGCGATAATATCACCTAATTTACATTATCAGTCAAATCAAAATTACCCCTCCTTGACTCCAAATTAATATGATTTGATGGAGAGCAGGTTTTTTTTAGGAGTGGTTAAGTAATCTTAAAAAAAAAAGGAACAAAAATTTGTATGTATCACGCAAGATTTTTTAAAAAGTTTGGTGAGCTTTTCTGTTTAAATTAAATCTCTGAACTTTTTTCGAGTTATGTCACAACTCCCACATGTGAAATGGCTGGAGGCAAGCATTGCACAGCTTGTTTCTGTGTCACCATGCCGCTTTGACTGCTGTACTATTGCTGATGAGCAAATAGATGTACTTAATACTAGAGTAATTGTCAACAATGTGATCTTGTAACACCATGTAAAGGGTCTCTTCAGCTATATAGCTTGAGGTAATTTCCAGACGTGGCAGCATACAAGCTTTATTTGAAGCGCACTGTTCGGTCAATATCTTTTTCACGCTGGTATTTCTAGATGTAAGTAGGACTTCTACTGATATTGTGGAGCAGGGCAGAGGTCACCAACCATTAATTACCCTTTGCCCTCCACATGATTATTTCCTTTAGCGTCCAGTCCCCATTAAATGATTCTGAGTTGTTGGCTTTTATGTCTATTTAGATCAATGTAATTGTTTTGGACAAAATCGCTGAGAGACTGTTGTTGGAAGTTAACTAAAGGCAGCTCAAGCATGTAGTTCACATGGCAATAAAAATAAAATTAGAAAGTATGGAAAGGATTACATTTAAAAGACTATGTCGACATACCAGTCAGTTGGTTGGATGAGCAGTGTGCAGAACAAACTGAATGTTTTTCTTTATTTAGCAAAGTATGTGCAAATGTCTATGTTAGCATAGTGGAAGAGTAATTGAAATAAAATGACCCCTGAGCTGCCTGAAAGTGGGCTAGATATATTAATGCTAGACTGTCTCTGTCATTGCTCAGACTGAATCCTTGTTTTAATTTTTATCCTCGTCTTTTGTTTTACTTTTACTGTCATGTCTCCTGATTGATTCCTGCAGTAACATTTCACAATGATGTAGAATTCTGGCCTCTCAGTTGGTCTTAGTGGGCGTTAAAGGGCTAGGAATTAGATTTTTTTTCACTTTGACTGATGTAAAGGAGTTTTATGACAACAATCAAAGGAGTTACTGGGGCTTTTCAGATGAATGTTTGAATTACCCATCAGTGTGGGATGACACTCGCCATTATTAAATTAATTTGTTTTCCTGCTGCTGTTTAACCGAGTGTCAAAGAAACTTGTCACAAGAAATGGCTATTATTAGCCACAATCAGCTGCAGCAGAAATCAGCAAGCTATATACCAGATGTAAATGGATGATTTTTGATCTGCAGAAGCATGTGGGTTTGGAGTGAGGGTGAGTTTAAGATTGGTGAATTTTGACAGCCCATTGCGGATGCTAATTCTGATCTGTCAGCTTCCTTATTTGACGCCTGCATGTTAGGCTGCCTGTGTTCAAGTCCCATTAGGAAAGGATTCCATTTCCAGATCTAATCGCTCAATTAGAGTAATATTGACACACTATTTTCACTTTTAATGTTAGGTCCAGAGGTTCCCCTAGCTTCCTGAGTACTCAGTGTATCAAAGGCAGGCATACTGATGCATTGTGTGGGTTGAACCAATAAGGAGGCTGCAAAGAGTCTGCAGAGTGATTTGGTGGGCCAGAATATGACAGATAGAACATAATGAGAATTGTGACTGAAAAGGCTGTTGGTGTACTGAAGGTATATCTCCAGCGTTATGACAGATCTGAAGACCTCCTTCAATATGCACCAGCCAGGGTCCAAAATATGGCTATAATATGCTGTCACAGCATTGGTGCAGTAGTGAGCCTTGACCCACAAGTAAAACAAGATAAGCAGCTCAGATACTCCTCAGATAATTCTGAGGGTGAGAACGAAGAAGTAAAGATTGGCAATGAGCACAGTGCTGTCACGACTGCAATTATTAATGCAAGTTTACTTAGATTGAACCAATTTAACTAGAAAACACAACCCTCTCTTACCTCGAGACAACAAGGTGCAGGGCTGGATGAACACAGCAGGCCAAGCAGCATCATAGGAGCAGAAAGGCTGACGTTTCGGGCCTAGACCCTACCTCTCTTACCTCTCCCTCTTTCTCAATATCACTAAGTCAAAGCAGAACTGTGCCTTAGCAACACAATCAACATCATTCTCATTGGTCCCATTCACTCATGACCTCATGCTGATCATTAAGTGATATAAATCCAGTTAGCATCCAGCATTCAAAAATGGACAAGAAAGTGGTGAAAATTAGCATGTGTGTAAGCTAAGCAACAAAAACTCACTAGAGCAACATTTTGATAGACACTCATTTACATAACCGTGCTCAAGTAGGAAGCCTTGCTCTTCCCTTTTCACACATTTTGATGTGACTTCCCTGAGGCTTCAGCAAAGCTGGAGGCGTATTCCTCATATCCCTGCTGAACTACTCTTAGCTGATGTCTTCAGTAATTTGGAGGCAGTGAAGGCTGTGCTAAAGCTTCTCCACTCGCACCTGTTCAGAGGCAGAGTTGGACACCAGGAGATGAAACAGCACTTTAGTCAATGGGCTGGGCGTTAAAAATTAAAAGATTTGAAGGTGAAGAACTCGCTTCCATGTCACCCTTTGTAATCATCCTTTTTGTCTCCTAGCCACAATTCTGTGCTACCTGTGTAATGGAGAACATGTCAGTGTAAATCAGTACTGCTTCATAACTCCAAGGGTGTGGTATCTATCAGAATTTCTAAGGTGGTGGCCATGTTGGTATCTAGAGTCTGCACTGTGGTATGGTGTATATTTCAGTCCATGCTGTCCATGGTCCTTGGAAGAAGACATCGACTCAGTGGTATGTGACATTACCTCCTCATCCTTAAGACAGACTGCAGTTCTGCTGCATTTACTTTGATAGCTTGTTAAAGCATATTGTCTGCTGTTCACTAATGCTCCTTTTTATCATCAATACCTGGCTGCCATTTCTGTGCCTGGCTGCCATTTCTGTACCCAGCAGCACTTGAAGATTTTTCATGCTTCAAAGTGGATATTCCATTGCTGTTCTCACGTCCACCATCTGCCCTTTGTTGCATGAGAAGACCCACCAGGTGTAACTTGCTGCAACTACCTGCTTTGCTGGCCTGTCTAATGTGCAAGGACTGAGCTGTTGAATGGCCTGTGCGATTTCACTGCACTCTCAGAAGGACTCAGCTCCTCTGATGAATTATAGTCGATTACTTCCACCAGCAGCTGTAGGACATGAAGGCCAGAGGCAGATAAAAGATATAAATTAGTCCTGGAAAAGTCAGGTGTTACAAATAATCATTTGCTGTTGAGGTCAGCGCAACCTGTAGAAGTGCCATTTGAATTGGGTGACTTTTATATATGTGCCACCAGCTGGGAGTTCCTGGTCCTTCATCACCAATGGCCAGCAATGTCAAAACCGTGTTGAACTCCAGTGCTTCCTCCTCTGAACTTGTCAGTTACGAGATGTTTTATAGGTCTCTGTCTCTCACCTTCTCCTTGATGTTCCATGATTGTGCATTGATGGAAAGACGAGAGCTATGACTGGATTTAATGGCATGCTTTCATTTGATGAATGGCATGAATATGAGGGAGAAGCATGGTGTTGTGTACTGTAGATGGTTGATTGAGTACGGTGGATGGATAGATGGGTTTAAGAGCAAGTATGTGGAAAGAAAAATATATCTGTAGGGTAAGTGAGGGGAAGGAATGATGTGCTCAGTAACTTTGGAACGATGGAGTGAGCAGTTAGGGTGTTGAGGACAGCAGCACATAGATGAACGTATCACTACACTCACTTTTCTTGACCTGATTTGGTCCTAAGAGGGCCTTCTGCACTGAATTCAGGAGCTTCTGACCTTTGCTGCTACCTGCAACGATGACTATTGCTGCAGACATCTTTGTCTGGTTAACAGGGAAGAATATCTTTCTCAGTCTGCATTGGCAGTAACACATCCAAGGAGGCATTGCGAAGATACAGTCTTTGCTTGTGTGGTCTGTCACCAGAGTATGTAAAGTCTCTGTAATCCCAGAGGTCCTTAGGGCTGCTGTGTCATTAGTGAGAGGCAACTAGTAGTGGTTTCATCTGAGGGTCACCATGCTCAGGCGAGGGGAGAGTTTGAGAAGGAGAATATCTCATGTTAACCTCAGCTAGATTATGGACTACGTATCTGAGGAACTTGAATGCGCATTCTTCTAAAGCAGGGACAAGAATAAATGAGCTGAAGCTAAAATCAGAGTTACCAGCATCGCTAGCTGTAATGCTCCCTAAAGATAGACTGGTGTAAATTTTATACCATCATAAGTAATAGCAAGTCCATCAAGCCTGCTCTGCTATGTAATAAGTCACAGCTGATCTGATTGTGCCTTAACTCCACTTTCTTGCTCGCACCCTTAACCCTTGACTCCCTTTATAGATCAAAATTCTGTCTAACTCAACCTTCAATATATCCAATGACCAAGCTTCCACTGGCCTCTGTAGAAGAGAATCCCAAAGATTAATGACCTACTGAGAGAAATTATTTCTCATCTCCATCTTAAATGGAGACCATTTGCTTTTTAAACAGTGCCCCCCAGTTCTCTATTCCCCCACATCGGGAAATATTTGTCAATATTCACCCTCTCAAGTCCCTTGAGAATCTTACGCTTTAATAAGATCACCTCTCATTGTTCTAAACTAGTACACTGCTATTTCTCTGCCTGTTCTATCTATGACCACTGTGCTACTGAAACTGAAAAGCAAAACTTCTTTTGTCTTTACAAGCACAAAAAAAATGTGCGAGGACCGAATGCCTCTTTATCTTTTACATTAGTAGAGCAGTCCAATAAACTGTTCAGCTCTGTTGGAGAGTCCCTTGACACTAATTTACATTGCATGGTAGAATGCAGATAATCAAACATAATAAACTGACACTTACACCAAAGTGCTGTATTGGCTGCAGTGATTTAACTCACTACAAACCACCCTATTACTCGTGCACCTTGCTAATTGCACCATAGATTTGCTCTTGATGAACACAAGCCAAATTAACACCAGGGCATTGATGTACCTGTGTGCTATTATCGTTTGCACAGGCAACACAGCCAGAACCTTTTGCACTTAGTTACACAAACATTATTATTAAATGATTGGCCGCTAGCAGTCTTTGACAGATTGCAGCCTTAAGGGAGCCCGAGGATGAAACCAATCAAGAAGTTAATGAGGGGAAAAATTACCATCATGCCTGCTCCATAATTACATTCATGCCAGGCAAGAATAGGGGGTGTGGGTAACTCAGCTGTTGTTTGTAAAGGTTAGGTGGGTCAAGAACCCTTCAGTTGGTTCATGCATCTTCCTTGGCTAGTAATCTGATAGGTTATTATGGCCCAGGAATATTGTGGCTTGGTTACTTTCAACTTTTTCATTTTTATTGTAGTTTTCCAGTTATAAGTCACACACGAGTATCCCCTTGTTGCAAAATTTTATGTGACTGGGTCATTGTGTTGTGGTTTGATTTATTTGACAGTTTCAATTATTTTTTTCTTTGCGTTTATCAAATTCAAATTATAAAAGATAACAAGAATCTAATTTGAATAATTGCCAGTTTTCAATGACCTACAATGGCAAGAAATTTGAGGAATGTGATGTTGCCAGCCTTTAAGCATGATTGAGATTCACTAATGTAATACTGGAGAAAGTGGCCAGTGTAAGTGGTACGTTAGTAATAGACTCTTTCTTCTGAATGTTGTTCTATCAGTTTTCTCTACTTATACTGCCACCCTACACACACACACACACACACACACACAACCCTCCCACAAAACGTTTGAAAACATTAGGGTAGAACTGTTACTCATTTACAAATGGACAACAATTAAGATCTAAATGCGGGGTCTAAGCTGGTTTCTGTATTGGACTCTATACGTGAATGAAGCAGATGAGCTGCAGATACCAGTGAGACATTGGGATGTAGTCTGTTGGTTTGGGCTTTTGCATTTGAGGCTAGCTCTAATGTTAAACTACCTTCAGGTAAAGTTGGGAAAGCGTCTGTGTTCAGCTTGTCACAACTTGCAGTCAGAACCTTGGGGGAGATGAAGAGGTCCCAAAATCTGGCCAACAAAAATCCATTTCTACTCCTGTCAGTTTTACAGATGTATAACTTGTAAAGATTTGCTGACTGTGTTTAACAGCCTTCAAAAGTTTCTTATCAATGGGACAGGTTAAGACGCCTGAATGAGAATGACAGGGCAGAGCACGCATTGCAGACACTTTTCCCCACGAATACACCAATTAATTTAGAGCCATTCATCCAGTATTAGAATCCCTGTTTGCCTTTGCAAGGTACATGGCACCCATTTATGCAGGGCTCTTGCAGCACAAATAAGTAGCACAGTAAGTTTCCTAGTTAGCAGCTGGAATACTTTCAGGTTGATGTGCCATGGGAGAATGCAAGCCAAAACTTACTCATGTGCTTTGTTTTACATCAGAAAATGTAGATCCTCATATGTGCATTGTGACCCAAGAACTGACAAGTAGCGCAGATGTTTGATTTAATGGGTCTCTGTGCTCATTAGTGTGGATGTCATCCGTGCTTTGATATGGAATGGTTTCAGGTATTTTTGGAGGCCGTGGTGTAATGGTAAGTCATTGGGCCAGTAGGCTTAGGCTAATGGCTTGGTATGGGTTCAGTTCACAACTAGGTACCTTGTGGAATTTAATCTCAATTTTAAAAGAATTGGAATTATACAGCTGGTTTCAGTAATGGCAGCCATGAAACTAGCATTAATTGTTGTAAAAGTCCACATGATTCATGAATGCTGTTTAGGAAGTGAAATCTGCTGTCCTTATCTGGTCTGGCTTATATGTGACTCCAGAACCACAGCAATGGAGTTCACACTTAATTGCCCTCTGAAATGGTCTCACAAGCTCACCTCAATCAGTTCAAGAGAAATTAAGGATGGGAAGCAAAAACCAGCAATGCCTGCATCCCATGAAAAGCCTTTTTGGAACTTAGATTGTGTATTGCACCGTTGGATGTACAGTGCACCCCCTACTCTGTCGGTAGAAAAATCGTTTCCCCAACCTTTGAAGAGTGCCTTGTGTAGTAGTTTATTCTGCTTTTCTAATTCCCAGTCTTCTCCTTGAGTGACATTGTTGATTTATTGCATAATTGTTAGCAGTTGCCAACTGTGGGTATGTTGAAGCTAGCTAGACTTATTTCTCAAGGAGCGCCATTACCAGTAGTTGCTGGACAAGACTTTTGTCTTAAGTTGGGCTAAATTTCAGCTAGTGTCTAGAAACAAAAGAACCAGTATTGTACATGTATACTCAAATGTTATTAAGCTATAGTTCTCATTCATCAGAAGATTTGTGCTGATCATATTACATTTTGTCAAACATTTCCCAGTGTTGTAATGAGTAATAATGTGTAACGAAAAATAAGTGAAACCTTTTTTTGATCAGAATTGTACATTTAAATAATGAGATTTGTCAGTCTTTGAATATCTGTTTATTAATTTTAGAAAAGTGTCAATGCCACTATTTTAATTCTTTTTAAGTCCAGAAATAAAAGGATGGAGACTGGACCAAAAGTGATTAGGATTTTTTTTAAGATTGATTTTCCTATGTGATTCCTTACCATGTATCAGTACAGGTCTACTGCTCCCTCCTTCACTATTCTGAGCTCAGATCTCACCTCTTAACTTCTTCCACCCCTACCATTGCCCTTCTGTACTGCTCACTGATACTAACTAAACAGCACATAGGGGGCAGTTGTCACTGGGGAGCAAGGCAATGAGACAATGGTGATAGAAGGTCAGAGGGCAGGTGAAGAGAGACAAATGAGACTAATGGATGTATGCATGCCAGAAAATGAGTAAAAATATGGCAAGATGATACCACTGTGTCTTTTTAGTTGGCTATAGAGAAACAAATAAAGGGGGTCCCGAATTTACAAATGTCTAACTTACAAATGCCCACACTTTCGAACATGATCCCATAAAAGAGTGTAATTTAAAGATCTGACACTGAAATGTTTCCTAATACTTAACGAATGGCTACTTTATATTGTCCTGCACTATGTTCCGACTTGCATACAAATTGACGTGCAAACAGATTCAAGAACAGAACCCATTCACAACTTGGGGGACTGCCTGTAACAGCTTCGTTCTTTTGTTTTGTTCAGTAAGGAGGAGAAATCAGGAGAAATTATATGTCATATGTCCTACTAAAGAACACTTCACCTTGAAGTAGATTCGTTTCCTTGCTCTCATACGCAGGGAATTGTACATATTCTAGCTGACCAAACAGCGGTGAAGAAGGGCTATTTTAATTGGCAAAAAGAACTCAATTCACAGCCTTGCATAATGTTTTTCATTTGCAGTAGGCTCTAAATTAATTGACCAGAAATTCTATAGTTTTCATATTTGTGGAAAAGACAGTTATTGCATTAAAAATGTCAGTGATTTAATGTTCTAACTTGAACTCAGCTTGCAAATCCATATTTCTTCAAAACGAATGCACAGATACTCCAGAAGATCTAGTAATTACAAAAGAAAATAACTAAGGTGAGCTTCCTATTGGCCAATGATCAAATTGTTGGCAGTGCCTGGAGTCAATAAAGGAGGAAGTGTTCCAGTGATAAACAAAATTTTGTCAGGAAAAGAATAACCTTGACCTTACAGTAAACTGTATGTATTATAAATCTGCTGGGGTCACTCCATCTGTTAATTGTAGACCTTCAACAATTCCTTACCTAATTTTTAAAATAACCTAACTTGCCATAATTTGGTTACTTCTTTCTCTCATAAAAGGTCATGTTGGGAGTGAAACATTTCCAGTTCAGGTGACACCAAGCATTCCAAGGTCAGGCATTGTACTACAAGCTAAGAAAAAGCTCTTCTAGCAATACACATCTTGAACCAGAGAATAGTATTCCCTAAATGTTAGTTTCCCACAGGCATCCTATGGTTTCTGTGATTAAGGATCAGTTTATGAAACTAATCCAGTCAATGATCAAATTGAGGTTTCCCAAAGTCAATCCATGGAAGACGAATATAGCTAGTTGTTGGGGGATGTTTTTGTCCCCTTTTTCTGTTAGATGTTACTCCAGATCTCCGATGTGAGAGGAAAGAATTTGCTTATCAGCTGTTCCACCAAAAGTCCCTTGATTTATACGTGTTTTTGATCCAAGTAATTTGCGTTGTATATCTGAATTATATGAAGATTAAAACTATAGTTTCATGAAATATCAGAGAGATGTAAAATATTAAATCAGAATTTTACTATTTGTTTCATTGCAGTATTTTCACCTTCCAGTAGTCAGGACTCAGGTTTGATCTCTCTGTCCAGCAGTTCCCCTGTCAGCACCGGAAGCATTAAACAAGAGTGTGAATCTGTCACCGAGTCTGGCACCTTCTCTGTTGATTCCATTATTGAAAGTGCAGAGTGAGTAAGACAGTGATGTCTAAACTGCTGGATCATGCAAAACATGAATCTGAATAGAGTACTTTAGCCTTGGCTAAAATGGAGAAAAAAAAGTTTTCTGTTGTATTTCTTCCATTGTTGTTGAATAGTTTCAAAAACTACAGTTCAATAAATAATGCCACAGCAATTAATTACTAACCTTTTGCCACCCTGACAGAAAGCATTACTTGATAAAATAAAAACATGATGTACCATACGTTTTTTTTGCCAGGCTGCATACACTGTTCTTTGGCTCTGAATTAATAGATTGAAATTTTTATGCCTCATGTGGACACATGGGCGGTCAAATTAGTTGCTGAACATTGGGCTGATTATCAAACGTCTGCTAACTCTAGGGCTGTAACAGATTTTGTGCTATTTTTTGAGCTGCAAAGTACATTTACTCATCTAGAACTGAAAGCTTTTCACAGCCACATTGATTGCACTGATTTCATAATCAAAGTTCAGGTAAAATCAATCTTGTCAAAAAAAATCACTGTAATATTAGCAAGAACTCACTAAAATCATTGCATTGTACCAGGGTTTGTCAGGGTCTTTGGTAAACACGAGTCAGCCAAACTAGTTTCAAATCCAACTATAGATCCAATACCATAGATCTGTATTGCATTTCATTCAGGTTTCCTTTTCTGACTTTTCTCAGGGCACAGTTGAAGTTAGATGTTGAGGTTTGATCTATTTTTATTAGGTTCATACATACACCATGAAATGGCTACTTTGACCCTCCAAGACCATGTGATTGAAATTCTTCTGCGTTCATGTGAAATTCCCATCTTGCTTTTTTAGATAAGATATCAGCCCATTTACAAAACAAAAATGAATAACACTGCTAAAAAAGCCAAACAAGTTTGGTTGAAGCATAGAGACCTGCTCACTATTAATCAAGCAAAGTAAAACCCACCTACTAAAGTAATATTACGCCAAAATAAAGTGAAGAATGGTTTTAATATTGATACTGAAGAGTGGTGAACTTTCTACCATAATTGATAGCACAACCTGGTAGAATCTTTCAGACCGCAGATAATGATAATAAACATCTGAGTTCATATCGCAGGCTCCTTTGTTCGTTTCTGATATCAATTGATTTTTGAAATAAATAAGAGCCAAAGACCAACCATGTTTAGGGTATATAACCCATAAATAATCTGTCTACTACCTCCAAATTTCCCCCAGTAGTAATCAATGATGTTTCTTTCATTAGATGTTCATTTACATTTTGTAATTCCAATACGTAATGAAGATACTAACATGAATTTTTACATAAAAGGAAATCACAAGTCTTACCTGTTCTAATATCATGAATTTTCTGAAAATCAAACCCAGAATTTGTTTAAGGTAGACTTTTTTTTCTTTACCCTACCTGCAATGATCATTAAACAGAGCTGCAGAGTTCAGAATGTTAGAACAATACTTAAGAACTTTGTATGCAACCTAAAATGCTTGTATAATAAGTTGAAAATGTATAGCATTGTATTTCATATAATAACTGTGACACGGTCAAAAGCAAACACTGAAGGCATTGATATTTTGTCCTCATGAGGCTTTTGTCACAGACTGGTTTAGGGTGGCAAGCGAAAATTCAGCATATTTTGCAGTGTTGCCATATAGTGGGTCATTTTAATAATGGATTTTTTTTCTGTAAGTAACTTACAACTTTAATGTATGGAGGGTGTATGCAATTGGTTTGATGCTTGTGCAATTATTGTTAATTTTATTTTTATTTATTTGCATATATGTATGAGTGTGGTGTGTATTTTTCCGTTAAAGTGTCAAAAAATGTAATTGCTCGGTTACACTGCTGCAAATTCTGAACCCATTTGCATGGGAAAACAGATGCTTGACAACTGGGGAGCCCAACCTCTGCATGTTATGTGTTATAAGAACTAACATTAGAAAGGTTAGAGAGCTGAGCGATGACTTTCTGCAGAGGTCCTCTGATCCATCTGTGGTAACAGGGAGGTAGAACCCTGGATTTTAAATGTTTTTCCAGTGTCAATAAGGCTCATTCCATCAATGTTACCGTAAACGAACCCCGCCCCTGTGGAAATTCACCTCTAGGATGTTTTATGTTTTCCCTCCTTTGTATTCTCTTCTATCATTCTAAGGATTTTTTTTACAAAGATACTTTTCTTTAGTGTAGTGAACTCTTCTTACTGGTGTTCGCCACAAACCCATTTTATTCTTTTAGACTTAGGTCTTGCTAACAACAGATACAATAGCCTCACTTATTTGTCTGTGCAGATGCAACTCACATCTGTGGAATTGGTTAGCTGCAACAGAGATATGAAGGGGAAAAAGTACAATCTGAACTGACCTGGGCCCATGAAATGGAAGCCCCAGGAGAATGGAAAATTTTTGCTGCGCTTTTTTTTATTCTTCGACTTTTTAGTGATGATTTGATTTTCTTACATAATTATCTGCCATTTCAGCCTGTAATTATCTGTAGATTTTCAGTATTAACCATTCTACCACTAAAGGGGCCTCTCTATATTGTGCTTCTTCGAATCTGTCAAAGGACACATTTACACTACAACTGTAAAGCCAGGTGGAGACGTTTCAATTTGGAGCAGTCCTGTAGTTATAGAATATATACAGTTCAGAGTCACTACATCTCTTAACACCCGCTTTATATTACCAATGATTAGCTCTGACATGAAAGCTGGAACCAAGTGTTGCATACTGGTACTAAACTTGTAATGTGAGTACACCCAAAGTCTTCCTTTCTCTGGCTGTTACTTTTAAGCTGATTAAAATAACTCACTATATGAACTGGTTTATTTTTATATGGGGGATTGGAAAACGTTATAAACAAAAACAATTTAAATTGCTTATTTGTGGAAATGTTACTGTTAAGGCATGAATTTTTAGGGTTAAACCTGGTAAAACCAGACATATTCTTCTTCTGTTCCTCTTCGAAATGGCAGAAATAACTGCACATATTTGCCAAGTCTTAAAACCATGCACTCAAAATGTTGAATCACTTTTAACTGTTGAAATCTGGTGAACATTTCTTCTTATCACTGTGTTAGTGACATTGTAAACAGAGCAGGAAAAATTTTAGATTTCACTGTTTAATGTAAAGATGATTTGAATGAGCACATTTATGATTTCGCTAGAAGTATCAATGTGGCTAAATCTTCCTGTTCTGTTTACAACATCTGTTCACACTTAGCATCCAGAGGAGGTCTTCCCTACCCTCGAAGTTTGTTCTGATGATGATCTGACAAAATTGTAAGATGCTTCAATTGTGATATCCTCTTCAAAAGTTTTTTAATTAAAGAAGTGAAATTAAAAGAATTATTTCACCCAGACTTGTTCTGCAACTGAAGTTTCAATGTTGGCAGAGATATAAAAAGGACAATATTGGATCAGCTGACCGTGATAAACCCTTGGCCTACTTAGCATTGACTTGGGTGGTGTGTGTAACAGGCATCCTATCCAATATCACCAATTTACACCTCCACTCAAGTTGCAAGTTCTGGTGAAATTTCGCCAGTGAATCTCAAACTAGACATTTGATCATTTAATATTTTCACCTAATTTTAACTTTTTATATGCATTTCACAAAAAAAATGACTTCCCAAATTTCTCTCATTTAAAAAAAACCTTGAAGAAATCATGCCTTGCCTACTGTTACTAAACAGTAATCATTTTTGCTGGTGTTGTTTACATTAATGCATTTTACCAAGTGTTTTGAACAATTTGGTTCTGTGTTGTAAGTTTTTTGTTCTTTCATGAAATATCTGTGATAACATGATTGTAAGCATCAAGGACATATACAGTCACCACTGACAATGTCAGAAGAAATTATTGAATTAAATTTCTTGGCCGATAAATATTTGATGCTGGATAGAAAAAAGAAATTACTTGTATTTTCTTTGCTTTGTGCATTAAAAATGTCTATTTGATTTCACCACATCCATTGTAATCAATAACTTGGCCATCTTGTTTTTTTTTATTAAATGCACTTATTCTTAATTTCATCCACCAGTGGTTTTAGGGAGAATAATGTTGAGTTACCTATATGGGTCTGACATTATAAATCACTTCTTGAGACCAAATTGTATGGTAGTATCGATTGATCCTGATATATCACAGAAATTTACTGTCACTTCTGTTTTCAATTAAAGATACAATCAGTCAGATAATGACTTAATTGGATTTCACAGAAGATTGAGTTTTATTACCCTGTGGTTTACGAGTTTAGTTAAGAAAGACCATTTCATCACACTTGTCAGGCTGCAGCAAGAGTGTGCCCTGGCTCTGTGTAACAAGCCTCAGTGGTAGAGAAACCAAGAGAGGAGCATTGGTGGGTGTTCGTTCCATACCTGTGTGTTGAAGTATCTTAATAAAATCAATAAAACACATTTTGAACAATCAAGGTGACCAGTAGTTTGTTGTACTTTAATTTTATTTTCAACCTATAGCAAATAAGTGATAAATCCCTCATGAGGCAAAAAGTCATCATTTAAAAAATGCTCATTATGAAGGAATGATTCATTGTAATAATTAAATCTCCAGTAACTGATTAAAGAAATAATAAAATCTCATAGAACAGTTTTAATTATTGCAAATTATTACATAATAGAGATAAATCTTCTTGTATCAGATTCATAATTTATTGTCATTATGATTTTCTGACTGATTTCAGGTAAAAATATGATACTGTTATAAAAGTAATGACGTGCTATGCAAAAGCATCACTGTTATTCAGGTGTCGGTTTTATTCAATTCTCGAAAGAAAATGGTTAAATCCATGGAAAGATAATAAAGTATTATACATAAGCATAGAAATAAGAGGCTATTTGGGGGGAAGGTGGTGGTGTAATGGTGATGTACTTGATGAGTAATCCAGAGCCCCAGGCTAATGTTTTATGATCATGAGTTTGAATGGCAAGTAGTGAAATTTGAACGATTTTTAAAAAAATCTGGATTTGAAAATTAAAAGCTAGCCTTAATAGTGACCGTGTCAATTGCTGTAAAAATCTACATAGTTCACTCATGCCCTTCAGGGAAAGAAGTCTGGTATTCTTCGCTTGGATTGCCTACCTGTGACTCCTGACCCACAGCAATGTAGTTGACTCTAAAATCTAACCTAGGGCAGTTAGTGATGAGCAATAAATGCTGGCCTACCCAGCGATATCCATGTCCCATGTACAAATTTTCAGAAAAGGAGTTCTGGTATTAAATTACAAGAAAAGCACTCATGAAATTTCAAAATATTCACATGGGACAGAACCATGGGTGGAATTTTCCATTGCGCTGAGCAGTGGAGACAATAGTGAGAAAGTTGGGCGAATATGGTCAGAATGAAAAAAATCAGATTCCCAATGTTGTGTCAGTATCTACTGTTGGGGTTAAGTGAGTTCTTAATCTCACAGATGAGCAGAGACTGCTTATTTCTAAGCCTTTGCACCTCATTATTAGCAAATCTCACCTCATTTCTCCCTTCTTTCCAGCGAAGCTTGATGGTGTCAATACCTGACCTGAAACTCAGGACAGTTACTTAGTGGCCTCAGCTCATCTCTTGCCTCTTAGAGCTTTCACACAGTTCCACCTTCATCAATATGTTCCCTGCATCCTTCATAGACAGCATCCTCTTTCACCCTTTCTCTACACAAATGGACCTTGTTAAAACACCAGCCTCGCAATAGATCATGGCTGTTCTCAGATCAACACATTTACCCCTTCAGGACTTCACATTGGAGCACAGGGACACCTTTGACTTGCATGTTTTTGCAGGTCACATTGCCCACAGGAATGCACATGTATCTTAGGTTCTTCCTTTTTTAATACTCACTCATGTTGTGGATAATTGGAAACTTGACAGCCTCTATGGCTTGAATAACCTTTTAGCACTTGACTCTTCAGTGCAAAGCTAAAGGCATCCAGACTCGGTCATTTGCATTGTTTTTCTTTTAGTGCAGTTGGAGAGGTAGGCAGTTTGTCATCATACAACATTACCAAACAGTCAAAAGGATAGACAGGTTGCTGTGTGGCACCATGCTGCATCAATCTCACATTTGCACTATATGCCAGCAGTCAATGCAGCAAACTCACTAATTGTTTCGACCAAGTAACCGTATCTGAAAGTCATAGGGAATTAGTGTTTGGTGGAGTGAAAGTGGACTACGGTCAGCCAGAGGGTGCTGCCACCCTTAGTCAAGGTGCTTAGTCCTTCCAGAGTTCGGAATCTGTGTTCTTTCAGTCCTGGGGTTTTGAGTGTTAACAATTAGGGGACAGAATATGGAGTCTGGGGAAAGTAGGAAATTCATGTCTAGGGTTGAAGTTCATTGGATTGGGTTACTAAGGAATGATGACAGTGAAGGTGGGCAATTCAAGATCGAAGAACAGGATCACAGAGAAAAGGGGGGATTTGAATCTTGGGGAGGGGAGGGGCTGGTGTGGTTTTACAATTTAGCCTTAATATGAGGGGTTTCTAAGCAACAATGGTGTAAAAAGTTGCAGAGCCATGGGTTTGGGGTAATAGGACAAGACTAGCCCTTATTTAAAAGGCCCGGACAGAAATGGGGGAATTGGGATTTGGAATTTGTATGAAAGATCTTTGACTACACAGGATCAGCAACGCAAAAGGTAACATAATGGATGGTGGATCATTCTGCATCTCAGGCAGTGCCTGCAAGACACTAATGAGGACACAAGTTAAAATCTTGCCATCTTCACACCAAACTCAAGTACGCGACAATGGAATAAATGGCTGCCACTGCATGGACAGTGTAAGTTACTGTTTTCCTCTTTAGGGGCCAGAATATAATACTCTTTGTGTATGAAGCCTTGTTAGGGCCAATGTGTTAATTATGCTTCTGCTGATTGTTTAATCAAATTGGATTTCATTGAATGATTATTCTTGTGAGGATGAACATTAAATTACTATAGCCTGAAGCATGATTGATGCATACCTTCCACCAATTGTCCTTCTTTTGTGTCAGGTATGCAAATGTTGGCAGATGCAAACTTAAATTTCTTACCTGGCTTTGCCATTTATGCATTGATTTTCACGGCTAATATTGGAAGATAATGCTTCAGAGCTGACCTATTCTCACTGAATTTTTAGTATTCTAGGACCTGATCTGTGATGTTCAATCATGCCTTTTTTTGGGAAGCGGTGCTATTACAGTAGGTACATGCCTGAATTTCATTCCCCCAATGTAGCATTGTCACTTTGAATCTTCAACACGTATCAGAGTTGCAGAGCGAAGCATGACATTGGCCTCCTGTGAAGCATCTATTGCACTCTGTCTGGGTATAGCATATTGTTTGACAATGATTGATGCAGGAGATCAGAAATATGCTTACTGATATGCTGTTCAATTCTGACATTCCCCACAGATAATCGGCTCATGCATCTAGGGTGAAACCTGTGCTTGGAGGATTTCTTGTAGCCTTGTTACAAATCAGAGAACGGCTCTGAAGAAGAAATTCATTATAATGTCATCATCACCAAGGCCAGCAAGAACAGCCCTCTTCTGCAGCTGCTACACAGCCTTGAGGGAGAAACACCAGCTTAAGCTCCCCCGACTTGGCAGTGGAGTATGTCCAGAACCCGAATCAATCAATTTTGCTGTCATTTGCTACAACTCCTGGAAACCCACTGCAGGCAAGGACTAAGGATGTCCCATTGTTGTAGAACTGAGTCATTTGCTGAAGCAGAACATGTGCTCAGAAGGAAAGACTGGCCAGTCACATCTGTTATGTATGTAGTTGGGTGTCTGCTGCCCCTTTAAGAAAGTCGGTCAGGTGACCCAGAGGCTGGAGCCTGGTTTTGGGATTGGGTGGGGGGTGGACTGCTGTTTAAAAACTGACTATGGAGTTGAGAGACTGACAATAAAATATTCCCTCATCAGGTCCACCCTCTGTCTACCTCGTGTCCTATTTATGGTTCTAGTGAATCACAAACGCAATACAAGAATGGGATCCTGCTCACAAATTGTGTGCAAATACATTTTCTGTTTTGTTAGGGGGAAGGACATCACCCAGACTTCAAAAACAGTTCAGGACTGAAGAGGTAATGATGAGGGAAACAGTTGCGAGGGGGTTTGGGCTGCAGTTGACACCTGAAGAGGGGAGTACTTGCTTGGGAACTTAGCGAAGTCATTGCGGAGAGTGTTCCTGAGGGGACTTGGACTGTGGGCGACTACAGGGAAGAATGATATGCTACACAGTCGATGAGGGAACGGGCAGCACATATTATTCACTGAGGGGATTTGGGCTGCTAATGGTTACTAGACTCAAGTGATGGGAAAATTTCCTGCCAGCAAGAAAACAAAATGTCATGTCAGTTTGGAGTGATGGGACTACTTAGTAAAGAGACAGAAAGTTGGACTCTAGTTGTTTGTTTGCAGTTGTTCATTTGTTCACCGAGCTGGTCGTTCTGTGGTGTGCAGACGTTCCGTTACTATTCTAGGCAACATTATCAGTGTGACCTCTAATCAAAGCATTGGTGTTCTGCTCCATTCCAAATTTATATGATCCTCTGGTGTGGTGTGTCTTGTCACTTCCAGTTCTGTTTTAACAGCAGTCTGTATACAGGGTCTATTTTTGTGTGTTTGTTAATGGAGTCCCGTGTTGAGAACCAGGCCTCTAGAAATTCCCTTGCATATCAGTTTGCTTGTCCCAATATAGTCACTTTGTCCCAGTCGAACTGATGCCCTCATTGTCTGTGTATTATGTCGTGTCTTTTTACTGCCAACTGAATATTGTAACGGGTACTTAAAAGACGCACCAAGTGCCTGAAGACATAGTGGTGCCAGGTTTCTTGAGTACCATTGGGAGCAAGACTTTATGATTCTAAGGAGTCTAGTGCAACCAGAGAAACCTGCAGAGAAAACGTACCAAGAACAATGCAAAGTGCCAGGAAGTTACTTTGCACCAAATCCACTGATGACTGTCGAACATTTCAGTTTTTATATACAGCACAAAGGAGAGTCCATCACCCAATTTGAGGCCACCTTAAAGAGGTTAGCGGAACATTGTGAATTCAGAGGGTTTGTCCAAGATATGTTGCGGATTGGTTGGTTTGTGGCCTCTCGCACAAAGCGATCCAATTGAAGCTAATAGCAAGGAGAGACCTGGATTTCAAGGCAGCCTTTGAAATTGTGACCTCAATGGAGTTGGTTGCCAATGAAGCAACACAGTTGTGTGACAATGCCTAGCTATATAGAGTAGTGTAAATTCAACAGAAATGTGGTACCAACCATAGAATGTGGCACAAGTTTTCAACATGTTGGACTCGAGAAGCCCAATATCACAGGTGTAAGCAAATGGACCATATTGTCCAAAGTTGCCAGGTACCACTCAAATCAAGAGAACAGGTTTCTAAAGGAGACATTTAATAGGACAAGGCATTAGGTACACGTTGCCAGCCAGGAAGTAGATCAGGAGTGAGCTAGGCCTGTGGGAGAAGCCCCAGAGTCAGCAAAGTTTTGGTTAAACATCCTGTCGGTAGAGGTGAAGCTGAATGTTTCCGGGTTCTTCCCAAATTAGAGGAGAAGACAATAAAAGTAGAAGTGAATACAGGTGTAGCAGTGTCTCTGATTCCCAGATCAATATATAGGCAAAAGTTAAAGGCACTGCCATTGAAGCCTGCCAAGATTACCCTCTGAACATACATGGAACAAGTGCCACTGAAGGGCTATGTACTGGTGAAAGTACAGTTAAGAGACTAGTGTGCCAAATTGCTTTGTACATAGTGAAAGGTGACTACTCTGCATTGTTCGGATGCTCCCAGTTACAGAAATTAAAGCTAAACTGGGGCATGGTTAATAGGCCAGCTGACTCAAAAATGAGTTTGCAAGAGATTTTGGGCAGATGTTTGTGAAGAAAAATCAGAGTTAACTTGAGCAGTTCTGAGGAAGGGTCATTTGATCCAAAATATTAAATCTGATTTCTCTGCACAGATGCTCCAAGACCTGTTCAGCAATTTCTGTTTTTATTTCTGATTTATAGCAATTGCAGTTCTTTTGGTTTTAATTTGAATAGAAACTAAACTTCAGTTAAAGCAGTGGGCTTATCCAAAGAGTCAAGAACAAAAATAAAGTTGCTGGAAAAGCTCAGCAGGTCTGGCTGCATCTGTGAAGAAAAATACAGAGATAACGTTTCAGATCCAGTGACCCTTCCTCAGACCTGAAGTTGAATTCTGAGGAAGGGTCACCGATCTGAAATGTTAACTTTTTTTTCTTCACAGATGCTGCCAGAACTACTGAGCTTTTCCAGCAACTTTTGTTTTTTGTTCCTGATTTACAACATCTGCAGTTCTTTCGGTTTTCACCCAAAGAGTCTTCCATCTGACCTAAAGTGGAGGGACAACTGGAATGGCTGGTGAACCTGGGAACATTGGAACCAGTAACCACCACTGAATGGGCCATTCCAATTGTCCTGGTCTTAAAAAACAAATGGCATGGTGGATTTGTGGTGACTTCAGGATCGAGTCAACCCAGCTCTGTGTGCAGATCAATACCTGTTTCTACTCATTGAGGACCTTTTCAGTGGACTGGGTGGGAGAAAGAAATTCTCAAAAATGGATCTGTCACAGGCCTACTGGCAGATGAGTGTCATGAAGAAGTCTGACCCACTGCTGACAATAGTGACACACGGGACTGTTCTGCTACAAGCGATTTCCTTTTCGGCATGATGTTAACGCTGGCTCAATCCAGAAGGCCATGGGTCATATATTGAGTGGATTCTTAGGTGTCCAGTGTTATCTGGACAATATTTTGGTTACTTGATACACTGAAGAAGAACATTTAAAAAACCTAGAAGAAACCCTAAAGGGTTGCAGGAGCATGGCCTACAAATAAAAAGGGAGAAATGTGAGGTTTTTTAAAGACTCTAGAGTATCTTGGCCATGTAATTTATGGTGAGGGACTGCACAACGCACCCAAGAAGATGGCTGCTACCCTGAAGGCCCCTAAACCAGAGAATGTGTAAATTGATATGACAAGTTTGTGTCCGATCTGGCAACTTTGCTGAAACCCCTGCATCGGTTGCTAGAAAGAGGACAACCTTGGAAATGGAGCCAGGAATGTGACGAGGTCTTAAAAAGGTTGGAAGTGTTGCCTAATTTCAACCCGGAGTTGTCACTGCTGTACTGTTGCACATCTTGCCGGAGAGGAATGGCCCATTGCATTGATTTAGATGGAGGATAAACTTGAAAAGGGGATGCTTTAATACAGTCAATCTGTCAACTCCACACCCCCCCCATTCCCCCAGCTCCTGCCTCAGGGTCACCTAACCCTCTTTCTTAGGGCAACACGCCCAACTACATATGTAAGAACGTCGATCACAGATTTGTATGCCAATACCTTGTTCGAAGAAGCAGCTGTCGGTCTTCTGTGGCATCTCCCAATTCTCAGGCCACAAATGCATCTGGGATCTCACTATTACCATTTACTGCAGAACATAGCTCACCATATCTTTTCTCCCTGACAAGGAAATTCGAGCAGCTTGCATAATGGGATTCTTTAAGATGGCTGGCTTCACTCAGGTACAGGCCATCGTAGACTGTATTGATGTAGCTTTGAGAGTGCACTGTTACTAACTGCAGAGTCCGTCAGCCAGAATGGCTCCCACTTCATCAGTTATCTGTGACCATTGCTGTCAAATTTTGCAGGTGTGTGTCAGAAATCCTAGAAACAGCAATGATGCAAACATACTAGCGAACCTAGAAAAGCCCAGTGACTTTCTGAGGCCTTCAGGCCATACAGGGATGGCTGCTGACAGTCAACCACGACCATCTCCAAACATAGCTGAAAAAACCTTTACAAAGCCTCCAGACTAAAGCAGAACAGAGATACAACAATACCCAAGCTTCCAGCAGATCCACAGTGGACTACACTATTTGGCTCCTAAAGACAAGGTTTCAATGCCTGGACACATGGTAAAACCTTGCCACATAGCCCAGAAAGGGTGTGCCACGTCATTGTACAGGCCATGCACTTCTCAAAAGGGGAAATTGAGAGATATCTTCTGAAGTTGAGGATCAGGACATTGACTGAAATTGAGATTGAAAAGATAATGATAGAGCTATACACCATTAGGCACAAGAGTCCAGATAGAACCTAATTGAAACCTGCTTCCAGGATGAATGAGTTGGATTTGGACTTTCATTCATTGTGTAACTTGCACTGACCAGATCACATGCATCTTATGCCTTTTATCTTGATTTCTTAGCACATCCACTGACTGCTGTGTACTAGGAGACTGCCAGCTTTGGTATGAGTCACATTGCTTTCTTAGTACGTAGGGTTTTTAATGCTCAGTTACAGGTGCCATCCTCTGTGGCATGTTTTGCTTTTTGGTGCAGAAGGAGAGGCAGGCAACTTGTAATGGTTGAGGACCATGAAACAGTCAATCAGACAGATGGGGTGAACGTGTTGCTGTTCAACATCATGCTACATCAATGTCAGACCTGCAATGTGTGCCAGCAGTTCCCATGGCATACACACTGCATGTGTTTCAAGCACAGTTGCAGTCAATCAATGGAATTGCCTGTTGTTTCATTGCACTGAATTGCTGAGAGAATGGCCTTGGAGATAGAGGACAATTATAGATAGTAGATTGGGACCTTTAAATAGCAGCTCCAGGAAGGTGGGTACTAACAGGTCACAATAACTTTGCCCACTAAATGGGGAGGGTACAGTAGAGAAGAATTTCCACAGTTAATGTGCTCTGGGTTTAGAGTGAAGAGTTGTGTAAAAGAGCTTAATTGAAATGGAGGCTGAATGGTCCGCAAGATCACAGGGACAACAACAGGAAAGGAAACATGAAGAACGGAGGAAAATTGTGTTTCATAGGTGGAGCCTGCAAGTCACTCGCATGAAAATGTTGGACCTCTCCATGTTTTTTTTATTCTTTTGGCAATCTAGAATAGAGGGAATTTTTTTTTGCTTTATTTGGGCGGGAAGCTGTCGGAGGGAGGAAAGTATCAACAAATTTAATTAACTGATTATAATAAATTATATAAGTTAATAAAGTAATTAACTAAGTAGAAATGGCTGGACGGGTGATGTGTTGTAGCTGTATGATGTGGGAGCTGGCTGATCCCATTGCGAACTGCAGTGACCACATCTGCAGCAAGTGTTGGTTGCTCGAGGAACTTCGGCTCAGAGTTGATGAACTGGAATCAGAGCTTCAGACACTGTGGCACATCCGGGAGGGGGAGAAGTACCTGGATGATTTGTTTCAGGAGGCAGTCACACCTGGTAGATTAAGTAATTCAAATTTGGTCAGTGGCCAGGGACAGCAGGATGTGACTGTAAGCGAGGCAGGTAGAGGGATCCTGCAGTCAAGAACAGAGGAGCCTCAGCTCTTGACCTTGTCCAAAAGGTACAAGGTACTTGCTCCCTGTGTGGATGAGGAAAAGGACTGCAGGGAGGATGAGCCAACTGACCACTGCACTGTGGTACGGGAGGCCATTCAAGATTGGGGAGCAAAAAGACAGGTGGTAGTTGTACGGGATTCTATAATTATGGGGATAGATAGTATCCTTTGTAAGCAGGATCGAGAGTCCCGTATGGTGTGTTTGCCCGGTGCCAGGGTAAGGGATATTTCTGACCGGCTTGAAAGGATATTGGAGCGGGAGGGGGAGGATCTAGTTGTTGTGGTCCATGCCAGAACAGACAACATAGGCAAGACTAGGAAAGAGGACTTGTTCAGAGATTATCAGGAGCTAGGAACCAAATTAAAGAACAGGTCCTCAAGGGTTATAATCTCCCGATTACTGCCTGAGCCACGTGCTAATTGGCATAGGGACATGAGAATAAAGGAAGTAAACACGTGGCAAAAAGAGTGGTGCAGGAAAGAGGGGTTCCTTTTCATGGGGCACTGGCATCAGTATTGGAACAGGAGGGATCTGTACCATTGGGACGGTCTCCACCTGAATCGAGCTGGGACCAATGTTCTAGCGAAAAGGGTAAATAGGCTGGTCAACAGGACTTTAAACTAGAAAGTGGGGGGGAAGGGAATAGTGAAACTTCCCCCACTGGGAAACAAAGCAGCAGGTTAACATCTGTAGCGGTGGATTCAACTAAGTGGAAAAATACGAAACAAATAACAGGAAAGGAGAATTCAGGAGAGGTTATTAAAGTCTCCAGCACAGACACAAATAGGACAGAGTGTTTGTAAAAGGCTAGCAATCAAACACTGGAAAAATGAATGAAAATGAGAAGAGGGAGAGTTAATACAGGACTAAAGGTGTTATATCTGAATGCATGCAGTATAAAGAATAAAGTAAATGAGCCTGTGGCACAGATCAAAACTGGCAGGTATGACATGGTAGGAGACGTGGCTGCAAGGGGATCAGGATTGGGAACTGAATATCCAAGGATATACATCCTATCGAAAAGATAGGTAGGTGGGCTGAGGGGGTGGGGTTGCCTTATTAGTGAGAAATGAAATTAAATCAGTAGGAAGAAACGAAGTAGGGTCAGATGGTGTAGAATCTGTGTGGGTAGAATTGAGGAATCGCAAAGGTAAAAAAACCAAAGTTACAGTGATCATGGGAGATTTCAATTTGCAAGAAAAGGAGTTTGTGGAATGTCAACGAGATGGCTTTTTGGAGCAGCTCGTGGTGGAGCCCACAAGGGAACGGGCAATACTGGATTTAGTGTTGTGCAATGAGGCAGACTTGATAAGGGAGCTTAAGGTAAAGGAACCCTTAGAAGGCAGTGATCATAAGATGATAGAATTTACTCTGCAAGTTGAGAGAGAGAAGATAGAATCAGAGGTAACGGTATTACAGCTGAATAAAGGTGACTACAGAGGTATGAGGGAGGAGCTGGGCAGAATTGACTGGAAGAGGAGCCTAGCAGGAAAGACAGTGGAACAGCAATGGCAGGAGTTTCTGGGAGTAATTCAGGAGATACAGCAAAAATTCATCCCTAGGTAAAAGAAGCATGGTACAGGGAGGATGAGGCAACCATGGCTGACTAAGGAAGTCAGAGATAGCATAAAAGCAAAAAAGAAAGCATATAATGTGGCGAAGGGCAGTGGGAAACCAGAGGACTGGGAAGCTTACAAAGACCAACAGAGGGCAACAAAAAAAAAATGAGGGAGAAGATTAAATATGAGGGTAAGCTGGCCAGTAATATAAATGAAGGCTGTAAGAATTTCTTTAGGTACAAAGGGCAAAAGAGAGGCAAAAGTGGACATTGGACCACTGGAAAATGACGGTGGAGAAATAGTAGTGGGGAACAAGGAAATGGCTGAGGAACTGAATAATTACTTCACGTCAGTCTTCATGGTGGTAGACACAAGTAATATCCCAAAAATTCAAGAGAGTCAGGGGTAGAGCTGAGTATGGTGGCCATCACCAAGGAAAAGGTGCTAGTAAAGCTGATTGGCCTGAAGGTGGACAAATAACCTGGACCAAATGGACTACACCCCAGAGTTCTAAAGGAGATAGCTGAAGAGTGGAAGCATTAGTGGTGATCTTTCAGGAATCGCTCGAGTCAGGGTCGATTAGCCTAACCTTGGTCATGGATAAGATTTTGGAGTCCATTGTAAAGGATCAGATTTCTGAGTATTTGGAAGTGTACAGTAAAATGGGGCAAAGTCATCATGGTTTCATCAAGGGGAGGTCATGCCTGATGAAGCTGCTAGAATTCTTTGAGGAAGTAACGAGCAGGGTAGACCAAGGAGAGCCAATGGATGTTATCTACTTGGTCTTCCAGAAGGCCTTTGACAAGGTGTCACACAGGAGGCTGCTGAGTAAGATAAGGGCCCACAGTATCAGAGGCAAGGTGCTAGCATGGATAGAAGATTGGCTGCCTGGCAGAAAGCAGAGAAGGGGGATAAAGGGGTCTTTCTCAGGATGGCAGCCAGTGTCAAGTGGTGTTCCGCAAGGGTCAGTGTTGGGACCACAACTTTTCACTTTGTACATTAATGATCTCGATGAAGGAACTGTGGCATTCTGGCTAAGTTTGCAGATGATACAAAGATAGGTGGAGGGACAGGTTGTATTGAGGATGCGGGGAGGCTGCAGAAAGATTTGGACAGCTTAGGAGAGTGGGCAAAGAAGTGGCAGGTAGAGAACAACGTGGGAAAGTGTGAGGTCATGCACTTTGGTAAGAAGAATAAAAGCATGGACTATTTTCGAAATGGGGAGAAAATGCAGAAGTCTGAAGTGCAAAGAGACTTGGGAGTTCTAATCCAGGATTCTGTCAAGGTAAACTTGCAGGTTGAGTCAGTAGTCAGGAAGGCAAATGCAATGTTGGCATTTATTTTGAGAGGACTTGAATATAAAAGCAGGGATGTACTACTGAGGCTTTATAAGGCTGTGGTCAGGCCACATTTGAAGTATTGTGTGCGGTTTTGGGCCCCGTATCTCAGGAAGGATGTACTAGCCCTGGAGTGGGTTCAGAGGAGGTTCCGAGAATGGTCCCAGGAATGGAAAGCTTAACATATGAGGAACGTTTGAGGACTCTGGGATTATACTCATTGGAGTTTAGAAGGATGAGAGGGGATCTAATTGAAACTTTCAGAATACTGAATGACCTGGACAAAGTGGATGTTGGGAAGATGCTTCCATTGGTAGGAGAGTCTAGGGCCCGAGGGCACAGCCTTAGAGTAAAGGGAAGACCTTTTAGAACGGAGATAAGGAGAAACTTTTTCAGCCAGAGAGTGGTGAATCTATGGAATTCACTGCCACAGAAGGCTGTGGAAGTCAGATCATTGAGTACATTTAAGACTGAGATATATAGGTTCTCGATTATCAAGGGAATTAAGGGTCATGGGGAGAAAGCAGGAGAATGGGGTTGAGGAACTTATCAGACATGATTGAATGGTGGAGCAGACTTGATGGGCTGAATGGCCTAATTTATGCTCCTATATCTATGGTCTTATGTTGAATTAGAAGTTAGTGATAACTGCACAAAATGGCTACCATAGTGTGTGAAACGGACAGAGTAAATTACTGCTTTTCTTGAGAGGCAGAGTAAAATTCTCAGAATGGGAAGCTCTTCCAGAGGTAATTGCAGAAGCCATGCATTTTTTAATTAACCTATTTTTCCTAATAACCTCTCCAGAGATGTTATTTCATCTCTGAGAGAAGAAATTCTTCCTCATCTCTGTGTTAAATGAGTGACCCCTTATTCGGAGGTTATACTGTCTGCTCCTAGAGCATCCCACAAGAGGAAACAACATTGCTGCATCTATCTTGCAAAATTCTCAAAGAACACTGTATGTTTCAATATCTGGAACAGGGTGGCCTCTTCCTGGTTGTTTCCTCATCTTACCTAGTCCGTCTTCAGTCTGAAGAATGCAGCTGCTAGATGAATACTGATACTTGAAGAGAGAACCCTGTCTCCTAACAAGGATCTGTTAATAACTATAATTCTAGGGGATAGCAATTTGCACTGTGTCAATCTTATGTTTGAAACTTTCTCACAATTGAATACAGGGCAGAACCCAAGATGTCAGGGCAGCTAACTCCCTCCTCGAGCTGGAGGTTGGCTTTTTAAGCTGACATCATGGTAAGGGTTATTTCCAGGCCTTTTTAAACACATGCAGCGTGGAATGTGCATCAAGAGACTTTGGCATTTCCTGGGAATTGTGTGAATTTCCAAAGAGTTTTCCAAAATATTTCTTTCTGCTGAAGTGGCATTATGCTATGCATATCAATTCTTAATAAGTATTTTTATGCCTACTGTAAAACATATAATTTAATAAATGTCCAACCTCTTATCATTTTGAAGGCTACTACTGAATCTGCATATGCCAAATATAACCACATGTTGCTAAAAAAAACTTATCCTTATGTTGCCCTTAGTTCTTTTCCTAATCATCTTGAATCTGGTTCTCACTTTTCACTCATTGAAAACAGGATCCCTTCATTAACTCTATCCAAACTTTTCATAATTTTAAGCACTGCTATCAAGTTTCCTATTTTCCTTCACTACCCTAAAAATAGCCCAGCTTCTCCAGTCTATCCACCTAACTAATTGGAACCATATTGGAACACAATCTGTGTTGTTAACTATAATGGCAAACCCAAATCAAAAGTGCTGTTTCTTGTCCTGGTCAGTGAATGCAAAATCTTCTTCAGATGGTGGGACTATTGCTGAGTCAACCTCAAGTTTCCTGAAGGTGAATGACAATAGTGTCGCAATGAGCAGGCTGTCATTTTGGTTGCAGGTTTCTGTCATATATGGAAAGAAAATGGATGAATCTAATGGTTTCACAAAATAAAATTGATAAAATATTTTATTTTTTGTAAAGGAGCAAGTTAACACAAAGACTTTTGTATGGCAATGTGCCATAATTAGAAATCCTAAATAGCAGGCTGCCTTTTCAGGGGGTTGATGTCTAAACTGGACAATTAGTGGAGTATTTTCTTCAACAACCACACTGAAGTGTCTTGCAGATGCGGGAAATCTGAAACAAAAATAAAAGTTGCTGAAGAAACTGGCAGCTTGCAGAGAGAAAGCAGAGTAAATGTTTCAAGTCCAGTTACCCTTTGCAAGCCCCATTCCTATTGCAGCCTCTCTGTGATTGGCTCAGGTAGTCCTCCGAAATTCTGTGGATGCATTAAAACTGGCCCATCCAGGAATTCACTGATACTCCTCCATAAAAACTCTCAATATTTTGGCAATTTGCAAGTTCACTGCCCATCTCTTTAAATAATACTAGAGTAAGACCCTTCTTGAAGTTCTGTTCTTATTTGAATGGGAATGTTGCTTGGACTGGCATCAGGATGGCATTCTTCTGGAGCATAGAGGGGCAACCTCAGCAGATAGGAAAACATGGAGTTCGTTGAGATGCAAGGCGCATATAGTGTCATTGTGAGTGACACAACAAAGATAAAATTTGAACAAAAACCAAAAGAACTGCGGATGATGTAAATCAGGAACAAAAACAAAGCTCAGTAGGTCTGGCAGCATCTGTGAAGGAGAAAACAGAGTTAACGTTTCGGGTCCAGTGACCCTTCTTCAGAACTCAGATAAAATTTGCCTCTGCAGTGTCTAAACCAGTAAATCTTCCCTTTCAGAATTGCAATAAGCTATGATTGTAATTGCCATCTTGACAACCATATACTGCTGCATGATGGCAAAGTTTCCTACAGTGATATATTTCTGCATTATTTGAAAAAACGTGGATTACTCAATAAAGCATTCAGAGCGTTCTTCATATTAACATTTTCTTCATGTACCAACATTTACATTAATCTCCATTCAGAAACTTGATCTGAATTGAATAAGGGATTTTACCTAAGATGTTTCCATTTAATTCTATCGCAAAATGCAAGATGCAATACCATTTTTTTCCTATAATGCAGAAAGTGTTGGTAAGACAAAAATAAAGTGCCACAGTGGGGAAGGAAAGATTTTGTTTTTTGTTCTAAGAAAAACTGGGTAGAATTTCTCCGGAGGTGCTAGTGATCACGCAACGTAAGTTGGAAAAATTCCACAGAAAGGATAAACGGGAATTTGTACCTTGTTGATAGTTAACAGGCTTTGAAGGATGAGGGCGTGAAATACTCACTGCAGGATTCCTACCTCTGACATACTCTTGTGGCCGCAGTATTTATATGGCTGTGCAATTGAGTTTCTGATCAATGGCAACAACTGCGATATTGATGATGGAGATTCAGCAATGTTAATGACATTGAATGTCAAGGGATGATGCTTAAATTTTCTCATTGAATGTCATTGCCTTGTGTGGCATAATTGTCACATCACATCAGACCAAGCCTGGGTATTATCCGGGTCTTGCTGCACTTGGACTGCACTGTTTTAGTTTCTGAGGAGTCATGAGTGGTGCTGAACTTGGAGCAATCATCAATAAACATTCCTATTTCTGTCCTTGTAATGAAGGGAATGCCATTGATGAAGCAACTAAAGATGGCTAGGCATAGGACATTAATCTGAAAAACTTGAGTAGTGATGTCCTGGAGCTGAGATGAATCACTTGTGCTAGGTATAACTTCAACCTTTGGAGAGTTTGCCCACTGATTCCAATTGATTCTATTTTGCAATGACTCCTTGATTCAGTAACCAGTCGAGTGCAGCCTTGATGTCAAGGGCTATCACTCTCACCTCCAGAATTCAGCTCTTTTGACCATGTTTGAACCAAGGCTATAATGAGGTCAGGAGCTAATTGGCCTTGGCAAACACAAACTGAGTATCAGTGAAGCAAATTATTGCCAAGCAAGTGCTTCTTGATAGCTCTGTTGATGACTGCTTCCATCTCTCTAAAGAAAATCAAGACTACATTGATGGGACAATAACTGACTGTTTGATTTCCTGCGTCTTGTATACGGGACATACCTGGGTAATTTTCCACCTCGTCAGATAGATGCCAGTGTTGTAGCTGTGCTGGAACAGTTGGCTCAGTACACAGCACATTCTAGAGAACAATCTTCAATACTATTGCTGGAATGTTAGAACTCAGTACCTTTGCAGCATCCAGTACCTTCAGTTGTTTCTTAACATCACGAGGAGTGACTGAAGATTGATGTGGGGACCTGAGAAGAAGGCTGCAGTCAATCATTTAGTTGGCATTTATGGCTGAAGATAGTTGCAGATGTTTTCAGTTTTATCTTTTGTACGAATGTGCTGGGCTTCCTTATTGTTGAGAGGGGCTTCTCCTTCAGTAAATTGTTTAATTACTTGCCATCATTCATAATAACACTTGAAAAAGTAATGGTGAGCCATCTCCTTGAACAGCTGCACTCCTTGAGGTATAGATACACCCAGAGTGCTGTTATGGAAGGAGTTCCACGATTTTGATCCAACCAACGAAGGAATAGAGATATATCTTCAAATTGGTGTGTAGCTTGGAAGTAAAGGTGCAAGTGGTGCAATGCCCATGTTTTAGCAGTCATTGCCCATATATGTTTTAGAAGTTGTGGGTCTGGTGGGAGCTGTCAGGGGAACATTTGTGAGTTGCTACAGTGCATTGTGTAGGCAGCACAACTTGTTGCCATTGTGGGTCATGGGTGGAGGGAATGAATACTGAAGATGTTAAATGATGCACATTCAAGCAAGCTGCTTTTTCGTGATGGTGTTTGGCTTCTTGAGTTTGTTACGGCTACACTGAAGCAGGGCAGTAGAGCGTATTTCATCATTTGCCTGACTTGTGCCATATCACTGACTTTGGGGAGTAAAGAGGTGAGTTGCTCACCACAGAATTCCCAGCCTCTGACCTTCCCAAATTGATCTTGGGACAACTAAGTAGCTAATTAGGCTGTTTCAGAGTACAGATTGAGCCAATTGCATGACTCTGGGACCTGAGTCACGTACCCTCAAACAGACTTGCCTAAGGAGGATAGATTTTTGTTTTACCCTGAGGGACATTTGTTAGCCAGATGAGTTTTTATGAAAAGGCAGTAGATTTGTGGTATCATTCCAGATGCTATTATTTTCAAATCTAGATTTATTTAATTGGCTGGATTTAAATTCCTAGCTACCAGGGTTGGATTTGATTTCAGGCCTCTCAGATTTCTTATTGGGGCCTGCAGGATTACTTGCACTAGCATGCACACTGTTGAATGCACATGCAAATACTTTCAGCTTTCTATTTGATACAGAACAGGAGGTTTCCTGAGTCTGACATTCGGTATGACCCCAAATGCTAACATCAGAAAAAAGCTGGTTATTCAGCTCATTATCTGTTTCTGGCACCTTGCTGTATAAATATTGTGGCTGCTTACATAACTAAACTGCAGTTTTTAAGAAGTTCACTGAATTGCTTGGACATCTTGGCACAAGCTGTTAGCGTTTTTCACTGCATTATAGCAAATGGTAACCATAGCACTAACTACAATAAAACATGATTAAACTGTATTCATGTAATGGTGACATTCAGTTATTCCCTTTTATGAGACAGTCCCGTTTTGATTTTGTATTGCAGTTTTATTTTCTCTCCCGGCGCTGTGTCCTCTCGAAAACCAAACCAATTACAATCGTTACAGTGTGATTTGTATATTAGTTATTATAATATTCCCACACCGACTGAGGTTACCATGAAGGACTCTCCTCAACCTCTCCCCCTGTCCAGAGGTATGCTGACCCTCAGGTTAAACCACCACCAGTCAGCTTTCTGTAATGAGCGAGCAGCCCCTATGGTTGGGTAGGACTATGGCAACTTTATCTTAATTATGAAAGGTCGTGCATATGTTAAAGAATGAAAGGACTCACTTCAATCACGGTGTTAAACTGACAATCTGTTTTGAAAGTTGAAAATATTCAGTGGCAACTGAATCCAGCGGCTAGGACTGTCAGTTACATCCCACACTGAAGATCTGCCTTTTCCATCGCCGGGGTGGAAAAGCGAGTTCATTCTCACACAGACAGCAGGGTTAACGCTGGATCCGCTGTTAGTGGAACGTAAGTATTGTAAAGGGCAATCGATGCTGTGTGCTTAACTTTCGAGTCTCTTCACTAATTTGGGATTTACTAAAATCAGAAAAGTAAAAAAGGGTTCCTGTTCGAGCTTTTCAGTAACTTGTCATCTTCTAAATAGCGCATTTGTAATAAAGAGGGAAACAAGTCCCACTTTTGCAGTGAAGCCTCAGTGATGGGTAACAGATTCACTCCCCGGCGATACATCTGGTCACAACATAGAGCTCTGAAAAATACAGCTCTTTAACAAAACAAAAACAGCAGCCTGCTCCAGCTGAACTAGTCCAAAGAGTGACATAAAATTTAACTCATTTCAATTAATGAATACAAAGGCATCATGATACAGAAAACTTCACACAAGGCCCGGAAAGTTTAATTTTCAAATAAAGCTTGTCCTGTCTGGTCTGGTGCAAACAGGGCTAAAAGATCTGAATGTCAATCGCAAGCTAAAACAAGGGGGGAAAGGTACGTTACTGAATCTTATACAGAGTAACAAAGAGAGCACGTTTAATGTAATAAGAACGTTAGATTCTGTGTAATTTAAAACTGTTGCGAGTTTATCGATGAATTTATAATCCAGAGGCGTATGGAGTTTATTCCTTGTTCCCTTTAGGGTTCTCAAGGCATTTCAATCAAACTGTTTTGTAAAGGACAGTGACCATTATGGGCAGTCATTAACCAATTCAAAGAGATTGGCACCCTGCGATTATTTGAGAAACTATTTATTTTCAATGTCTCATTTTTAAACATGCTCCATCTCGCGTGTATTGTTTAACACAACTTACAGTACTTTCATACACTTGGACCTGAGGGAATTATGACCGACCAATTAATGAGCTTTTATAATTACTCACATCTAATTTTAAATTGCGCCTCCTCCCCTCCCCGGCATTCTCACTTCCCAGGCAATAAATGCTGGTAAATGTGTTTCATTGCCGGGTAACCCGACTAAATTGAAGATTCTCCAACTGTGTCGGGGCTTGCTTCTTAACCTCTTAGTCGACCTTTTAAGGATAAAACTATGTTCCTAATACTCATTTTCAAATATCAGATAATGTACTTTCATTAAAAACAGATTATGTGTACAGGCGATATAATCCTGTAAAATAGTGTGAAATGTTTAAGCGCTTTGTGAAGTATATCGTTTACTAAAATTTGCCAGATTCGTGAAACGATTTTTACCAAACAATGACATTGGAAACGAGTTTGTCAAGTGACGTTATGGATTTTAACTTCAATCATTCACTGAAATGATAAATCAATTTGACCTAAACTCTTGACATAACATAATTCAGCCACATTTCAAACCAGGAATAGAGGATCAATCGTTCGGACTTGCTGAAGAACACAAAATCTGAAATTCTCACTGAATGGTGACATCTAGCAAATGTCGAGGTAGGATCTGTACTGTCAGGACAATCGCTGGTTTTAATGTTCTCACGTTCTTCTCTCATGCTTTTAGTAAAAAAAAATCCATTCCTCAGAAGTAAATTACAATGAATGGTGACTTGCACAGATTGTAACTGCAGCGGCCCAGTGCCCCGGAGACTGACCTTCATTACCTTACTGAATAACGTGTTGCTAGTTCACACATTTCAAATTCTGCGTCATTTGTACGGATCAGGTCTGTTTATTTGCACCACTCGCTTCTTGACCATCTTATCAATTGCTGGCATACACATGGGCTGCTTTTCAATATGGCTCAAAGCAGACGAATTAAAGCGCAGAGTGTCTCTCTAGAATCCACTCGATGTGAGTTGCAGAACAGAGCGCCAGATCATCTTTCAGATTGTCCAAATCTTTGCACTGTTTCCGGAGAACGTTCTCCGCTTATTAACATTTTGCTGCAGATTGCAAGCTATCGAAATGCTCACTCAAGGCGCAGCGTGCTCCATTCTGGCATCTCAAAATAACTGCTGCCCTGCCCTCATGCAGGAGGCTCTTTGCAATGTTTATTCCCGCCTCCTGCTAGCAGGGAATATACACAATTCACTCCCGAATTTGCGCCGAGTCCATTGTAGTCACCTTGAAACTCCCGGCCGCTATTTTCCAATTAAAAGCTTAATAGCCCTGGAAACGGAGTTCATGTGGTGGAGTTTTACACTGCCTCTTGCTCTCAGACGTTTTCTGCCGTGATCGCATTATTTGCTTGAATAAACCCCTTTGAAAAGCAGAAACTCGAGTCCCGGTGTCAGGTGTTAGCTCACAATACTGACTCACGCAGGGATATTTTAGCAGCCCAAAACTACACGGACAGCAAACTACTGAGAGCTTTACCACGCAAGAAAAAAAAATCAATCCTATCACTTCTTCATTGAGCTCTAGTGGAACCAGTTTAGAGATTAAAGTTTGGAAAGTTGATGATGTTTAAATCTGCCCAACATCTCACGCAGTCAAGTGGAATAGAACCGCTGGCTGGCCCTGGTTATGTAGAAGAAAGGGGCAATTTGTCACAAATGAGAAAACAAAATGTGAAATCGAGCCCAAACCCAAGCGGACGGTACAGTGTATTATTTTAGCAGAAGATGTGCAAGATTCCTTTGTTAATGATCAGCAGCTTTCTGTATGGGAGCAGGTTGTTCAAACATTGCCCAGTCCCTTGCCTTACATTGTCCAATGTCTTATATTGACCGCTCCCTCATATGGACTCCCCTGACTTTTTTCTTGGCAGATGCTAAACATAACTCGCTTCCTCTCCCTTTGATTAATAGTTATTGGATATTCTCCGCATCCTTTCCCCCAGTTTTTAATCCAATCCTAGTGGGCAGGCTCGTAGGTGTGGAATTGAAAACCTGCTACATCCCGTCGAAAGCTGACAACGCAATGGAGTAACCACAAGATTTCGGTACATCGTTGATATTGTGTTGGATTTTAACACAGATTTAGGATCTTCTGAGGGGAGTCTTCTCTGGGATAAGGCTCCGCGCTCAGAGCTGCTCATGTAGTTTAAAAGTAACCTTGGAACACACTTTGTGCTGATATAATGTATAAATTGTGCACCTTAGGAAAGATATATTGGCCTTCGGAGGGAGTACAATGTACGTTTACAAGAATGATACCTGGACTTCAGAGGTTAAGTGATGGGGAGAGATTATACAAACTAATAACTACCAACCAGTTCTGAGGAAGGGTCACTGGACGCGAAACGTTAACTCTGATTTCTCTCCAAAGATGCTGCCAGACCTGCTGAGCTTTTCCAGCAATTTCTACTTTTGTTTCTAATTTCCAATATCCACAGTTATTTCGGTTTTTGTACAAATCAAGCCAATTTCTCTAGAATTTAGAAGGTTAAGGAGTGATCTGATCGAAGTCTTCAAGATATTAGCAAGAAAATACATGATAGATAAAGATAAATTATTTCCACTGGTTGGGGATTCTAGAACTCGGGGCATAGTCTGAGAGTGAGGGCCAGACCCGTTCAGGAAAGATGTGAAGAATCACTTCCACACACAAAAGGTGAGAAAGGTTTGGAACTCTCTTCCACAAACAGTAGTGGATGCTGGGTTAGTTGTTAGTTGTAAGTCTGAGAGAGATTTTTCTTTAAACAAAGGTATTTAAGGACATGGGTCAAAGAGAGGTATATAGAGTCAGGCCACAGTTCAGCCATGATCTCATTGAAAAACGGAACAGGATCGAAGGGCTGAATGGGCTACTCCTGTACCTATGTCAATGAGGTTAATGACACGCAATCGATATGAGACTTCAATTCGAACGATTCCTCTTCCTCTGCCCCATTGGTGCTTTTCATCTATCACAGTTCTGAAATAAGTAAACTTGATACTTCTTACCATTAAAACCGGCAGTGTCGATTTGAAAAGTGTACGGAATGAAATTATTTCAATGAAAACTTTCATTGGAATTTGCGAAATACGGGAGAAGTTTCTGCACATCAGGAAGGGGTGGGGTCTTTTAAAAAGGATAAAATTTAAATAAAACACGAAAAGTCCTTTGATTCACGAACTGGTTTCGGGGAGATTGAGTGTGATATAAATATCTGCCCATCACTTTTACAGCGACCGATGAATCTTCAGGCAATGAATGACTTTAGTTGTCTCAGTGCTGTCGGGTGTGGGTCTCCTTGAGTCTCTAATAAACCCAATTATCTTTGTCAGATCTGCTAGTATCAACCGTTCCCCTGTTGGAGTTTCTTTTAGATTTCTATTTTTCCAATTTTAACTCGAAGAACTTGAGAGGGAGCTGCAGTTTTTAACAGTGTTTAAACATCTCGGTAAGTCATGATACAAGTCCCTCTTATAAATATTTCTAAACATAAATAATATGAACAGATAATAATAACAGAGATAACAAGGTGTAGAGCTGGATGAACACAGCGGGCCAAGCAGCATCAGAGGAGCAGGGAGGCTGACATTTCGGGCCTAGACCCTTCTTCAGAAAAAAAAATAACACTTGGTCGATGTAACTCTATAATGCACGGAAATTTAAAACAACGGCTTGCATTTATATAACACCTTATACCGAAGGCTTTAGAAAGATAAACACTGGAGCTATTGTAAGATCTGGAAACAGTCCAGCCAGATGCGGCAGAAATAAATATTGCAGTATGAAGAATGTTGGCCAGGCCAATTGCTCGCTCTGTCTTGGTGGGTCTCGTCATTACTATTTCACAAGCTTGCACAAAGAGAGGTTGAAGCTACAGGGCCTAAAATTCCAGGGCAGCGGGAAGCTGTCTTTAGAACCATGGCCTGAGAATTATCAAAATGTTTTGAGACTATTCCCAGTCGTTCAGGTCTCCAAAAATAAATTCACATTTCCCAGCTGAGAATAGAACTCTGCGTCTAAAGAATCGCAGACTCTCACAAAACAGAAATCTAGGTCTCGACCCGCAGCAAATGTGGTGTACTTTTGATAATTTCAACTAGAATTTTTTTTTGTTACTGCAGCAACCAATCTCAGAGCAATCTCTACCAATATTTCTCTATGTATTAACGCTAATGTTTAACAGGCCATTGAACAACCGTCAGTGTTTAACATCTCATCAAAAGTGGGAATATCACCTCTGCCCTGTGTTGTCAGATTGGATTAAAAACTCAAGTACATATTGCATCACAGTCTCCTGGTCCAGAGATAAACCTACCCACCAACAGAGTCAGTGACACAAGTAAAACCCTTGGCCTGGCAGGGATGATAGATGTGACCTTTTCAACTCCAAAGGCGCAAAGACAGCACCATCTGTCCAAATGAATTTGTAATTTGTGCTACTGTTCATAAATCTCACTTGCAATTTTTTTTTCTTATTTTGACATCTCTGTGAATCTAATTTAAATAGACCAAATGTTTATCTACAAAATGCTTAGACAAAAAGGCAAAGTAATGTACATACAATTGCAGACAATATAAAATTTGTGGAAAAGAACATCATAAGGGGCAGGAAAGAAATATCTAAACATATATTAATTGAAAAGGCATTTTCATTGTAAAATGTGGGTAAGTGTTCAGTTGTGGGAATCGAAAAGCAGAATATGTTTTAAAAGGCTCGAAAATAATAAATGTTGATCTTCTGAGAGGCATGGTTGTGAATGTACAAGGAACTCAGAAAGTTAGAATGCATGTAGAGCAAGCAATTTGGAAGGCTAATGGCATGTTTGTTTCTGCGACAAAGAGGTTGCAGTATGAGAAAGAGAAAATCTGGGTACATTTTAAAAATCTTTGGAAGGTTTTAATCCCAAAGGTTATAGATACCCAATTATTGATTATATTTAAGGCTGCAATCAAATTGTTAGTCTCTTGGGCAACCAAGAGATATAGAGAAGAGAGAGGAAAGTGGAGCTGAAGTTCAGTGTCAGCTATGTTGGTGTTGAATGGCAGAGTGGGCTTGACAGGTCATATATCATTTCCTGTTCCTAAGCTGTATCCTTGTGTCTACATCTTATGAATGAATATTAAAAATGAACCCCGGAAATGTGACCACAGTACATTGAAACCGCCCAGGCACACTTTGGAAAAAAGTAAGGCGTGGGCAAAAAAAAAATGGCAAGTAACTTTAATGATACATACCAGGCACTGGCCACCACTAAAAAGAAAAAGCCCAACACCCCCACTCCTCTTGACCATAAATGGGATTGCCATTGCAGAGTTTCCTACTATCCCAACTTGGGGCGCAGTACTGACCAGAGGTTTTCCTGAACCAGACACATGAACGGTGTCCATGGAAGAGCAGAGCAGTTGCTGGATTCTAGCACAGTGCCCTGCAGCCTGAACCTGAATGCCATCTACTGTTTTCGATCTCAAGTCTGCAGCACAAACTGTAGAAAGAACTTGCATTGTATAGCTCCTCTCACAATCTCAATGCACCCCAAAGGCAACAATATACTTTTTAAAATATCATCACTACTTAATTGCATTCGAGTCATTTGGATGAGTACATGAATAGGAAGGGAATAGAGGGATATGGATCCTGTAAGTGAAGACAGTTTTAGTATGCAAGGTCAAAATGTGTCAGCACAGGCTTGGAGGGCCAAAGGGCCTGTTCCTGTGCTGTATTGTTCTTTGTTCTTAAACAGGTGACAATCCAATCGACTGTTTACATAATATCATTTCAGAAAGGGCAATGTGAATAACAAGCAGATCATTTGTTTCAGTGAATCATAGAATCCCTACAACATGGAAGCAGGCCATTTGGCACATTGAGTCCCCACCACCCCTCCGAAGAACAACCAATATGTCTCCCCTACCCCTGTAACCCTGCATTTCCCGGGGCCCCAGTAAGCAGTACTTACCACTGAGCAACCAAGTTGCCCTGTGGTATTGATGGAGGGATAACCTATTTTAGACTCCAGAAGGACTCCTCTAAAAGCACTAGAAGATGTTTTATCTCCACAAGGAGGCTTAGATGGGACCGCAGTTTAACGTATGAGCTGAAAGGCAGAGCTTAGGAAAATACTCCAGCACTATCCTGGATTGACACAGCTTTAGGAACAGAGCAATTCATTTAGTTAGAGACCCCTCCAAATCCCTCTGTATTCACTCCTGTCCTGGTTGGTGAGATAATGTTTCTTTTAATATTTATTCATGGGACATGGGCATCACCGACTGGCCAGCACTTGCTGCCCATCCAGAATCGCTGTGAGAAGGTGGTGGTGAGCTGGCTTCTTGAACCGCCGTAGTCCATGTGCTGGAGCTTGACCCACAATCTCCTCAGAGAAGGAATTCCAGGATTTTGACCCAGTGATAGTGAAGGAATGGCAATATATTTCTAAGTCAGGATGGTGAGTAACTTGGAAGGGAATTTGCAGGTAGTGGTGTTCCCATATATCTGCTGCCTTTAGCCTTCTAGATGGAAGTGATTATGTGTTTGGAAGGTGTTGTCTAATGAGCTTCAGTGAATTTCTGCAGTGCGTCTTTTGGATAGTACACACTCCTGCTACTGAGTGTTGGTGGTTGAGGGAGTGGATGCTAGTGGAGGTAGTGCCAATCAAGTGGGTGGCATTGTCCTGGATGGTATCAAGCTTCTTCAGTGTTGGAGCTGCCCTCATCCAGGCAATTGGAGAGTTTTTCATCACACCCTTGACTTTGCTTTGTAGATGGAGGACAGGCTTTGAGGAGTAAAGAGGTGAGTTACTCACCACATTATTCCTAGCCTCTGACCCGCTCTTGCAACCACTACATTCATATGGTGAATCCAGTTTGAATTTCTGGTCAATGGTAACCCCAAGGATGTTGATAGTGGGGGATTCAGTGATCATAACACCAATGAATGTCAAGGAGCATTGGTTAGATTGTCTCTTATGCGAGATGGTCATAGCTTGGAATTTGTGAATGTTACTTGCCACTTGTCAGCCCAAGTCTGGATATTTCCAAACTTTGTTGTATTTGAACATGGAGGTTTTAGTGTCTGAGGAGTTGAGAATGGTGCTGAACATTGTGCAATCATCGATGAACATTCCCCCTTCTGATCCTATAGTGGAAGGAAGGTCATTGATGAAGCAGCTGAAGATGGTTGGGCCTAGGACACTACCCTGAGGAACTCCTCCAGAGATGTCCTGGAGCTGAGATGACTGACCTCCAACAACCACAGCCATCTTCATATGTGTCAGGTATGACTCCAACCAGTGGAGAGTTTGCCCCCTGATATCCATTGATTCTAGTTTTGCTAGGGCTCCTTGATGGCACAGTCTGTCAGATGTGGCCTTGATGTCAAGGCCTGTCACTTTCATCACACCTCTCAAATTCAGCTCTTTTGTCCATGTTTGAACCAAAGCTGTAATGATGTCAAGAGCTGAGTGACCCTGGCAGAACCCAAATTGGGCATCATTGAGCAGGTTATTGCTGAGCTGTTACTGCTTGATAGCACTGTTGACAACACTTTCCATCACTTTACAGATGATTGAGAGTGGACTGATGGGGTAGTTATGGCTGGTTTGGATTTGTACAGGACATACCTGGAAATTTTCCACATTGTTGGTAGATGTCAGTGATGTAACCACTGGAGCACCTTGGTTAGGGGATCGGCAAGTTCTGGAGCACAAGTCTTCAGGTCTAATGCTGAATGTTGACAGGGCTCATAGCCTTTACAGTATGCAGTGCCTCCAACCATTTCTTGATATCATGTGGAGAGAATCGAATTGGCTGAAGATTGGTGTCTGCAATGCTGGGAGCCACTGGAGGAGGCTGAGATGGATCATCTACTCAGTACTCCTGGCTGAAGATCACTTTGAATGCTTCAACCTTACTATTTATACATGTATGTGATCTGCAGGATGGATTGCAACAATTTGCAATGTTTACTTTCACATTACTTTCCAGCCTTCACCATCATTATCAGCATCAATGTCATGGAAATTCTATCACTTCTAATCTTCTTCTATAACCAATAAATACAGGGTTGCCATCATTGTCAATGTTATGGGGAGAGATTTTCTTCCCATTAAATGGCAAAATCATGTTTGTTAAATGAATATCTGAATAAAACACCATTGAACTTGGCAATGGTTTGGATCATTTTATTCTTTCCAATGTTTGTACTTTTGTTCTGCATTCCAAAGCAGACACTTAAAATCAATATTGAAAATATTATATAATTTCCACATACTTCAGCAGCTATTAGTTCAGTAGCTTCGGTCGGAGAATTGGGTGAGGGGTAATAACAGACACAGTAATCTCAAAGAAAGAAGTCATTATACAGTATGCCAATCTAATTGACATTCGCTGTGTACTGTGATCATACTGTATTTCTGTGGGTCCTGTTACACTAATTGAATATAAGTTATGGTTGACAATCTTTATTGTCAAAAAGTAGTATGAATGTAAAGTGGAAGGGTCAGGAATTGTTGCAACTTTTTTTCACAAAAAGCTATGAAAGTCAGTTCACTGTTTAACTTTTCATAATCATAGTCACTTTTTGTAAAGCTAACCTTGTATTCAGTGGATCTTGATGGAATTTATTTTGCATTTTCAGCTGTGCTGTTTACAGTAAACTGAAAATGCAAATAAGCAGATCAATGAAAGATCAGACCATATATTAAGTCCTTGGTTATAATTTATTGTTAGACAAAATGTCCACTATTTATATTTAAGCCTATCATAAAGAATGCTTATGACACTTGTCTCTTATTTATTTTACATTACAATAAACTGTGTTGTTCATGCAATCTTGCATCTCTGCTATATTTAACGCACATTGCATTGCAATGTTGAAGGAACACTAGGGACAATACAATCCAATCCTGTTGACATACATCTTTCACATGGAGAGAGGGGGCACAACAAGAGTGGACTAGAGTTGGAGGATTTGTACAATGCAACCTAGTTCTACGACCGCAAAACATTATAAAGATAGTTGAAGAAGGCTGTACTGCAACTTCAAGGTGAAGACATAGATTTTAAAGTTGATGCATTTTCGTTTTGGTCATGAAGGATAAGTGTGGTGAAGGTGTAGACCATGTTAGTGGATAGAACACAAGCCTCAAAGTTCTGGTTGATTTCCTGGTGATGCATGTAAAGTGTCAATAAAAAGAACATTGAAAGAGTTGAGCATTGTAGTGAGGCAGGCATGGATGGGCATTCTACCAGCAGATGGAATGAGGAAAGATAAAGATATGAATGCTTGGAGATGTAATTTTATGGTGCTTCTGAAATTTAGGATGGAACTGAGGCTCAGCTCAGGCATAATCAGGCAATAATATTCAGAGGTGACTATGTGCACTGGAGTCCTAAGATTGCAGTGTGACTAGGTTACAGGTAAGTCGTGTGAGGAGGAGGTGAAGTCATAGATGGGGTTCACTTGGAGAGGGGTGTAGGGGAGGGTTAGCAGCAATGGTTTAGGGAACAGTCTCAGCAGGTGCCCCTTCCTGATAGTGTGTCCATCAATCAGTCACTGAGTACCTTTGACTGAGGAATGGCCTTGCCCTCATCTCTTCAAACGTGACAATCTGGCCAGATAGTTTTAGCTGCCATGCACGCTACATAGCAACTGGGCTGCTTGGAGCTGCCAGTAATACAGCAGCAGTGCAATTATGATCATTAATCAGCTATGAAACAACCTCAGTTGGTGGTGGGGTGTGAAGGCTGACCAATGTCCTTCTTGCCCAGAAATTAATTCTGACAGTGAGGGTTTATGTACACCACCACCCTGCCTGATTACATGTCTTTCCCACCTCCGGCTTTCCATCAGCAACAGCAAAAGGTTCTGTCCTTCATTTATATTGCCTTTGAGTAGAGTCATAGAGTAATACAGCATGGAAACAGACCCTTCAGCCCAAACTGGTCCATGCTGACTGTGTTACCCACTCAGCTAGTTCCAATTGCCCACATTTGGTCCATATCCCTCTAACCCTTCCCATCCATGTATCTATCCAAATATTTTAAAAATATTGCTATTGTACCTGCCTCAACCACTTTCTCTGGCAGCCCATTCCATATACTCACTGCTCTCTGTGTGAAGAAGTTGCCCCTCAGGTCCTTCTTAAATCTTTCCCCTCTCACCTTAAACTATGGTCCCTAGTTCTCAATTCCCCTTCCCTGGGAAAAAGACTAAATGCATTCATCCTATCTATGCCCCTCATGATTTTATATACCTCAATCAGGTCACCTCTCATTCTCCTACGTTCCAAGTTATAAAGTCCTATCCTGGCCAACTTCTCCCTGTCACTCTGGCCTACTAGTCCTGGCAACATCCTCCTAAATCTTCTTTGTATACTTTACAGTTTAACTATATCTTTCCTATGACAGGGTGTCCAAAACTGTACACAATGCCCCAAGTGCAGCCTCACCAATGACTTATGCAACTGTAACATAACATCCCAACTCCTATACTCAATGCCTCAACCGATGAAGGCCAGCATGCTAAATGCCTTCTTCACCACCCTGTCTACTGATGATGCCCGTTTCAACAAACTATGTACTTTTACACCTAGGTCCCTCTGTTCCACAGTAGCTAGTAGGGATCATGCAGGGAGGATATGCAAAGAGCACGAGACAAAGACAACCTCCCCATAATGTTTTGGTAAGATCACCTAAAAGAACATATGTAAGGATTTTATGATATTATATTGGGATACCAGCATAAGCATACAGAGATGATTAGTTATACATAATGTAAATGATATGGGGAGTGCACATCAAATGCACTGAAGGATGTGTCTAATATGTGCACACCTGATTAATATAGCCAGAAGAGTAAGAAAACATATCTTAAATGATCAAGGTACTGGTACATACTATATAGAGGAACTCACTTTTAGACAGTCAAAATGATTTTAGAGAGAGGGGAGGCTTAGACAGACAGGCTGAGTGATTCTAGAGAATAACTGTGGAGAGACTTCATGGGACTTTGAGAGAAAAAGATTTCAAGTGATTTTCTGGAGAAACTTCCAGAGTTTCAATGTTTGTAAGACAGAGTTTTTGACTTGAACAATCTCTGACTTAGAGTGTCTCATTGGTCCCACAAAAATGTTAGATTGAATTGTGTGGCAACATTTATATTGTGTTTTCCATAAAAAAGATATTTGTGATTCTTGCATGTAGAAAAGCTCTTAATTCTGCATGGCACCAAGTTAACCACAACAATATATCCATATTTTCCAAACCTATGGAAATTCTCTAAATGGTCTTAGAATCTCCTCTACTGCTGAGGAAAGGTTTATTTGTATAAATAGTGGAATAGAAGCCATGCAAATGAAATAAATTGTTTTTTTTTGACAGTATAGTTTAATTTATTCTAGTTTCATCAAGGGCTGGCTTTAGCTTTTTGAAGGACATACAAGATAATGCTACAAATAAATACTATGCTAAACAATAGATTTCTGTAGCCAACAATAACTGCAGTTCAGGAAATGCAACATTTGAAATGGACAGAAATCATTTGCAGATTTTCTCTGGAAAAAATTTAGTTTGCAAGTTTAAGAAGTTCTTCTGGCCATTCAGAATACTTCAATACTTTATCTCATTCCAAACTGCAATAAAAATGTCACAGAAAGCAACAAGTTTCATTAAGCAGACATCATTGCATTTATTAACAGTACTTAAGTACCACGTATGTCACAACTCAAAATATCAACACAATCAAACCTTCTAAACAGATGTAAGACTGAATTCTGGACATAATCAGAGATTTAAATCGTAAGAGAGGGGTTAAACAAAATCCTAATACAAATAAAATCAGTTATTTATACCAATCATTCTACAGCTTTCCTTTCCTTCTTGTTAGTCTGAACTTATATATATTTTCAACATTACTTTCACTGATATTTCTACCAATACATTTACAAACTAAGAAACATCTTTGCAGTCTCCATTTTTATGCCCACAAATTCAAGACTGTGGAAAAGTAACTAGCATCTTTTTTTTAAAAATCAGCACTAATTTCAAGTGTTCTGCAAAATATTGTATTGTATTGTTAAAGTGTACATATTAAAATGCCTTAATTGCATAACAGAATTGTAAACATAGAGTCATACAGTATGGAAACAAATACTTTTAGATAAACATTTCCAGTCAACCAGACATCCCAATCTGACCTAATCCCGTTTGTCAGTGTTTGGCCAATATCCCTCTAAACCATATTCATGTACCCATCCAGATGCCTTTTAAATGTTGTAATTGTACCTGCTTCCACCACTTTCTCTGGCAGCTTGTTCAATGCACTCCACCCTCTGCATGAAAAAGTTACCCCTTATTTCCACCTTAAATCTTCCCTCTCTCACATTAAACCTATGCCTTCTAGTTTTGGACACTAGTAAAAAGACTTTGGCTATTCACCCTATCTATGCCCTCGTGATTTTATAAACGTTTATAATGTTCTCCCTCAGGAAAGTGACTTGGCTTAACAGGTACAATATTTAAATATTCCATAACATCCACTGATTATTGTAATTGAAGCCTTAACACTAAAAGAAAATACGGCTCAATGTGAAGGACCAGACAGCTTAAATAACATTGACTTTTTTGATGAATAAGGCAGTTAATACAAAACATTCTCTTAACAGTTAAAATGGTATTCCTTTCTTGAATTCTGCTGCATAAATCATTTATGTGCCAAAAATAGATATTTACAAAAATAAATTGATTTACTGAGATCTCAGTGATATGTATTTGGGATGAATCCTTTCTAGAGAATAACTACATCTATGGAACTGTCAGCCACATTTTACGACACAGCACAACATATTTGTTGAACATATGCAAATATCTCTTAAGCCAACTGGGTGAATTTGATAGGAGGACATTATATTCAATAATTTCAAGAAAAACTACTCAAAAAAGTTTGTTTTGTCTGCTTTAAGAACTGAAACTCAAGCTCACGCTGAATATGACTTTACATGTATTTGTTTTTTATATTAGCATTTATAATTAGATTAATAGTGGTCTTTATTTGTGTTCCAAACATCTTTCCAGTTTAAATGGATTAGTAAGACTCACTATCTCACCACAAGTGTTCTACCTCAACCTCACTGAGGAGTTCTGTGTGAGAAGGGTATGTGTAGCTAAGGAATTTATTGTGTCTCCTTCTGCAATCACAAATGTATCTATGGAGCAATGCTGTGTGTCAGCACTGTGCTGTTAGTCATGCCAGAAATGACAACAGTACTTGTTTCTTTTCAGTAAGAGTAGTTTGAGGCTTGACATGTAGCAGAGACATTTTGGTGCATAAATGAATAGTATTCTTCTCCAAACTTTCTCACCAAAACCTTTTGAGAGTTTTTTTTGTGTGCCATACTTCAATTGCTCTTATTATTCTTTGCTCCATCACTTTATGTACAGATTACAGCATTAAATTATGGTAAAGAAATTTCTTTTATTAGCATAAGCAATTTGATATATCTATGGTAGCCAATGTATGATTAATCTTAAGTAAAAACAAAAGAAAAATGCTGTAGAAACTCTGGCAGCATCTGTGAAGAGAGAAAATGAGTTAAAATTCTGAATCTGATATGTCTAATCTTATATAACTTTAGAAGGAGTGTTATGGAAAACATTAAGTTTTATAAATAGCATTCCCAAACTTCTTTTGGAATACACAACAATTTGCAAACGAGTTTAATTTTAAACTCAGGCTAGTTGGTCTAAGCTTTCAGATGTTGATTTGTAATTACAAAGGAAAGAAAGAAAGCAGTACTCAGAGGGGACCTAGATTACAATAAAACAGAGGAATTAATTTTAAAAAAGTTGCAAAGGAGAGGTGTGAATTACTTCCCCAGAGCATTGTGCTGCACTCCCACCTCATTCATGGAGGTAAAATAATGGATGAAGCAGCTGAAGATAGCTGGATCTTGAATACTGCCATGAAGAATTGTCCTGGAGCTGTGAATATTGGTCTCAATCTTACTCACAATCACCTTCCCTGTTTTCCCAAGTCATCAAGAAATTGTGCAATTTACAGCCGGGAGGTCCCATTATCTGCTAATGACATTAATTAGCTGCTTATTTAGTTAGTTGACTTTAGTTTGTTCATTTACAAGTGTGTCATTGCATGGCTGAACAGATCGATTAAAAATAATTTACATTGGCCACTTAATAAACAAATAGATTAATATTTTGTATGTGGCAACCAGAAAGCAACATGCAATGTACATTTTTTTGGTGCATATATTAAGCTTTGCTACTGACCATAGACTGACCTTTAATGTTAAGGGAACATGGACATAATGTCAAGCCTTTGCTATCATTAAATGCAAATAACCATCTTGGAGCATTGAAAATTAGAATACATATCAGACTTGCATTATATAATTATAATGTAACTGTTATAAGATCATTAATATTGATCTCCAGTTATATAAGCTCAATCTTGTGTAAGGAATGATTTGGGAGCAATAATGGAAGGAAGAATAAATTTAAAAATTCACTCTTGGAATTGTGACTTTGAAAAAATCTAATATTCTCTGCCATTCCTCTTCTCATGAAGGCAGTGACTCATAGGGGTCTATGAAAAGTAATGGTTATCCAATCAATTGCTATTTACCAAGTGTCAGCATACTACCAGGAGAGTTGGTAAATTGTTGGACTGTAAGAGACTATCACAGCAAAGACTGCTCAGATATATGAACTTGCAGAATTGAATGGCACAATTTTTAAAGGATCGCAGAAGCAGGGAGACCTGAGTGTATACATATAAAAAAGTCTTTGATGGTGAGGAAAAGTTGAAATGGTTATTTAGCAGGAGAGGTGATCCTTAGCTTTTTTAATTGGTGCATTTAACCCAAACATAAGGGAATTGTACAAAACCTTTTTCAAAAACTGGTTAAGAATCCACTGGAAGACTGTTCAATTCAATACATTAGGGAGATGCCAATGTCAGAGAGAAATTATGCGAGGGATTTATAGGAATGACATCAGAAGTGATGTGTAGAAACTGAAGAGGCTGGGTTGATCTCCTTATAACACAATCTTTAACAAGAGATTGGGTATAACTGTTAACAAAAAAACTGTAAAGAGTATTGATAGAGTGAGCAATGAGAAATAGTTTTACAGAAGGGTTGATAGCCAGAAGACAGGGTTTTAAGACCACTGGCAAAAGAACCAAAGATGATTTTTTTTTTCACAAAGCTATATATTGTGATCTGAAATGGACTACCTGAAAGCACAAGAACATAAGAAACACCAGCAGGAGTGGATCATCTGGTCCATCGAGCCTGCTCCACCATTCAATAAGATCATGGCTGATCTTTTGGTGAACTCAGGTCCGCGCACCTCCCACTCATGATAACTCTTAATTCTTTTACTGTCCAAAAATCTGTCTAGTTTCACTGGTAACTTTTAGAAGGTTAATCTGTAACTACTTGAAGGGAAAATTAATTATGGGCTCTTGCAGAAAAGCAGGAATAGGATAGCCCGACAAAACGGTCAGCTCATCTTTCTATGTTCTATGTTGTATCATTCTGTGAATAGATAGTCCTTTAGCTCCAATGATAATGTTGCTTGGTGGTTGGGCAAATCAGCAATTTGGGTTCAGTCTTCAATATGGCATTATCATTAACCACTGTTGTTCAGCTATGCTCGAATATACTGTATACTATATGGTGCTTCATATTTTACACAAACACAAAATGACATGGAGTAATAGCGAAAAAAGGGAAACAAAGCGGAGGCGGTGGAGTTTTCATTCGCAAACACAAGGGAATACATCATTTGTGGGGATTATTAGAGATGCCATGCCAACACTTTTAAAATTTAAATTCGTGCTAAACTGAGTAATAATTCAACAGACAAAAACAAAAATTGCTGGAGAAATTCGGCAGGTCCGGCAGCATCTGTGCAGAGAATAAAAAGTGAAGTAGGGTCCCTGGTCTCGAAACGTTAACTCTTTTTCTCTCTCTATAGATGCTGCCTGATCTGTTGGGGTTTTCTAGCAATTTGTGTTCTAATTTCAGATTTCCGGCATCTTCACTGTATTTTTTAACTTCAGTGAATAACTGCAGATTTTAGCATAATCTGCAGAACACAAAGTAGGGCATCCAGCCGAAATCTGAACATTTTGTCTTCCTGCAAAAGCGCGATTATTTCCAGATTTCCAGCACCCACAGTGTGATGCTGTTGTATAGTGATACAGACAGCTGAGAATTGGCTTCAATATCTGACAGAGACAGACACATCGGCGCCCCTTTTGAATTCTATTGAAATTAAGACGGTTATAAATGTAAAACCAATTAGTAGCGACCGATGGCAACGATAGCAAGCGTGATCCTTCGGTTCACCGATTTCTCTTTGAGATAAACTGGCGGAGGTAATTAAATAGTGTGTAAAACCAGCGTCCCCAGAACAGGTGGATGGGGTTGGTTTGTCACAGCAAAATGGAAAAATGCACATTGGGTTGTGTGAGCCGGGTGGAACTATGAGAGCGAATCTGAGACCCTGTATGGGAGTGTGAATCTGAGACCCTGTATGGGAGCGTGAATCTGAGACCCTGCATGGGAGTGTGAATCTGAGACCCTGTATGGGAGTGTGAATCTGAGACCCTGTACGGGAATGTGAATCTGAGACACTGTATGGGTGTGTGAATCTGAGACTCTGTATGGGAATGTGAATCCAGTCTCTGCATGTGAGTGTGAACCTGAGACCCTGTGTGGGAGTGTGAATCTGAGACCCTGTATGAGAATGTGAATCTGAGACCCTGTATGGGAGTGTGAATCTGAGACTCTGTATGGGAGCGTGAATCCAGTCTCTGCATGGGAGTGTGAATCTGAGATTCTGTATGGGAGTGTGAATCTGAGACCCTGTATGGGAGGGTGAATCTGAGATCCTGTATGGGAGTGTGAATCTGAGACTCTGTATTGGAGTGTGAATCTGAGACCCTGTATGGGAGTGTGAATCTGAGATCCTGTATGGGAGTGTGAATCTGAGACCCTGCATGGGAGGGTGGATCCAGCCTCTGTATGGGAGTGTGAATCTGAGACTCTGTATGGGAGTGTGAATC